>NC_090194.1:26512214-26864214 GCF_024679245.1 Pseudorasbora parva | reverse complement strand
GTTATTGTTGTTTATGAGTTTGACTGAAGGCACACGCCTGAGTGTGTTACTGAGTTTGATATACGAAAATAAAGAGAAGCATCAACAGTCCAGCCGACCCCCGTGTCCTCTTCCTTCCATACACACGAACTTGTTACACTGGTGCCGAAACCCGGGAGGAAGTAGGACAGCGCCGCTGCCATGCAGACGTCTTCCACCACGCCATTTGAGGACATTATTACATCGAGGCTCGCACCGAGGCCGCCGGGCAGACCGGCGCATCGGTCCACGTGCCCCTACACAAGATGGGGCCACAGGACGACCCCGAGGCCTTCATAGACCTTTTTCAAAAATCCGCGGAGGCCTGCGGGTGGCCCCGGGCACAGTGGCCGGTGCGTCTTATTCCACTACTTTCCGGAGAAGCCCAGGCGGCTGCCCAACAACTGCCGGTGGCGAACCTCCTGGAATATGACGACCTCAAGAGGGCCATCATTCAGCGGGATTCAGACCCTTCGCGATGGCCCAACAGCTCCGGGACTCCTGTCGCAAATGGCTCTTGGCTGGCGGAAGCGACGTGGACCACATCGTCGATCTGGTGGTACTGGAGCAGTTTATCGCTCGGCTACCAAAGAAGACAGCCGAGTGGGTCCAGTGCCACCGGCCCACGTCGCTGGAGACGGCCATCAACCTGGCGGAGGACCACATGGTGGCATGCCCGGGGGTCGATGAGCCCCTTCTAACCTCTACCTCTCTCTCTCCCCCCGCTGTCTCTCTCTCTCGCCCTGTCCCTCTCCCTAGGTCCCGCCCTCCGGGCCCTCCTCGCATTCCCCCCAGAGGCCGGGGTGGGATGGGCCCTGGGCCGTGGGGCTCACGGCCAATCCGAAGAAGAGTGCGATTGGCCGGGTGGAAGTAAGGTATCTGGGCTTCCACTTGGGTCATGGGCAGGTGCGTCCCCAAATTGATAAGACTGCCGCGATTGCAACCTGTCCGAGACCCAAGACCAAAAAGGAGGTAAGGCAGTTCTTGGGGCTGGCGGGATATTATAGACGGTTTATACCTAATTATTCGGACCTCACCAGCCCTTTGACTGACCTTACTAGAAAGGGGCTATCAGATACGGTCCAGTGGACGGAGCCGTGCCAGCAGGCTTTCACCCCGAGTTAAGGCTGCTCTATGTGGCGGGCCGCTTTTACCCTCCCCTGACTTTTCTCTCCCTTTCTTGTTGCAGACTGACGCATAAAGAAGCTTCAACCGTCCAGCCGACCCCCGTGTCCTCTTCCTTCCATACACACAAACTTGTTACATATTGTAATAAGTTTGTGTATGTGAGGAAGGAAGAGGACACGGGGGTCGGCTGGATGGTTGATGCTTCTTTATTTCTTAACTCAATACTCAGTTCCACACTCAGGTGTGTATGTTCAGTCAAACTCATAAACAATAATCGTTTCCGGTTCACAGCACTTCTGGTTTCCGGGTCAACTCAGGGTCTCGTGTGTGGCATCAACCGTCCGTGTCTCTCTCTCCCAGGCTTCCGGTTCCACTGGCGTTTTATCCTCTCCCCACGCCCAGTACTGGAACAAGATACAGGTGTTATTAATCTGCGTCCAACCCACTCACTTACCGCTCGTCCCGCGGCTCTCTCTCCCGCTGCAGACCTCGCTGAACCACGCCCCCCTTGCCACACATTATATATATATATATATATATATATATATATATATATATATATATATATATATATATATATATATATATATATATACACACACACACACACACCTAAAGGATTATTAGGAAGACCTGTTTAATTTCTCATTGCAATTATCTAATCAACCAATCACATGGCAGTTGCTTCAATGCCTTTAGGGGTGTGGTCCTGGTCAAGACAATCTCCTGAACTCCAAACTGAATGTGGAGAAAGGTGATTTAAGCAATTTTGAGCATGGCATGGTTGTTGGTGCCAGAAGGTCTGAGTATTTCACAATCTGCTCTGGGCAAAAAACAAAAAAGTTACTGGGAGTTTGAGTTTGCCTTGCTGCATGTTGCAAAGATTTTAAACAATATGATTAAATTGAAAGTTTCTCAGAGACAGCATTGTCTAGATAACACAAGATGCTAGTACAGTAACAATAGGAAACACCAAGTACCACACAAAACTAAATTGTGTGTGTCTAATGACAAATGTTAAGATTATTTTGTATTACAAAATACAACCGTAGATATAGGTGAGGTCATACTACGTTAGTTTAGTTGATGTTTAGTTGCTAACGTCACCTTCTCCACCATATAAGTTAAAACGTTAGTCATTTGACAAGGCTTCTATTCATTTTGTGAATATTATGAATATATATTTATATTTCTGAGAACTGAAGTATGATGTTTTTGCATGCTTGTATTTCAGAGTACATCACAGTCACTGCGTAGCCTACATTGTGACTAACGTTATATAAACATGCAATATCGTTGACGAAAAAAGACGAGTCTAAAATGTATTTAAAAAAAATAAAAACTTGAACAAAAACCAGTTGCCAGAGTTCAGTCATTTAAATCCCCTAATCAGACTTTATCTGTGTAAAGAACACGTATACTGTCCGGTGTTTTACCTAAACACGCTCAATCAGCCAACCATATGCACGCAAGCTCTCTCTTGCACGGATGATCTGAAAACACCAATAAACAAGTAAGCTGCATTTCAGCAATCTCCATTTGAGATGTTCTGCTTAAAGTGTCAGTAAAAATTCTGTCAGGACTCACGAGCCACTTCACTTCACACTTCACAACTGAACTGCTGTGTGCTGTGAATTGCTGAAAAAAGCCAATCAGAGCAGAGCTCAACATTCTCTCAACAGAGCATTACATCCTAGGGACAATTTCTAGGTTTGTAAATGGACCTGTAAAACTGTATCTGGACAGTTTTTGCCCTTAAATAAGCCACATACCCTCTATGTCGATATCAGAGAACAATTTAACATATTGTTTCAACTCATTCTAGGGCACCTTTAATTCATTTCACAATAATCAAACAGGAGCAGAATTTCATGAGTTTGAAAGTGAATGTCTCGCGTACCTCTCCAGGTCTCCTCTTCTCCCTCCGCCAGTCCATGGATGTTTGGAATAATTTTGCTCTCAATGCTGGCTGTGTCCGCTTCTGTGGGGGTCATCAAAAAGCCTCGGGCCTGCTCAGACAGCTCTGCACTTGATGCATCCTCTGAGAAGCAAGAACCACATCCAGAATCATCTCCAACAGAAGCTCCTAAATTGCTGAGTAGTTTTTCCCTGAATGAGACAGCGCCCTGAAGAGATACTCTGTTGCTGTTGTCACCGGTGTTGCTTTGCTGCTCAAATGGTTCTTGAGCGGCAGACTGAAATTCACACTCCGGAGGTGAAACACCGGCAAGCTCATATGAATCAATAGGTTCCTGGTTTTTCCAGTCCTCTTCCGCTGCTTCTATGATCTGTTGGACCAGAACAGAAGTGATATTTTCCATGTTCTCAGGGCTCAGGCCTCTATCAGCAGAGAAATCTGACAGGCTGCTGCTATCGTGACTGTCCAAATGGACAGAACCTGACTGTTGCTGTTGCCCTGTTGAAGGTTGCGAGTCCTTGGAAAGGCAATTTGAAGATAGACAAACCAGATCAGACTCAAGCCCAGAGTCATCTTCACTAACTTCTCTGCAGTCTGGATGATCTTCACCAGCAATGTTGTCCTTTTCCCCAGTTTGGAGAGTCTCAGGGAAACGAATAGATACTTCTCCTTCTGGCTCGGGTCGAACCCCTTTGGTTACGGGAGAGGTGCAGGTAAGGTTGCGGATGTCCAGAAGTGGTGAAGAATCCGTAAAGTTGCTGATTTTAGAGGATCCTGAGATGTCGTGGTCCATCTTCAGGTCACTGTAAGAGAAGAATAATAGAAACACTCCAGGGTCTGTCTTCGCTCTGGAAAAAGAAAAACTGTCAATTTTCTAAAGGTGACTTACTTTGACATGTCAGGATGACTTGGCATTAACAAAGATTTTCCATTCTTCAACAATGTAAATATTAGTCAAACTGCTAAAAGGAGGATTTTTAGACCAGAGGTTTTGAAACATTTGCCTGGAAAAGTCCCCCAAATGTAATCCCTTGCAAGCCCCTTTTCCTTAATAAAAAGGACAGCCTCACATTTTCTTGAATAAAAACTACACTGTGTGAAAACAATATTAAGTGTGCTATTTTAAAGGATTAGGTCATTTTAAAATGAAAATTAGCCCATACCCCCCCTCAAGCCATCCTCCCATTCTTTCTTTCTGATGAACACCTTCTAAGTTATATTAATGAACATCCTGAAGTTTCCAAGCTTTATTATGGCAGTGAACAGGACCAATGAGTTTGAAGCTCAAAAAAGTGCATCCATCCCTCATAAACATACTCCTCACGGCTCCAGGGGGTTAACAAAGGCCTTCTGAAGCCAAGCGATGGGTTTTTATAAGAAAAATATCCATATGTTAAACTTTATAAAAGTAAAATATCTAGCATACCGCCTTCAGTATTCATCTAATGGGAAAAGCTAACTATCGTGACATGATGTTGGACGTAGCACAAGCGGTTTGAACTGCGAGAGGCGTTACACTTTCTTTGGGATATTTATTAATATAACTGCGATTGTGTTCATCAGAAAGTCATATACACCTACAGTGTCTGAAGAGGGAGTAAATCATGGGGTAATTTAAATTTTACAGTGAACTAATCCTTTAAAGACAACAAAATTAAGTATCTGCTATCAGAATTAAATACGATATAGATCTTTTTTATTAAGTTAACAGCATATCTAAGATGAACATTGTCTATGCTAAACATGTAGCTGTTTTTAAATAATATGTATTGTACTGAGAATAAACTGAAATCAGAAAAAACTATAAAATAATCCAAATAAATCTCATGATTTCAGACTAGTCTTCAGAAAGCAGAATGAAATTGTACTATTATTACATTTGGAAAAATATATAAAAAGCATTATTTAAAATATGCTTCATATCTTAAGGGAATACTGTACCTAAAATATATTTTGTAAAAAAAGAAAGAATAATCTCATCATCTGCACACATTGCACCACTTGTGGCCTTAGTTTAATTAGCTGTATGTAGCTCATGTATGTTTTTATCTTGAGATAAAACAATGACACTGGCATATTTTAAGATGTCAGTACAAATTGCTTTTAGTAAAAACAGCACAAACATGTATTTTAGTCTGGGACTAGGCTTAGGCCTGTTCTGTGAAACTGGGTATCAATCACTTAAAACAGTGGCTAACCAAGCACACAACCTTAAAAAAAAAACAGGACATGAATGTTCTGCTACTGACCTTTCCCCTAAAACACCGGAGTCAGTAGGGGAGGCGTTAACAGGTCTGCTTCTGTCCAACGAGCACACCTCCTCTTCAGTCCAGAGAGGAGCTGCCGTCCTCCTCCTCCTCCTAAAGCTGTACCAGCACCAGCCCAGCAGAGTCAACACAGAGACGGAGACCAGTGGCCTAAACGACAGCAGCATCCTCTTTCCACTGATCCCACTGAGAGGGAGAGGGAGAGAGAGGTCAGCTACATCTAATAAGACCATCCCTGGTCTTGGGTGGCACTAGTCTGTAAGGAGAGACGTCTGAACTCAGAGGGGGAGTGAGTCTTGACACCAACACTTCTGCAATAGAAGACTGAACCAGAGCAATCTCATTACCAGCTCAAATTTCCCAGCAACACATAAACATGCGGCGCTCTTAAATACAGCTGTCACCATGACATTCACCACATATCTTATTTTCTGCTCGTCTATGAGTAGCAAAATAACATGAAAATGTGTGAGCAGTGTGTAAGGGAGCCAAAAAAAGAAAACCCTCACAACCTAAAAAGCAAATAAACGCAAAAGACCAATCACAATTTTTTTTTCTTAGAATTCCTTTTTAAAGTCAAGATATCACTAAGAGAATAAAATAAATTTTAGTAGCACTGACTAGGTGCCGCGTTTTAATACAGAAATCACAATATTATGATAAAACTAGAACCTTCTAATCTCTATATTAACCTTTTACTCTATCAGTGACATCAGTCATAAAGGGAAGTAGTTTTTTGGTTGCGAAAATAGGAATATCAACAAGTCTCTGTCTCTGTCTCTGTCTCTGTCTCTGTCTCTGTCTCTCTCTCTCTCTCTCTCTCTCTCTCTCTCTCTCTCTCGTCTGATTCACTATCTTTGTGGGGAATTTACATGAACGTAACGTTTTTTTTATACTGTAGGCTACATATTTCATACCTTTACACGAACCCTACTCATTACACCAAACTTTTTGCATTTTTACATTTTCAAAAGAACTCATTCTGTATTATTTAAGCTTTTATGTAACTGGTAAGATAGGCTACATTGGCGTCGCTGCAATTTCAACTGTACGGGAGGTCAAAACCAAGGAAGTCAAAAAGGTTTGTTTTCTAGAGTAAAAGCATGTTAAAATCCAATTGATACATTTACATCACGAGCGAATAAATGCACAAGAAAGAGACTTTCATTCCACATAAATTAAAAGAAGCCGGTGTTTGATGTCTCTCCGCTCACCGTGAAGCTCAGCAGCGCTGGTGGGTGTGTATGACGTCACGAGAGCGCACCTGTGTTCGTGCAGCAATCAGCAGTTGATTAATGAATGAAAAATTTAGCGAGCAAAATTAAAACATTGACAAAAATTTACAACAATGTATTTCAAGGCAAATGCATGATATAACCTTCACAGCAGCTGCTACATAATTTTAAAACAACAACATCAACAATCATATCCAATCAGACATGATTGAAGTTTTGCTGCAATGCTGAACATGAAAAAACGGGTTTAACCCATTTAATCCCAAATTTGTCCCAGAGATGATGACATATACGAATTTGTATGGTACCGGATTTGTAAGGATATTAAACAATCAATGTCAATTATGTAAAAAAGAGGAAAAGAAAAGTCTATGAAAAATAGGCACAAATAATCAAATAAAAGGATGACAAAATGAAATAAATGACAGGAAACCGGAAGGTAAAACAAAACTATATATATATATATATATATATATATATATATATATATATAGTTTTGTTATAGTTTATAGTTTATATATATGTATGTATGTATGTATGTATGTATGTATGTATGTATATATATATATATGTATGTATGTATGTATGTATGTATGTATACCAAACTACCCGACCCCTATGGCTAGACCTGCCCAGAGCTCATGTAGACATCTTCTATTTACATAATAAATAGGGCTGTAACGATATGCGATATGAAATCGAAATCGCAATATGCAGGTCCACGAACCTATATCGCGATGTGAGAAGGCAGAATCGCGACACACCCCTTCCAACTCCAAGAATTATCCTTCCTGTCCAGGTCCAATTTTTAAGTCAGCAGTATGGCAACATTTCGGCTACCCGGTGGAGAACAAGGATGGCAATCGTTTAGTTGACAAGACCCACACAATTTGCCGTAAGTGTTTCAAGAAGCTTCCCCAACTGGCCGGCAACACAACCAACATGGAGATGCTGGAGACACACTGATAGATTATTTTTTTCCCCTCAAAATATCTTTTGAACTGTTTTGTTTCCCCCCCATATCGAGGTTTGTATCGTACCGTGGGTCAAAAATCGTGATACGAACCGAATCGTGGCTTTGGTGTATGGTTACAGCCCTAATAATAAATGAACATTTGCTTCATAATAGAAGTTGATTATTGAAAATTTTGGTCAAAAAATTTGATCGGTGGGATTAAATGGGTTTTAATTGGTCCAAAGTGATTGAGAAAAGAGTATGGCCTGTTGTCAAGCGATCTCCTGCTTAAACTGATTGGCGGGAAATTATGGAACATTGTGAAGTTGATAAAGCTGCATCATTGAAACGAAGGTAACCTTTTTTTTCTTGTCTTTTTTTTTGTAATTTTAATTTCATATGTAAACGGTAGGAAAACTTTAGGCTATGTAACTGTTTTATACATATGAATAATTCAATTCACATTTTTGTATAGAGCTTTTCACAACATGCACTGTCATAAAAAAGCAGCTTTAGAGAAAATGCATGCTTCTGCATTACAATTTAGAGTTACTTGTTATCAGAGGAGACAATCTACAATGTAGATATAAGGTATATACAATATACAATCACACAACTAACAAGGCATTAATAAACAATGTAATTTAAGGCAGAAACAATGGGCTCATTTAAGTAAAGAATAGGCTACATGTTGATAACAAGGATTAGGGTATATAGAAAAGGTTTGTTGGCAGTAGAGTTGGAGTCGTCTCTTTGGTGTTGGTCATCTGAAGTCATCGTGAGAGGCTGGATCCAGGCTGGAGCTGACAGACTCTCTAGTTACCTCAGGATGGGCGTCCCGAGATAAAACAGAGCAGGAAAATAATAAGCGTAGCTGCTGTTCAAAGCATTAAGCAAAGACAATCATGTGCACTGATTTAACTGGAGTACGAGGTTATGAGGTGCATTATGTGAATGCTTGTCTAAAGAGATGTGTCTTTAATCTAGTTCATTTAGAGTCTGAGCCCCGAACATTATCAGGAAGGCTATTCCAGAGTTTAGGAGCCAAATGTGAAAACGCTCCCCCTCCTTTAGTGCACTTGGATTTCCTAGGTACTACCAGAAGCCCAGAGAGACCGTGATGGATTGTAGGGAGATATAATATCAGTTAATACACAGGAGCTAAGCTATGTTTAGGGCCCTATAGGTCAGTAGCAATATTTTATAATGTTTTTTTCTAGGCTTGGTTGCGTTTATGGGGCGCAGTATCAAATGTCGTATAAAATGCCCCCCCCCCCCCATTGTAGTCCAAACCAGCCGTTTTTGTATGCATAAACGTCCATAATTTAAAAAGGCAATATCTCTGTTTGCATTGAACTTTCAGCACTGTAACTTTGCAGATAAAGTTAATGCTCAAGCAGCAACATTACACACTAACTAAAGTTAAAAAAGTGAAATCGCATGCAACCAACCCTTTAATAGGTAACCAGTGTAGGGATGATAAAATTGGTGTTATATGATCATATTTTCTTGACCTAGTAAGAACCCTAGCAGCTGCATTTTGGACTAACTGTAATGTGTTTATTGAGGATTCAGGTCAAACAGCTAGTAATGCATTACAGTAATCTAGTCTAGAGGCCATGAATGCATGAACTAACCTTTCTGCATCAGAGACAGATAACATGTTCCATTGCTTAGCGACGTTTCTGAGGTAGAAGAAGGCTGTTTTTGTAACACATGTAATATGATTTTTGAAAGACAGGTTGCTGTCTAATATAACACCCAGTTCTTTATAGCGGATGAAATAACAGTATATCTTTCTAGATGCAAATTGTATTCCAAGAGATTTTGTGTTCAATAAGTGATACCTTTTTTAAACTTAATAGGAGAAAATTACTGGTCATCCAATATTTTATATCTTTAACACACTCTGTCAACATGGATAATTTTGAAATTTAATCTACTTATGCTGAAATATAATTAAATGCGTATCGGCATAACAGTGGAAATCCATCTTTTCTTATAATATTACCAAGTGGCAGCATAAATATTGAGAATAGCTGAGGGCCTAACATAGATCCTTGCGGTACTCCATAATTTACAGATGATGTCATAGATTTCCCCCGTTTAAATAGAAAAAAATGGTTAAACCACTAATTTTGAACATAATATTTACAGGTCCTTAAAAAATTAGCATATTGTGATAAAGTTAATTATTTTCCATAATGTAATGATAAAAATTAAACTTTCATATATTTTAGATTCATTGCACACCAACTGAAAAATGTCAGGTCATTTATTGTTTTAATACCGATGATTTTGGCATACAGCTCATGAAAACCCAAAATTCCCGAAATCTCAAAAAACCTGAAATCTCAAAAAATTAGCATATCATGAAAAGGTTCTCTAAATAAGATATTAACCTAATCATCTGAATCAACTAATTAACTCTAAACACCTGCAAAAGATTCCTGAGGCTTTTAAAAACTCCCAGCCTGGTTCATTACTCAAAACCGCAATCATGGGTAAGACTGCCGCCCCGACCCTGTCCAGAAGGCCATCATTGACACCCTCAAGCGAGAGGGTAAGACACAGAAAGAAATTTCTGAACGAATAGGCTGTTCCCAGAGTGCTGTATCAAGGCACCTCAGTGGGAAGTCTGTGGGAAGGAAAAAGTGTGGCAAAAAACGCTGCACAACGAGAAGAGGTGACCGGACCCTGAGGAAGATTGTGGAGAAGGACCGATTCCAGACCTTGGGGGACCTGCGGAAGCAGTGGACTGAGTCTGGAGTAGAAACATCCAGAGCCACCGTGCACAGGCGTGTGCAGGAAATGGGCTACAGGTGCCGCATTCCCCAGGTCAAGCCACTTTTGGGCTACAGAGAAGCAGCACTGGACTGTTGCTCAGTGGTCCAAAGTACTTTTTTCGGATGAAAGCAAATTTTGCATGTCATTCGGAAATCAAGGTGCCAGAGTCTGGAGGAAGACTGGGGAGAAGGAAATGCCAAAATGCCTGAAGTCCAGTGTGAAGTACCCACAGTCAGTGATGGTCTGGGGTGCCATGTCAGCTGCTCGTGTTGGTCCACTGTGTTTTATCAAGGGCAGGGTCAATGCAGCTAGCTATCAGGATATTCTGGAGCACTTCATGCTTCCATCTGCTGAAAAGCTTTATGGAGATGAAGATTTCGTTTTTCAGCACGACCTGGCACCTGCTCACAGTGCCAAAACCACTGGTAAATGGTTTACTGACCATGGTATTACTGTGCTCAATTGACCTGCCAACTCTTCGTCCTGAACCCCATAGAGAATCTGTGGGATATTGTGAAGAGAAAGTTGAGAGACGCAAGACCCAACACTCTGGATGAGCTTAAGGCCGCTATCGAAGCATCCTGGGCCTCCATAACACCTCAGCAGTGCCACAGGCTGATCGTCTCCACGCCACACCGCATTGAAGCAGTCATTTCTGTAAAAGGATTCCTGACCAAGTATTGAGTGCATAACTGAACAGGATTATTTGAAGGTTGACTTTTTTGTATTAAAAACACTTTTCTTTTATTGGTCGGATGAAATATGCAATTTTTTTGAGAACATTTTTGGTTTTCATGAGCTGTATGCCAAAATCATCAGTATTAAAACAATAAAAGACCTGTAATATATATATATATATATATATATATATATATATATATATATATATATATATATATATATATATGAAAATATATGAAAGTTTAATTTTTATCATTACATCATGGAAAATAATGAACTTAATCACAATATGCTAATGTTTTGAGAAGGACCTGTACTATGAATATCAAAACTACCCTGTCTGGATTTTTTTATTTAAGGTCAAATATATATATTTTTTATTTATAGACTACAAGCATAAAAATTATGGAGTATTTTAGTATATTGTTTTACACAAGATTTTAATGTGATTAAAATGAATGTATAGCTCCGCATTCTACTAGTTTACTTTATCGATACAGGTCAGGAATCTTAAGTGAAGTCGTCAGATCAGATGTGATCGGGGAGCTTTTTACCAGCAAAACAAAAACAAGTTTAGCCATAAAACACACACAAGGATGGACAGAAATGGACTTTATTAGTGTTACATCTATAAATATGAAATCAGATGATAACAATAATGTATTATAAAGAGGGTCCAGGACACAAAGATTTCGATCTTCAGTGCAACCCTCACAATGTCCTCCATGTTAATTGACATAATGCAGTGAACATGATTGATAGACAACAATTCATATTTTATGTCGTACATATTCAGTAATTAACTGCTTTACAAAAAGCAAAATAACAATGTCATAGTCACTTGTATTTACAGTGTAGTAAATATACTTTTTTCTATTTTTACACAAAAAATATTTACAGAGGTGAAGCTCTCAGCATAAAAAAAGAAACTAAAGTGAATTATGTAAATTTTGCATAACCTCAAGTGCCAAAAAAAGCGTAGTGTTTGAAACATCTATCAGTCTGTCTACCATTACTAAACCCATTCAAAAACGTGACCTTTCTGACATTAGAACGTACCGATGTGAAAGCAACTCATGAGAAGAAGAACAGAAAAAATAAAATTGCCCCCAATACACACATTTCAACATGTCCAAGTCAAAATGGCACCGTTGTATATGGGGTACGGATAAAAGTTAGATTTTAAGCTTGGATGTAATTTTAGAGAAAAATAAAACTAAAACACAAACATCAGCACATATGACATAACATTTACACGACCGGAAAAGAAAATCTGCTGCAATCCCAACAGTGGATGATAATAGTCTTGCGGAGCCCAGAATGTTACAGTTAACCAAAAGAAAGAAAACTTGAAACAGGTGAAAGTAAACTTTGAAAAGAGCTCGAATATGGCCCTAAAACAGCATGTTCTTGAATCATCTATTTGTTCAAGATGTCATAACACACTGTAACACAATGAGATCTAGGTTGCCTTTCTCGTTTCTTTATATCTGGGTTTTGGAAAGGCAGTCCACACTGAGAGATCACAGTTTGGATGGATTGGCAACTTAATGTTTCTTTTCTATGTATTTGTTTCTTGTACTATAAAGTCCAAAAGGGTAAAAAGGGTAAATTCTAGAAATACTACATGAACGATTGTACATTTTTGCTTTAGGGGACAGCTCAAAAATGTTTCCGCGTTAGTGCCGACTCTTGAAGAGAAATCATTTCTGGCCTAAAGGAAACGACCACAAAAAAGTAAACAAGAACAAATACAACTAAACAAAGAAATGGCACTTAGTTAATACTTTCTATCTAATACATTTAATAAGGAAATTAGTGCTTTTAAACATAATATAATTTTAAACATAATTTAAAAAAAAGTTAATGTCCTATTATGCATAAACAAAACAATATTAGACTTCCTCCCATCCGGTGTCAAACAGTGACTGGTTTAAACAGAGGTGTTCAGTTTATTTTGATCCTGGCAAACATGGCTGGACAGTTTTAGAAGAACCTAAAGATTACAGTAAACGCTGGGTTTAGCAGAAGTGAAGGGAAACTGCATAAAGTGCAGCACAATGTATGTCAGAGGTCCAGCAGGGGCTAAACCCTGCTGTGCTGCAGTTCTCATACAATCTTTTTGATGCTAGGTCTTTTAAAACTGCCAGTGCTGCGTTGTTTCTGGACCTGGCTGGCCGAGCCGTGGCGTGTGCGTCCGCTGGATGCCAGAACCGTGGTAGGGGACAGGTCCACCTTCTCTTTATCGATTCCTGCTCAAAGCAAAAACATGCATGCATGATTAAACAAAGCTACAAGTGTGAATATATACAGCCTATATTTTAACAGTCATTCAAAGCTTCTGTTCTTGAGGTTAGAAGTGTAAAAGTTAAATTGAAGAGGACGAATGGCCTTTCAGTCATAGGGCGCTGTCACACACCTGACGCAATGTCACGACACACTGTTTAAATAGCAAATGCACTCGCACCCATCTGTTTGCCCATGGGCGTGCAGGTCTGAAAATGAGGTGTGTTGTTAGGTGTATTGTTGGCGAATTGCTATTTTGAGGCAACTGAAATCAACTGTGCCATTAACCAACAAAAACCTGGTCTAAAGCGAGACTAATAGCGCAGTATTTTTTGCAGTGTTGTAGTCGAGACCAGCTCATTCAAGTCCGAGTCGAGTCCGAGTTCAGAGAGGGTCGAGACCGAGACCAGAGAGAGCCGGTGCAATCAAATATATATTTACATAGATTTCTCATTCGATCCGCGCAGGCACTAATGAGGAATATATATATATATATATATATATATATATATATATATATATATATATATATATATATATATATATATATATATATTGCGGCAGGATTTGTATCGATCGATCAATCGATCGATCGATCGACCGATCTATCTATCTATCTATCTATCTATCTATCTATCTATCTATCTATCTATCTATCTATCTATCTATCTATCTATCTATCTATCTATCTATCTATCTATCTATCTATCTATCTATCTATCTATCTATCTATCTATCTATCTATCTGTCTATCTATCTGTCTATCTAGCCTAACTTTACAAAGCTGCTGTTTTTCTTTACCTGATCAGCTGCTCCTCCTCTCCCTCAGCTGACTTTTCTAACCTGCTGGTATATTTACCTCGAATCTGTTATAAAAACATGTTAAGAGATTATACACCTAATAACGTTTTGAAATGTGTGTATAATCATTCATGAAATTCTAACATAGTAGAGATTATAAAAAAACCACCAGTAGGCGGCAGCGATTCACTGTTTAAATGAGTGAGCCACTTAAATCGTTCATTCATCCAATTCGTTCAAAAGTCAGATTCATTTAGGAAGAAAACAAAAACCGATGTGAATACTTTTGTCATTGACAATTACAGACACTATTGAAAAATGAAATAGCAAAACAGGATGCTTTGGTAACTTGTTATACTGATAGTTATAGCTAAATACATTGCAATGGATTAGCTAGCTAAATATATGTGGTGTGTACTTAGCTATTACACAATATTCTCATACCTCATTCTCAGTACATGCTTTATTTATTTTTTGCATCCCTCTCTGACCAGCAGTTAATATATAGTCCGCTGTGCAGCGCTTCTCTTCATTTTTGGCGCTAACGTTTGCTCTCCTCTTCAAACATCACTCGCGTTTTGGTGAAAGTGCGACTCATTGGTTGGGTGTTACCAATTGGTTCAATGGAGGGGGAGTATTTTTTGTCCTTTTATTATGACAAACTCATATTTGATTAGGAACAAAATTATTGTTTCCAAACAAATGAATTCTACATATTTTAATTTTGATCTACTGGGTTGTAACTAAGGGATTTGAATGGGATTTGGTTACATACCCCCCATAAACTACGCCCCTGAGTCACGTGCAGTTGCGCTTAAGAAAACCACACATCATTGGAAGTGTCAAACATCAATTATTACCTAGAACTATTAACATAGAGTAATAATCATTAATATTTTGAACGTGACTCGAGTGGACTCGGAGATAAGTCCGAGTCCTAAAATGTTCGAGTACGAGTCAATTCCGAGTCCAAATGGACACGAGTCCATGACGAGACCGAGACCATTAAAATATGGTCTCGAGACCGAGTACGAGACCGAGTCTTGAGTGCAAATCACTGATTTTTTGTTATTTAAAGGGTTAGTTCACCTAAAAATTATATTGATGTCATTAATGACTCACCCTAATGTCGTAAGACCTCAGTTTAAGATATTTTATATTTAGTCCAACAGCGTATCTATGTGTTTGCACACTATACTGTCCATGTCCAGAAAGGGAATAAAAACATCATCAAAGTAGTCCATATGTGACATCAGTTAGTTTATTAGAATCTCTTGAAGCATCAAAAATACATTTTGGTCCAAAAATATAAAAAACTATGACTTTATTCAGTATTGTCTTCTCTTCCGCGTTCGTTTTCAATCCTCAAATAAAGATTCAAATGGTTATGAATCAGCGGAATGAGTCATGATTCGGATCACGTGTCAAACTGCCAAAATGCTGAAATCATGTGACATTGGCGATCCGAATCATGAATCAATCCGCTGATTCTTCCGTTTGAATCTTTCAATTAAATTTATGTCATTAATGACATAAATTTCATTTTTGGGTGAACTAACCCTTTAAAGGGCGCCTAAGTAATATGTGCCTATAGGTGGATACACAACTTGCATACACTGCTAATTTTACACACAAAGGAACACGCAGCAGCACACAAACATTTTTAAATATTATAAATAAGATTCCTCTCTGGAGAGCATACAGTCTTTCTGCTTCAGTAGAAAGCAGTTTCTGTTGAAGCCAATACAGAAGTGACTTTAACTGCAGTTCATTGACTGACTACTAGAGACAGGCTCCAGGAAGGAGCAGAATCTCATTGAGCCGCATGTTAAAATGCCCAACTTTACAGCAGAAAAAAACATTTACAGCCTGGTACGAATTATGGATTTGGTCTATACGGCAAATTTTGCCCTTCATGACAACTGTGAGGGGGGTGATTTTTTTTAATAACTAATTTGTTTACATTATATAATGCCTTAAAGTTCTGCATAATTAAGGGGTGTGGCCACTTTGATTGACAGGTGGATAGCCATTTATCCGCTGTCTGTTAGTCATCGCGTCACCTCAGCTCCGCCCACGTCCCGCCTCTTTGCCCCTTTTCTGTTATCCGAGAGTGATGCGCAATGACGTGTTGCTAAGATGGCAATGGCCGACTTGACCCTACTTTACGCATTAAAACTGCTCTTCAGAATCCTATAGGTGACGTCATGGACACTACGTCCATTATTATTTTTTTACAGTTTAGGGTGCAAGCACATTTGGCTTTTAAAGTGAATGGGAGATGAGACTCTGATTGGTTCATTGTACCTTACGTCCAAAACACACCGTAACTCATTAAGAGACTAGTTATAAACCTTTTGGCCCATGCGTTTAGCTCACCAACTGTTTTTTACATCGTTAAACTAGCAAAAGTGGATTCGGACATGCCCTAAGTGCACCTGCATGGTTCATGCGCTTCAGACCATGCGCTCAAATCGGTAAAAAAGGGCCCATAGAAACCAACCAGATAGATACCATTAAATATATCACACTCAGATGATACAAAATTATATAACAAGCACATACAAAAGGTGGCAAATCTGTTTCTTCACACATTGGGAGTGTGCACTGTCTAATATGGGTGAGGCATTACATTTAGAGTATATATACACCATTGCCTGGTTTCACAAACAGGGTTTAGGTTAAGCCAGGATTAGGGCTTAGTTCAATTGGGACATTTAAGTTGCTTTTATAAACATGCCTTCAAAAAAAACATTACTGGTGTGCATCTTGAGACAAAAAACTGGCAGAGATATATTTTAAGATTTGTCAGTGCAATTTGCTTTTAGTTAAAACAGCATTTTAGTCTGAGACTAGGCTTAAGCATTGTCTGTGAAACGAGGCTCATTCGTGCTTCACAAAATAGAAAAAAAAGTGGCATAACCAAAGTAAAAACAGAAGTTTGACTGCCTAACAGGAAACAACTTGAAACAAATAAACTCTTTGATGCATAACTATAATCTAGGGCTGTCAAGGGATTAAAATGTTTCCTCTAATTCATTTTTATCTAATTAAATGTGGCGCTCGTCAAATTTGGCTGAGAAATTACTCCCAAAAGATCATTTAAAGTCATTATTGTGTAAAAAATTGAATAGACATTACAAAAAGTAGTTTCAGAAATAAATATTTTTGGATAAAACTATACCTTGTTCATTTAACGTTTGTTTTTATTAATATGGAAATATGAAATTATCCTCTAAATAACAAACTGCCAGTACGTGGCGCTAATGCCTAATTGAGTCATTGAGTTCATTCATGAGTGAAGTAAATGGTTCTCTACGAAAATGGTAAATGTAAATCATTAATTAAACTGTTACTATATTAAAAATAAGATCAGTATCACATTTGTACTTATGCTATTCTGGACAGAAAAAAAGAACTTGTGAGAAATTGCTTATATCATGATGTAAATTTGAAGGTGTTTCACACTGGCAGTTTAGTTCGAAATGGAGCATGGTTCACATGAAAAATTGGTAATATCATGCAGAACCGGTGAGCTGAGCTCAGGTTATAGTGTTATAGATGATAGTGTTGATGATTTACCTTGGATACAAGCGAGAGTGACAGAGGGAACAATCGCCCTCTGAGACACGGACCAGAACAAACGCGCTCAGTGTAAAAACGATCTGCGACAAACTCAAATGGGGGATTTTTGCCTCATATCTTGAACTTTATGGACATTCTAATTGCATTCTATAGGCTTCATCACACTGAGTTGTTGCCCTGCATTGTATTCTTCATCAATCAACTGTATGAAATGTAAGATGAGCTAACTAGGTCTGGGGTCGGGGCAAGTGTGTTAAATGCGTTAATCATTTTAAAGCATTGTTTTTTACCGTAACTAATTAATCTAAATTAACGCGTTAAATTGTCAGCCCTACTATAAACGTAAAAAAGTAACATAAGATGTCATAAATGAGATTCATAATTAAAATGTTTAATCTTTTTAAATGTCTCTTTAGGTTCATCTTTTCCAAACCAACCACAACTAACACTGGGTAGAACAGTATATTAAAGGGTTAGTTCACCCACAAATGAAATTTATATCATTAATGACTCTAATGTCCCTAATGTTGTTCCACACCCGTAAGACCTCCGTTCATCTTCGGAACACAGTTTAAGATATTTTATATTTAGTACAACAGTGTATGCACACTATACTGTCCATGCCCAAAAAGGGAATAAAAACATCATCAAAGTAGTCCATATGTGACATCAGTTAGTTAATTTGAATCTCTTGAAGCATCAAAAATACATTTTGGTCCAAAAATCACAAAAACTACGACTTTATTCAGTATTTTCTTCTCTTCCGCGTTTGTTTTCAAACCTCAAATAAAGATTCAAATGGTTATGAATCAGCGGAATGAGTCATGATTCGGATCGCGTGTCAAACTGCTGAAATCACGTGACATTGGCGATCCGAATCATGAATCAATACGCTAAATCATGACCGTTTGAACCTTTATTTGAGGATTGAAAACAAACATGGAAGAGAAGACAATGCTGAATAAAGTCGTAGTTTTTGTTATTATACGCTCTCGGACTAAATCTAAAATATCTTTAACTGTGTTCTGAAGATGAACTTACGTGTGTGGAACGACATAAGGGCGAGTCATTAATGACATTAAATTTCTTTTTTGGGTGAACTAACCCTTTAAGACTGGTTTCACAGAGAGGGCTTAGATTAAGCCAGGATTGGATTTTATTTTAATTAGGACATTTAAATAACTTTTATAAACGTGCCTTAGAAAAAGATATTGCTGGTGAGTGTCTTGAGACAAAACAATGGCACTGGGATATTTTAAGATTTGTCAGTGCAAGTTGCTTTCAGTTAAACAGCTCAAACATGCACTTCAGTCTGGGACTAGGCTTAAGCATTGTCTGTGAAATAGAAACACATTCATATTGGTAAGTATAAGGGTTCATCTGCTACAAGTATTAGTAAAAAAAAATGTAATAGCATCTTCATGGCAAAACGAAATTACAAAAATAAAAGTTACATACATTTTTATTGGCTACAAAGTAAGGGTTTAATTATAAACTACAAAGTATTGAGCAGACAGATAGAAAACCGCAAGTTAAAAGGAAACAGGAAGTGTCAGGCAGATCTTTTTCTTTAGAGAGCAGTTGTGACAGAGTGACAACACAGCAGGACCGCAAGAGTGAGATAAATAGTCTCATGTACTTCAGTACAGACCTGGTGCATGCTGGGAGGTGGCTAGTGAGGTCATTGAATTCGAGAGGTTGAGGTTGGCAGTGATGGTGAGCTGGCTCTGGACAGGTGGAGGGTATGGAGAGGTGGGTGTTCGCAGTCCCTCTTCGTTCGTTTCCTCATCGATGCCGGGCAAATAGGTGTCGATCAATGCATCCAGAAACTTGACAATCAGCTCCGCATAGTCTGGGAACTGAGTTTGCTGAGGGAAAAACAAGAGCAGCTCAAGTTTATGCAGATAGAAAACCAATGCTGGGTACACACCAAAATATTTTTTACATCTTATAAGATTTTCAAAATGTGATAGACCACAAACATGAGGATCGGACAATCCTAGATTTAACTATTTTGGTCCTATAGTGTGTGGTGAACAGATTTTAAACCAGAGTCCCGACTGTAAACATAAGAAATCTCGCAAAACTTCAGAATAAGCATTGCGGATGATATGCAATTTTTTTTAAATTGTTGTTCACAGGTGTCTCTTGGAAAAATAGATATTATTCTCTATAAAATTGCCTTATTAAATAAACTTTAAATAATTGTTTTTATAGTCCTATTCTCTCAGCATGCTTTCTGATTGGATATTATTTCATTTCACGTGAGTGTGCGCGTGTTTGTCCTAGGGGTTCCCCCTACACATCAGGATTTCTGATCGTAAATATTCAACATTCGTGATCGGGATGGCTCTGACATTCTTCCGTGCAAGTTCAGACACTCTCAACACACTTCAGTTCACACCACTGGAAAATCTGATAAGATAATCTTTAGAACCATCAAGATAATCGGGACACGGCTAGGATTGTCGGAAGTGCGGAAACTTTGAGTGAGTTGCTTTTGTTTCCAATTGCTTCCACTTTGTTATAATACCACTAACAGTTGACCGTGGGATATTTAGAAGTGAAGAAGTTTCACAATACCACGCTGGAATTCACTGAGCTCCTGAGAGCGACCCATTTTAATGACAAATGTTTGTAGAAGCAGTCTGTATGCCTAGGTCCTTTATTTTATACACCTGATTTGGAGGGGTGCCCCAATAGCCTGGATGCCAGCCGAACATAGCCCCGCCCACAAAATGTTTAGGTCGGGCAGTTCGGTCTGGCCTCGATCCCTAGAGGAATAATTATCTCCGAACAGAAACTGTTCGGACCAATGAGATCATCAGGGCGGGCTTTAGACGATGATGGACAGATGATCAACAGTAACGTAATCATGCGCATCATCAAAGGGGCTTGGATTATATTTGTTCGGATCCTAAACGGAGAGCTTGTTTGTATATGCATTCACCTTCACAATTTCTCTCAGAAATGATGATCATGTTCTCTGGGAAAAAATGGCATTTGGGGGGGTCAAATGTGTGTTTTTTTTGGCAAGGTTGCCTGCTAAAATTCGCACTCATGGGTCTATATATCACATAAGAGTCGCTTCAACGCGCAGACATAGAAAACAATCCGTGGAAAAAAACGCGGACTTGGCAACACAGTGCAGTTGAGCTCTGTCTGTTGACATTTGACAATGCGTCGCATCATTGCCCTGATTGTTTGTAGCTCTATCCAATTGATGTCTTTCCTGTTTCAGTTGAAACGCCCCATAATCACAGCCCAATGGAGCAGTTTCAGACTCATATTCTGACTAGAATTGAGTATGACCACATCAGGCTAGTGCCCCAATACTTTTGGCAATATCGTGTATATATAAAAGATTATAGTTAATATTTTTTTCTTGCATTTTGAGAACAAGTTCAGTGTCACTTACCTTAGAGAAAGGACCAGCAAACCTCCAGAGTCCATTAAACCCAAAAGCTGTGGAGGTAAGTAAAAATGTTATAGAATCTGAGTACCCACTCAGTCACCCAATCCTTGATTGCAGGAGTATTTTCACAGTTTCTCATTGGACTCTAGCAATCATAGATCCTTCATCTACCCGTCAGACTCTGCCACCTACAGTTCAAACTCTCATATACGCCCATCAGTCTCTGGTATTCACAAATCAGACTCTCACATTCACATATCAGATTCTCACATTTACAGATTTGACTCACATCCACTAATCCTGCATTGCTCAAAATGAGTATCATCTCAATTCTTAATCAGATTAAACATGAAACAAGTTTTGGATATGTGCATGTATATGAGAGATGTGAGATGCTTTACTTTGCAGGTAGGATGTTTGGTACTGAGGTGGCAACTCTTCATGATAAACTACACTCTGCACAATTCCATGAACTGGGTTCAGAAGATTTGGGTCCTGACACAGTGACAACAAAGTATTAATCTTTGAATCCAGGAGGTTGTGACTGAAATAAAAAGCAAAAAACAACAATGAGAGTCTAATTTCATCATTCAATGTCATATGTACTGAAAAGCAGGTACATTTGGACTTACACAACAGGAAAGACCTTTGGAAAGACAACACTGGCCTCAGCTAGAAACTCATACAGGACCCTCTGCTCAAATTCATCTGATGTGTTTTTCACCTGAGTGGCCTGAAAAATCATTCAATATTACAGATGTGTAAAAATTCAGAGGATGAATGCATGTTTAAAGGAAATGGCAGGGTAGGGGGGCAGGAAGTGACACATATGACTTCAGAGGAACACATTAAAATTATAAAGGCAAATTGATGTGTGAATGAGGAACTGAAAAAAATATTTATTCTGAGAAAGAAAGAGATTACCAGCACAGTCAGAAGCAGTGCCTGGATTTTGGGATCTGTGAGAACTTCCTCATTAAGCAGAACATTGGACTCAGACACAGAGACATTTCGCAAGTGGTGATGGGAAATTCTTGGGGTTTCTTTCAACAGGAAACACAAAGTTATAAATGGATACAAACATTGAGAATCATTCACATCTTTGTGAACCTCACCAATTTCATATTCATTTTCAGCCACTCTCCTCATCTTGGGTGGCGTTGTGATACCCGTTTCTATTTCAGGCCTCTTCGGTGCTTTACTGTCTGACATCAGATGGTCAAAGCTTTTTCTGGTGCCTAAGGAAAACATTTAAGAACATTACAACCACTACAACAAACTTATATTACAGTTAAATGTACTAAGGTATACACCGATCAGGCATAACATTATGACCTATTAATGTGTTGGTCCTCCTTTTGCTGCCAAAACAGCCTTGAACTGTAAAGGCATGGACTCCACTAGACCCCTGAAGGTGTGGAGATAATGTTAGCAGCAGATCCTTTAAGTCCTGTAAGTTGCAAGGTGGGGCCTCAATGGATCGGACTTGTTTGTTCAGCACATCCCACAGATGGGAAATTTCGAGGCCAAGTCAACACCTCAAACCATTACTGAAACATTTGTTTTCAATGAAAGGGTGTACAGGGTCTGCAAAAATGCTTAGGTAGGCGGTACGTGTCAAAGTTACATCGACATAGATGGCAGGACCTAAGGTTTCCCAGCAAAACATTGCCTATAGCATCAGACAGGGAACACCCTACAAGAGTTGCAATTTTCATCACAATTTGGCCCTTGTGAAACGCACTCAAATCCTTACGCTTACCCATTTTTCCTGCTTCTAAAACAACACCTTTGAGGACAAAATGTTCACTCTCTCACAAGGTGCTGTGATCAGTGTTATTTACTTCACCCATCAAAATGTTATGTCTGATCGGAGTATATGACATTGTTTTCTCAATAAATTACCCAGAAGCTTCTTTGTGTTGACCTGGGAGGGTTGCCCCATGTCCAGGCTCATGGATTTGCGTGTTCGTGGGCTGATTTGGCCCACTATGGGGTACTGGGCCACCAAGTACCGCTCTGAGACCTTTGGGGATGCCCATAGCTGGCATTCTCGCAGCATTCTGGAAGACAAAATTCATGATTTATGAAACAGGATGTAAAAAGTTAGCATTTCACAAAAGGTGATGGGTGTGAAGTTACCCTGATCTTCTGTCTAGGTGGTACCTGCAGGTGGAATCCTCATGATGTACGGAGTACATATCCAAGGGAACATTCTCCATGGTAACATCAGAGAGTAGCAACAACTTCCTGTGTTTCAGGCTGCAGCGGCTTCGCACTTCTTCTGACACTGGGAGGAGAGCTATACAAGTGCGCAACATTACTTACTATACCGGACCCAAAATAACCAACACGAAGACAAACCAGAGAAGGAAAGGCGAGATAGTAGTGGTTTCCTTACCTGCCAGATATGCCACGCTCTGCGTGTTCACCTCAAACTTGTCACAGTTCAGGTGCTTTCCTACTAAGGCCAACAGCGTGTGCAGGATACGGATGGTTCGTGCCACCGTGGTGGGGGAGGGGTGTCGGAACCCTGCCAAAACAAAACAGAAATGTGATAGTATCCTAACAAACACAAAATGTTTGAATATTTTTGCATAAAACCCATTGATTTACCTTTCAAAAGGTGCCCGACCAAAGCAAAATTAAAGTTAGAGTTGAAGTTGAGACCAACAAAATGGTCCATCTGTTTGCAGTGCCATTCCAAAGGCTGACGAATCTCCATAAACACCTCCTCAGGACTCTGAGAGATTGACAGGACAAATCATTTCACTAGTTCTTGTGTTCAAAATCACAAATCAACAAAATATTGTTTGAGAAATGCTTTGAGACAGAGAATAGCATTATATAATGTAAACTACAAAATGCCAACTTCCCAAAAGTCTTTATTTTCAAGTACCCAAAAGTTTTTGGTTACTATTGCCACTGTAGAACAACCTTATTTGCAAGTGTATTTTTATTCATGATTTATTTATTCTGCAACTGTAGTTGGCTAAAAAGAGGTGGTTTCCGATATAGTGTGGTCCTATTATGTTTGTATTAGGGATGTCAATTTTCACAAATTCCCATGATCGATCGTCGTTTAAATTAACGATCAATTAATTGATTAATCGTTAACCATAATACTGAAATATGCGTCTACAGCAGTGGCTTATAGCCGACAGCATGACAGTAGGCCTATGTGCAATGCTGCTCAAAACGCCATGTTCTTCACCAAATGAATGAGAAGGATTTTTTTTAAATCTAAACAAAGGGCTATGGGATTGTAAAATTAGTCGATGTTATTTATAATTTAATTAAATTACTTATTTAATAACCAAATATAACATGTAATACAACACGAACGCCGCCTCAGATCTGTTATTCAGAATTTGTGGGCGCACTTGCAAGAGCAATGTGCTGAAACGTCACCTAAACCCAATTAATTCAAAACGATTTATTAAAATATTGTTTTCATTAATCTAATGTAATGTGACAGTCCCAATCATAGTTATTATTAGTCGTGCGTTGCTGTTTGAACAGCGCGAGCTGAAGCCGATGCGCTGAATCATTGGTAAGTTACACTGAAACTTTGCTAGCACGTTATTTAACTCAACAAAAAGCTTCCTATATGAGATTAATCAGATTTATATAAAGTTAACAAAATATTACAAATTATATATCTTCACAAAATGATGCGAATGGACAAGTGAACTTGAATTGAGTTGCTGATATTCATATTCAGAATGGGAGACGCGTGTTCACGCGCTCTAGGAACAACGCTCTGAACACGGCACCTAAACCCAATGACTTTACAACCATTTATTAAAACAGTGTTCTCATTTCTGTTATATAATATGACTGTCCCAATCATCGTTATTATGCATTGCTCTGTATGCGCTAAACTGAATGAAAACCGGTAGCCATTACTGACTGAAGCCATTTGTTAGTGCGTTTTATTTCGCTGAAAGAAACGCATCCTATATGATTGATCACATATATAACGTCACAAAATAAATGTAATATTACAAATTACTTCAGCACAATCTGATGCGAATGCACAAGTGAACTTGAACTAAGTTACATGCGCGAGTCAGAATGCGTGACTCATGTTGTGCACGCGCTCTTCCTGGATCAACGCAATGAAACACACGGCAAATAAACTCAAATAATTAACAATCACAATGTTTTATTATAATAGTGTTCTCATTAATGTTGTGTAATATGACAGTCCCAATCATAGTCATTATTAGTGCTGTTGGAGCTGAAGCTGATCACCGCCACGCTTTTACTACCGCTCGCCTCTAACGTTAATTATTAACCAAATGCATCCTTATGAGATAAATCAGCTAAAGATAGGCCTGCACAAAATAAACACAATATTACAACTTACATTTGCACAAAACAAAAGGCTAGGAATGCACATGCAAGCTTGCAGTCATGATGAAGGTGTAACTCCAGCTGTAAAATGGTCCCAAATAGAACTCGGGCATGCTCGCATCATTTTTCCTCACACACGCGCATGACCCTGCTTAATCGATGATCGATAAGTCTTATCGATCAAATGTCTTATCGACAATTAATCGATCATCGATTAATCGTTGACATCCCTAGTTTGTATACAGTGGGGCAAAAAAGTATTTAGTCAGCCACCAATTGTGTAAGTTCTCCACTTAAAAAGATGAGAGAGCCCTGTAATTTTCATCATAGCTACACTTCAACTATGACAGACAGCATGAGAATCAGAGTCTGATTTGTAAAAAATTCATTTGCAAATTATGGTGGAAAATAAGTATTTTGGTCACCTACAGAAAAAAGCAAGATTTCTGGCTCTCACAGACCTGTAACTTTAAGAGGCTCCTTTGTCCTCCACTCGTTACCTGTATTAATTGCACCTGTTTGAACTCGTTATCAGTATAAAAGACACCTCAAACAGTCAGACTCCAGACTCCACTATGGCCAAGACCAAAGAGCTGTCAAAGGACACCAGAGACCTGCACCAGGATAGGAAGGGGGTTGAAGATGAAATGGGGCTGGGTCTTTCAGCATGACAATGATCCCAAACACACCGACCAGGGAACGAAGGAGTGGCTTTGTAAGAAGCATTTTAAGGTCCTGGAGTGGCCTAGCCAGTCTCCAGATCTCAACCCCATAGAAAATCTTGGGAGAAAGTTGAAAATCTGTGTAGCCCAAAAGGAGATCTGTATGGAGGAATGGGCCAACCTACCAGCAACAGTGTGTAAAAACCTTGTGGTGACGTACAGAAAACGTTTGACCTCTGTCATTGCCAACAAAGGGTTTATAAGTATTGAGATGAACTTTTGTTATTGACCAAATACTTATTTTCCACCATAATTTGCAAATAAATTCTTTACAAATCAGACAATGTGTTTTTTTAAATAAAAAATCTCATTCTGTCTCTCATAGTTGAAGTGTACCTAAAACTACAAGCCTCTCTCATCTTTTTAAGTGGGAAAACATGCACAACTGGTGGCTGACTAAATACTTTTTTGCCACATTGTATGTCCTGCAATTTGACATGTAAGAGTGTTAAATTAGAACCTTGTCGTTGAAGACTCGCAGACTATCGAGTGTGTGTAGGTTCTGTTCCAGCAAAGCGGTTCCAGCAGAGTACAGATTCACCTCATCCAGCTGCAGCACAGCCACAGCCACCCAGAAGAGCGCTTTGTGCATCGGTGAGTCCTAATTGACACACACACAGTTAAACAAGTCAAACTGTCGCTTTCTCTCACACTAAACATTTTTAGAAGAGCACTGTAATTTAATACCTTGTTAAGCAGAGGTTGTAGTTTAGTGAGGGCAATGACGGTGGCTTCGATCAGCACCTGGCTATTACAGTTATCAGGACTTTTCAGGCAGCTCTCCAAACCCTGAGAATAAAAAAACAACTACAGTTCTTCTTAAATAACAGAAAACAGAAAAGCTAGATGGCTACTGAGATGACCAGCACAGGATCATCTAATACTTTCCAGAGCAGAGCAAAAACAGTACAGCTTATGGATTGTAAACTTGACTCATTTTCATGGCTAGCCTGTTTGCTTTAAGGGAAACCAGACAGTTTAGACAGGTTCTGACCCGGTCGATGCTGAGGAGAGGGCTGGCCTTGCTCAGGATCCGTATGATCTGTTTCATTTGGGTATGTGTGACCCGTTTACTGATGCAGCCAAATACCACAAGAGCCCGTGGTTGCAAGGATGGATTATATTGAAAAGCAAATCTGCACACAAAAAAACACATACATGTTCATCATGAAACTGCATCGAAACTTTTCATGACGTATTACCAAGTTATTTCAGGATTCTGTATAGAGCAGTGTGCATACTTCTGTGCGAGATCGGTCCACTGGTCTAGCCATTTACAGCCTGGAATATCCCTCATACATGCCTAAAACACAAAGGGAAAAACCCAGTCAAACCCTTTCACACTTTTAACCAGTCTGTAATGCGTTACACAGAAAAATATAGAGAAATGAAACAGGCAGATGCACAACATTTGATCTTTATTATGTCTTCCAGTCACTAAACAACCTCATCCTGTGAACATGCAAAAGTTACACACATTTTCATTATTAAACTCAATAATCCATATTCACAAGTACAAAAATACAACCGATAATATTTAACAGGCAATTTTCGGTTCATTTTATTTCACTTTACAAATTGACTGGTTCAAATTCGACGGACAATTTTACAGTTCACATCTGGGAACTGCTACCACGACGTTGTCGTACTTAATTCTAGTCAGAACATGAATCTGATACTGCTCCATTGGGCTGTGATTATGAGGCTTGTTTCAACTGAATCAGGAAAGCCCTCAATTGTATAGACCCACAACCAATCAGAACAACGGAGCTACGCATGCATAGTTGTCAACAGAACTCAACAGCACGCACGCTGGAAGAAGTAGAAGATGATGAGTGTAAACGTTCTTTGCGGGTGTTGTAAAAGAATTTAAGGATACATGGAGACGGAGTACTTACCAACACGATCATCATTTTTGAGAGAAATTGTAAAGGTGAATGCATATAGGAATGAGTTCTCCGTTTAGGATTAGAACGAATTTAACCCAAGCGCTCTTTGGTGCCGTGAATGCTTACGTTCCCATTTTAAAGTTTTACTGAATTTATATAGCGAAATAAAATGGACAGAAAATTGCCTGTCGAATTTTCTCTGACCGCGACTCTGGAAGACTTGGAGTTAAGCTTTTCTCTGAGAAAAGAACACAGCATGGCACTGAAGTCATTCTTAAGAAGGGAAGATGTGTTCAGAGTTTTGCCAACCGGATACAGCGAATGTTTAATCTATCAACCGTCTATGCTAACAACGAGCTCTGTTTTACCTACGTTGCTCTGGTTGGTTATAGCGCTACCCTATCGCGTGCAGAGGGAGTTTGAAAGACAACCGTTTATCCCGCCCCTCGGATTGAGCCCTGTCTATGGTGAGTTTCTAGACCAAACATCTTAATGTGGGTCTGGCTTGTCAGGCTAATATAAAGCAGGATTTTGTATCAATATGATGTTTAAAAGTCTTTCAGTCTTCATTAGTCTACTTAAGATGGAAGAGAGAAGATTTATCGCTTGCTACTTTACAAGGTATAACTTACCTCCATGATCTCCAGCAATGCTTCGGTAACCGTCTCCAGGGATGACAGAGCAAAGGTCTCTCTCTCATAGGAGCCTGGAGAGAAAGAACGATCCCTGTAGCTGGAACGAAAGGCAATGACCGCAGCCGATTTGACCTTGCTGATGCCGAACAGCAGGTAGAACTTTGGCAGGGAGAACTCTGTCAGACTTAGGCGCAACACCTGCTTGGTCTCCTCTGCACAGCAGAAAAACACGACATTTCAGTAATCAATAACTCACTGATGCATGAAAACATCTCTCTAGGGCATTGACATCCTCTCACCGCTGAAGCACAGCTGGGAGCATGTGCAGAGGGAATGGATGATGTTGATAACCAAGCCATGCGTGGATGCCCGCAGCGACAGAGGCCCCGTGGCCACCAGCAGGGTCACAACATGGAAGAGGTAAGGCAGGTGGGCGGCTACATCCAGAGAGTTGTTGAAGGACAGCATGAGCATGTACCTGGCCAGGATGGCAATGTCATCCCACATCAGGTGCTGCTCCAACGTCGGTGTGGGTGATAGACATGTCTTATCAATGATTTTACACATCCGAATGATCACCTGTGGGTTAGTGCGACGGCATAATTAATTTAAGTGTGAGTTCACCCAAAATTTTTAATTCTGTCACTAATTACTTACCCTCATGTCGTTCAACACCTGTGAGACCTTTGTTCATCTTCGGAACACAAATGAAGATATTTTTGTTGAATTCCGATGGCTCAGAAAGTGTAGTGTTGTAGTCAAGACCACCTAAACCGAGACCAAGTCGAGACCAAGACCAAGACTTATATATGACTTATATAGTGATGGACCACTTCGTAAAGCTCTGAACTGTTATAAATCAGTGTATCGATATATGATTCGGATCACCAAAGCCACGCCATTTCAGCAGTTTGGCAGTTTGACACACGATCTGAATCATGATACGCTGATTCATTAAGCTCTGAAGCTTCAGGAAGCTGTGTTTTGAAATCGGCCATCTCTTTACAAGTCGTTATTTAGTTTTTTTTTCCGCACAAAAACTATTCTTGTCGCTTCATAAAATTACTGTAGAGCCACTGTAGTGAGATGGGCTTTGTAACGACGTCTTTAGTGCCTTTATGGGTCTTGAGAGAGGAAATGACATTGGTGTCAATGAAGGCCTTTCTGAGCCATCGGATTTCAACACAAATATCTTCATTTGTGTTATGAAGATAAACGGAGGTCTAATGTGTGTCGAACGACATGAGGGTGAGTAATTCATTTTTGGGTGAACTAACCCTTTAATAATAATAATCTTATAAAACTCAATTTGTCAAACTCAAAAATGATGATAGTATTAAAGTTTCAGTAAATGGAAAATAAATTGAAAAACGTAAACTAAAACAGATATATTATATATATATATATATATATATATATATATATATATATATATATATATATATATAAACAAGTACTAAAAAAAAACAAAAGGACAAAATTACTTAAACTAAAATTGAAATGAAACTAAAATATGAAAATAAAAGCTAACTCAAAAGATTAATAAATTCTATGACAGAATATATAAATACTACTAAATAACAACCAACAGCTCTCAATATATGCAAGACACTAAAGAAATTAAGTTAAGAAACAAAAACATATTTCCTGTTTCTCATTAACAGGAAACCCAGCAGTCAAGAAATAGTTCTGCTTGAGAATTAAGAAGTTGTTTCAATGAAATATTCATATGTTTTAAAGGTGCCCTAGAATGAGTTGAAACAATATGTTAAATTGTTCTCTGATATCTACACTGAGGGTATGTAGAAGATATAGTTTTACAGGTCCATTTACAACCATAGAAATTGTCCCTAGGATTTAATGCTCTGTTTTTGCCTTATTTGGAAGGGTCATGAATATTAATATTGAGCTCTGCTCTGATTGGCTCATTTCAGCAGCTCACACAAGTTCAGTTGTTCAGCGAAGCGGCTAGTGAGTCCTGACAGAACACAGACCGACTGAATGACACTTTAAGCAGAACATCTCAAATGGAGATTGCTAAAATGCAGATTACTTGTTTATTGGTGTTTTCAGATCATCCGCGCATGAGAGAGAGCTTGCGTGCATATGGTTGGCAGATTGAGCATGTTTAGGTAAAACACCGGATAGTATACATGTTATTTACACAGAAAAGGTCTGATTAGGGGATTTAAAGGAATGAAATCTGTCAATCTCTGCTTTTAGTTTAAGTTTTAATTTTTTTAACTACATTTTAGACTCGTCTTTTTTCGTCAACGATATTGCATGTTTAAATAACGTTAGTCACAATGTAGGCTACTCAGTGACTGTGATGTACTCTGAAATACAAGCATGCAAAAACATCATACTTCAGTTCTCAAAAATATAAATATATATTTTTTACAAAATGAATAGGAGTCTTGTCAAATGACTATCGTTTTAACTTATATGGTGAAGAAGGTGATGTTAGCAGAAGGATCGAGTGAACGATCTGTAAGCAACTAAACGTAATATGACGTACATCTCTACGGTTGTATTTTGTAATACAAAATAATATTACCCTTTGTCATTAGACACACTATTTAGTTTTGTATGGTACTTGGAGTTTCTTACTGTACTAGCATCTTGCGTTATCTAGTCAATATTACTATCTCAATTTATCTCAATGTTTCAATTTAATCAGAAATTGTTTGCAGTCAATAAGTGGATATATCAATACTTACTGCTTGCAGGAATATAGTTGTAATCGCCCCTTTCTTAAGTTTTAGACACTGAGCGAAGCTTGCTTGATATTGTCTCAGGTTAGAAAAACTGTCCGCTGTGAGATGGCCCGAGCAAATGAACGATTTTGAATTAAATTGTTGCGGTATCCAATTAAACATCAACCATGACTGTTGACATTTTTTATCTGTGGGAAGGGTATGAAAAGTCCTCACGTCCCCTGCACAGCCTGGAACATGACATTTGTGTCCATGAGATCTGCTGTTTTTGCTATCCTCCCAAAACGCTTGTTTACCTGATGATTCGGCTCCGTCAGTTCTGCCTGACAATGAACATGGGCTGACAAGCAAATGTTGGGGGCGTACATAATAATGATCCCAGCGATTGCGTCACAGTTGGCGCTATGTTGAGAATCACTTATTTTTCTGTGGTGTTTTTCATGCACGAGATTTACATATGAAGGAGTGGGCAATGGTGTTTGAGACTCACAGTATGTGACGTCCATGTACTGAACTCTTATTATTTCACTATGGCAAGGTTAATTCAATTTTTTATTCTAGGGCACCTTTAAGGCTGTCTGGTTCACAAAACCCAGCTGAGCTCAACGAACCAACCTCAAAACCATGACCTGAGTGCCATAAACTATCTCTCATGACAAAGAAAGAGAAATAAGGACAGGCAGACCAGAGTGGTTAAAGAAAGCAAGAACAACAGCGAGAGAGGAAGAAACCAACCAAACCACATCTGAGTCTCACTGCACTCATCTCACTGCGCTCGCACTGCGAAACGTTACACTTCTTAGACAATGTTATAAAAGCGGAACTTTTCAGCTACCGATTGTATCCACACTCTCACAAAGTGTGCGTGTATGAACATCACCTTGCTAGACACCAGCTTGACGTTGCCAGAGGCCAAAGCGACCGCAGTGTCTGCCATTACTTCAGCTTTGATGGATCCGAGACCTCCCGTCGCACTGGTTTTTATAAAACTGTCCAGAACTACATCAAGTAGATCTGTTATCTGTAGACACAGGAAGCTTCCATCAGCTCAACATTGACATGAGAAATGCCCTCTAAAGTCAAATTAATTGCAAACACGACAAGTAAAAGTGCAAGTAAAATATTAAAAGAAGCGAGTGCTACATGAAAACGACTGGGAAACCACAAATAGCTGTGTTAATCTTCCAAAAATATGCGTGTAATTCACGTGGTTTCGCCATGCAGCTCTTTATTAGCCTTAACACCTCCTCAGCAAAACCCTACATAAAATGTCATCAGCTCTGTTACATTAATATATTATTTTAAGATTATTTCTGTTACCTGCCCCAAGCTCCCCCAGATCTTGGCCTGAATAGATGGATACATTTGCTTTTCATTGATCGTCATGGTAATGAGTTTGTCCAGAATTGCACTAACTCGTTGGCGCTTGGCATCGTCGCTGTGCTTGCAGAAGCGTACCAGGTTCAGCAGCCAGGGAGTCATGTACTCCAAACACAGGTGCTTTAATTCTATACCTGCATACATGAAGGAAAGTCATTGGTTAGCAGAAAACATTCATACTTGAGTGATTCTGGACCCTGTTGTGCTAAATATTCCACATCTTTATCTCTAGACAAACAGATAATTCTTGTAGACATAACTGAAAAAAGCAAATACACAATCACATTCGTGGACTAATGATGCCTTTAAGTAGTAGTTGAAAGTGGAAACTTCCTTTTAGGACTCAAAGGCTAAACAGAATGCGAATAATGATCCGAAACAGCTGGAGGATCACCAGGGTCTTCTGAAAGTTTAATTAAGGGCTTAATGGGGCACTAACTGGACTTGCTGAAACCAGAGATACACTCCTCCAGGAACTCCAGGGTCAGGTGAGGCTCATTAGCTGCTAGAGTCTTGCTAATGGACACGATGAAAAGGGTGTTATTGGCAGGGATGCAAAGGCCAGAGGTCTCCAAAAGTTGGCCTTCAATCTTCAGGTTGAAGGTGCAAGTTAAGGCACACAGGAGGTTATAAGCGGCAGACCTTTTAACAAAACAGAGAGAAACATAAATATTCAAGCATGAAATGCCAGGGATACACTGGTAAATATCTGACTACTGTATGAATTGTAAAATTCATCACCTTAAACTGGGGTCAGAGCTGCCCAGGTTGAGGAGGGCGATGTTGAGAAGGGTCCCCGGAACATCTTTGGGCCTGATCTTGGTGTGCTGGGGGATGGAGTCGGGCTGGGAGAGCTCCCAGCGTGTACGGATGTGGATAATCGAGTGAACTATGCTCTCACACTCCTGGTGAATGAAGGTCAATGGTGTACCCTGGTTAGCGATGGTTAGCGTGAACTGACTTTCATCCACTAGGCAGATCTCTTCGATCTCTGAGGCGTAGTAGATGTCGTTGAGTAGGACAGCCTGACCCAAGACTCGCGTTCGATCAGATGAGGCCACCTGCACTGCCGTACTGCCCACCTGGAGAAGAGCAATCACAACTATTGAAATAAGACATAAAAAGTCAAACCGAGCTAAGTATTCATGTTTTCATCTTCACACACCTTAATGGACACTCTGGTCTCTTTGTAATGCCTTTTTACGCCATTGTGAAAGACTTTCAGGTCTTCTTCTAGTGCAAGAGTAGCTGCTGGAAGCTTCTGTTCCTCTGGTTCCACGTGGTCAGCCAGCCGTGCAGGTGAGTCAATGAACACTAACTTCTTACTGCCCTTGAGGCTCGTCAGCAGTCTCTCGTGGTATTTGGTGTATTCGCGCACCCATGTGTTACAGTTACAGATGTAGATGGCGGCCACGTTCTCGTAAGCAAAACCCGGAAAGACAACAAACCATTTGGAGAGAAAGTCGGTCTTGAAGCGATTGCTGGGGCCAGCATGCGTCAAGTCCACCACTAGCTCGTAGGGTTTGGCGTAGTAAGGTTTGAGGGTAAGAAGTACGTGGTATATGAGCAAGTCCCCATTTATCTGACCCGTCTTGAACCTGTGAGGGAGATGAAAACAGACAGTAACGAAACCGAAATAAAGGCCTGCAAACCCACTGAACGCTGTTATTGTTAGATGAATAAGTTGAAAAAGGAAGACAAACTTTGATGCTCGCTTGATGAAGCCAGAGAGTGTTTTCAATGGTCATATAAGCTTGCATTTGGAAGGTTATAGAAAACAACAAAACTTCTATCTAGACTAAAATCACCCATGACATGCACTGGTTCATGATAGAAAAAAAGAAACACTGTGAAATGTCTTTACTAGGGGTGTACAATATATACAGTTGTGGAAATAATTATTGTCCCCTTTGGTAAATACGAACAAATAAGCCTGTAAAAACAATCTTCATTGTAAATCTTTTGATCTTTTATTAGTCAAATAATGTAAAATGTGGGCAAAATCTCTTTATGAAATAAATGCTTTGACATAACATTATTATTGACTTTAGACATAATTATTGGTACCCTTTTATTAAATACTTTTTCAACCTCCTTTCCCCAAGATAACAGGTCTGAGTTTTCCCCAGATCAGAGACCCTTTTTTCATACAGAATCTCTCCAGATCCTTCAGATTCACATATCCATGTTTGTGGTGCTTCTCTTCAGTTTAGTTCACTCATTTTATAGGCTTCAGGTCAGGGAACTGAGATGGTCATGGCAGAAGCTTCATTTTGTGCTCATTGTGTGACCCATTTTTGTGTTGATTTTGATGTTTGTTTTGGAACATTGTACTGATGGTAGATCTTATAAACCACGGCCTATTAAAACATTTTTGTGGTCAGGTTTAGATTTTTTATCTGCTTGTATTTACTAGAATCCATGATACCATGTATTTGAACAAGATGTCCAGGACCTCCAGCAAAAAATAAATAAAAAAAATAGGCCAAAACATTTCACAGATCCAGAAGTATATCTAACTGTGGGGTACTTTTTATCCCGTTTGCACCAAACCCATCTAGTGGGTTTGCTGCCAAAAAGCTCTTTTTAGTGGTCCCGTTCGAAGTTCCAGTCGTGTCTGACAACTGAATATATCGGGGTTTCTGGACGAACAAGGAGGATTTTTCTTGAAACCCTCCTGAACAACTTGTACTAATGTAGGGTTTGTTTCATTGTTGTTGTTTTTTTGTCTTTCTGACCCCCAAAACTCAGCTAATCTCTGCAATTCTCACCTTTGATCTTTGGAGAGTCTTTAGACACTCAAACTCTCCTCATAACTGTGCATTAGGACAATATAGACACGTCTTCTTCCAGGCAGATTTGTAACATCTTTAGTTTGATTGGAACTTCTTAATTATTGCCCGGATCGTGGATTGTCAATGCTTTAGCTATTTTTAACAGCCACTTTCTATTTTGTAAACACAAAATGATCAGCCTAGTCACCCTGGTATGCTTAAACATGTAAAAATGAATGGGAATACTCATAAAAAAATTCTAGTGGTGCCAATAGTGTTAGGGATGGAATGATTACCGGTTTCACGATAAAAAATGATAAAATGTCCAGACAGTTAGTTATGTGGTTTAAAATGTAAAACGCGTAGGTTTTTCAGCCTTTTAAAGGACCAGATATGAGGGTTAGATTTTGGAGGTGGAGGAAGAAACACTTCAAATCTGCAAATGCAAGGCAAGTGGACTTTGACCTGGAAAATAATCGTTATTATATCATGTCTGGGGAATGATAACGTGAAGCTTCCACGACAAAAACAACAAAAAAACATGAAAAAGTTCAGAAAAGACTAGTGACATTTAAGGGATAATAATGTATATTCATCGTACACTTATTACACAGTTTTTCCTTAAGCCTAGTTCAGACTGCACGATTTTCAAACTCGTCAGGTCACTGCTCTTTTCACGCTGCATGACTATCTGGACTATCACTCAGTCACTGCTGTGTTCACACTGACCGATGGTTTGGCGACAGAGAAGTTCACACTGCATGACTGAACAAGAGGAAGAATCGCCGACAACTCTCTCTCTCTGGTGCACAAACTACGTTTCCCAAACACACGTGCGAAGTGACAAGTAAACAACGCGAGATCACACGTGCATCAGACCGGAGTTCTCGCGCGAGACTTGGAATTGTTATTAAAAATGATAAACTGCACAAAGTTTGCTTCAAATTGTATGTGCGCTGATTTGTGGAGAAAAAGAAAAAAATATTATAGCGGAAGAAATTGTTGGAGTGACAGAGAGAGCCAGGATTGTGTTCTGCAAAGACAGTTTGAGGTAAATATACAATTTTGTAATGTGCTGCTGCTGTGGCTGGATGTGCAAATGTTTGGCCTTTGTTTCTGTTTGATAGAATTGTAAATATATCTATTAAAATACTGATATTCTGCTCTATAACTCCTCCCTGAACGTCCTGCTGCCCTGTATCTCACTCTTTCATTGGCTGTCGGTCATCGCCAAAGTAATTTTCAGTCAGAACGCAGTTCACACAGCAGGAGTTTCAATCGCCGACAGGTCCAGATATTTATCATGCCAAATATCTCACGGGTGTCGGCGACTCGTCAGCGATTCTCTCTGATCGCGTCTTTTATTATTCAGACTGCGCGATTGTTACTCGCGTGCACGAGCACCGATTTGTCTATGATTTCGGGCACATGTCTGCGATTTCACAAAACCTGTCGGCAACTCAAAATCGGGGCAAAAATCGGGCAGTGTGAACTAGGCTTTACCATATAAATAATTACGGGGACAACTGAATTGAGATTAATGTTTTAAATCTTACCAGTTTATAAATCCATTTTGTACAGTGTTAATTATAATTTTACTCTATTATGATGCAGTAGAAATGCCCCTGTATGAGTATTTGCCTTCTAGGCTACATATCATATGATATAGGTAAGCAATCACACAAAGAGTGCAATTAAGCGACTTACATTTTAGACACAATTTTGTCACAATAGTGTCTGTTTTGTTCTATTTCACAGGTGGAAACAGTTCCAAATAAAGCCATAGCAGAACTGTTTTTGTCTGTGAGCAACACACAGAGGTGTTTCATTACTAAGGAATTGGTTGAATCAATGATTCAATGACTCAATTATTAAGAAAGTCAAATGTTTCGTTCCTGAAACGATCAGCCAATTGAACAAATTGGTTGAATTAATGACTCATTGATTCGCTCATTAATGGGTCTTGCACACTGTGCCATTTTTCAAAATCCTTTGCTAATGTCCCTTGTCAGACTGTACGAACATGATCCCCAATGTAAATCTGTGTAAATACATCTAAATGACACTTAAGATGCATCTTCCATGTTTCCTAAGTAATAATTTGACATAATAAATGATGCATAAGATACATTTAACTAGGCAAGAACAAAAGCCCTTATTAATGTATATACATTTGAATGTAAAAGGTTTAAACTTATTGAAAAATGTTTCCAATAAAACTTTCGAAGTCAGCTGTCCATGGGAGTCCTAAACCTGTCAGTGTACCAGCAAAATAACACACTCCGCAAAATATTGTTTGATCATTGTTACGGACAAAATCCCAGAACAGAGATATTCTTTTTGTCAATAATGCACACCCCTAGTCTTTACAGATATTATTAGCCTTGAATAGATAGATGTGACTAAAGCCACTAGCCACACATTGGTTAATGTGCATGTTTAATATAAGAGCTGAAGCAGAAGTGAAAGAACAGGCAGGAAATGTGTCACTGGTTAATGAGTGTGCGTGCACCTGCATGCTCCATTTTAAAATGACCACTTCTCAAAATTAGTGCACACTTCTCTAGTGCTCAAATTTACAGCGTGAACACATTCACACATTTATAGCAGCCTCTTCAGACAACAGAAGCTTTGAATAAACTAGTAACAGGCCAAAAAGGTAAGAAACCATTTACTTTATTTTATTTATGTGCTTCAAGCTCCTCAATTTTAATTTAGTCATTTTATTAAAAAAAAATAAACAAAAAACTAATGAAAATGTGTAGATTTAAGAGAGAAATGGTACATAAATTTAGATATGTAATTATATAAGTTACATACCCTTGTTTCTAACTCTGGAGTCTCAAATAAATTAAAATGTGTAAGTAATGTGTAATTTGAGTAGATTTAAGGTTTATCAATAATACGCAATATTGCCCTAAAGTGATGTCTGGGGGGAGTTTGGTTTTTAATGACCAAGTTCGATTAACCCCTTCAAAATATGACAAAAATGCTTCATTATTATTATTATTATTATTATTATTATTTTAATATTTTAAATATAAGGGAATAACATAAGGTATTTATTAAATTATTTGCCAAAAAAGGCAAACTACACCTAATAGATTTTATTTTACCATTTTATTATTTTAGCAATAATAATAGTAGTAATTATAATAATAATAATGTATAGAAAAAGCAGAAGCTTACAAGAAAAAGCATGCATTGAATACAACATAATCAGTCATTAATATTTTGTTAGTTCTCTTTTTGAATGCGTTCTTGTTCATCATTTCTTTGTATGACATTCTGGTCAAAAATTGTCATCACTTAGGGCACTACTAATGTCGCAGAATATTATATATATATATATATATATATATATATATATATATATATATATATATATATATATATAAAAATAAAGATTTACACCCTTTTTGACACCGCATGTTCCATTAATTTACCATAGTAATGTTTAATTAGTAGGAAAAAAAGGAGTAAAATATTTAGAAAACCAGTTCATTTGATTTTGAAGAAATTTAATGTAAAATAAAATAACAAAATTTCTCCATTCTCTTATATTTCACAGAACCATGATAAGCCCCAGAATCACTTGCTTTGTGTACTTTGCATTGCTCCTCGGAACAGCACATGCTAACAGCACAGCTAACACCAACATAACTGATTCAATCACACACAAAAAAGAAACAACTACGATAAATGCCATTAAAAGCACCATATCAGTCACCAACACTTCAGTGACCATGAAACCAACATCTGAACCAACAAAGACTCAGCAATCAGTCTGCACACCGGCCACTCCTGAACCCACTAAAGGACAGTGTATCTTCGTACTGCCAACTGGAGATAGTCTGCAACTGGTTGTGGTTGCTCTCACAGTGGGCTGCTTTATATTGCTGCTGACCACACTGATATGCGCCAGCCAGGTTTGTCACCTGAGAGGAATCATCTCTAGACTCCATCTTTGTCACAGCAGCTTTGACCTACGTGCTATAAGAGAAAAGAGTAAATCGCCACACAGGAATGAAGACCAAGTGGACGGGCAGCCAACTGAGACCTGCGTCATGCTATCAGAGGGCACCACAGCACAAGAGGAGAGTACAAAGGATGAGGAGAGCGTTCTGGGGGAAAAGACGGAGGAGAACAAAGACACAGAGCAGCCCAGTACCATGAAGGACCCAAATGGAGACGTCACCCAGGAGAACAGTCATGAGACTGACGCAAAAGCACCAGAGAGCTCCGAAACAGGGGTGTGATCACAATCGGGCACTTAAACCGCTGTCACACAACTCCCCCCCGCTGGCATTTATTGTCTGCACCTGCTTAAACTTGAACTTATCTTCGGCGTGAGATTCAAAGAAGGTCTGAAATCTGAAAGTACGGTTCTAAGACTGTTAATAGAAAGTTATATAAAAAAGACTAAACTCTCAGCACTGAAAATCCTGCAAATAAGCCTTTGTCACTCTCTTTATTGTATGACCATGTTTTAACAGCCAAACGCATTTTTTGTTGTCTGTATTTTTAAATAATAAAATGTGTGTTTTGTTTATACAGCCAAAAATCTTTTTCTTAAGTCTAAACATCCTCAAATGAGATCTACTTGAGAAACAAAAATATGTGAGATAAAACTAGTTTTTGGAGAATGTATCTATTTATTGAGCATATTTTAGTATTCTTCAAGGGTACATAACACACACAGTTTCTGCCAGTCTGATCTTAATCTTGAGTACCGATAGAGTAGTATAGCATCCTTCATAACTCTGAATTTTTTTTAGTTTTATCATATTTATAAAAGACAGATATGCTGTACCGATTCGTTCCGGAAATAGCCGAAGGCGCGAAGGGAGCTAAAGAATCACGCATGCACACACACACACACACACACACACACACACACACACACACACACACACACACACACACACACACACACACACACACACACACACACACACACACACACACACACACACACACACACACACACACACACAGAACTTCATAAAGTGCCATACTTGCAAAAAACTTTCAGAAACTTGTTCGAATCCTGAAGGAGAGTATTTGGCATAGAACTCTTGTCCTACAACTCATTTTTTGCTATTTTGGCAATGTTTAGCATGAGGATCCAACTCCTAACAGAATAAATCAGTCAGAATCATAGACTGTAATAAAAATATGAATGTAGTGTCTGTGACGTCACCTGTTGGTTTCCAAAGAAAAATGTTTAAACCTAAAAGCAGGGCTGCATCCGAAAACCTAGGCAGCTGACTCTTTCCCTTACTGCCTTATGAGACAATGACTTGTAAGGCAGTGTTTTGTGCATGAAGGCACCTCACGAAACTAATTTTGGCAGACTTCTAAGGCGATATAACAGTTTGATGATCTACAGCAAAATAGAGCGTGCTTTGGTGAGAACTAAACACATTTAATTACTACAATAGTAAAAAACATACATTTACACACAAACTGACACAAAATGATCAAGGTATAATTCATATTGTAATATTTTTATACTTAAAGTAGTTCAAAATGAACACAATCTTGCTGCTTGCTGAGCAATATTTTTTTTGAAAATTATCCTTTTGTATTTTTCATTTACATGTACTTTTACTTACTTAAGTGTGTTTAATATGAGAAAATACTTTTTATACTTAAGTACAATAAATATCACATACTTTTACTCAAGTAATGTTCTAAACAGTGACTAACTTTTACCAAAGTAAAGTTCTGGCAAGATTTCTATACTTTTACTCCAGAATGGCTTTTAAGGCTTTATATATCACTGCTTCCCTGTTGGTTTTAAGAGAGACCACGGGAAGTTGCCGCTTGGGCAGAATAAATTAAATAGCGTTAGCTGAAAACCAAACAGGAGAGGAGTATTTTAAATTTTCTCTAGAAAATCTTTGCAGTTTTTGCCCTTTCCAGAAGTTTTACTTTAACAAACTCCTCCTAGAGATTTAACCAGAACAACACCATATTTGCACAGTCTAATCCAAAGGCCTTTGCAATGTTAAATTGAAGATCTTGAGTTTTCCCTGGAGGGCGTGTCCGTGGCTGCCTCACGAAGTTCCATGTTTTGCCACAAAACAGGAAGTTGTTTTAACTAGGGCATACAATGTCCAATCTGCCCAACACTTCACGTTTGATAAGAGCCCTGATCTGAAGACATCTACATGACAATGTTCAGTTAGTTATAGCGCCACATGCTGGCAACAGGAAATGGCATGCTTAACACTGTAATTCACTTCCTGAAACACATTTAAATATGCCACAAAGTACCAAACATGCTAGAAACACGTTAAAGGTGCCCTAGAATGAAAAATGTAATTAACCTTGCCGTAGTGAAATAATAAGTGTTCAGTACATGGACGTCACATACTGTGAGCACCATTGCCAAACACCATTGCCTCCTCCTTCATATATAAATCACGTGCATGAAAAACACCACGGGAAAAAAAGTGAATCTTAACATAACGCCAACCGTGATGCAAGCGTTGGGAATTATTTATATGTACGCCCCCAAAATTTGCATATGTACGAACATGTTCATTGTCGGGTGGAACTGACGGAGCCGAATCATCGGGACTGCAGGTAAACAAGCGACACTCGAGGGATAGCGAAAACGGCAGCTCTCATGGACAACATGTCATGTTCCAGGCTGTGCAGGGGACGTGAGGACTTTTCTACCCTTCCCACAGATAAAAAATGTCAACAGTCACGTTTGATGTTTATTATAATTGTATACCACAACAATTTAATTCAAGATCGTTCATTTGTTAGGCCCATTTCAAGCAAGCTTCGCTCAGCGTCTTTAACCAAAGAAAGTGGCAATTACAACTGTATTCCTTCAAGCAGTAAGTGGTGACTTCCACTTTAGGGATGTTAACCGATGACCGTTTGACCGATGGTTGACCGTATCAACGTTAACCGATCAAAGTTGTCGGTTAAAAAAAAGTGATCTCTAAATTAGGCTATTATAGACAGTGGACTAAACGCTACCATCTCATTCCAAAATCTTTTTGTGTGAAGTGAACAAATCCCTCACAATCAATTTTTCATAACTCACCTGTTTGTACTTAATAAACCAATAAAAACTTTTGGCGCGAGGTCACAGCGTTTGGGTTAAACAGGCTAAAACACTCGAGGTTAGAGCCAGGGCAGACAACAGTATGAAGCGTGCATTCCGCATAAGATGGGCTTACATTTGGAAATATGTGACCCATCACGGAAACCAGGGACACAAGTCGGCAGCTCTACTATTGAGAAAAATGAGAAAGAAGCGGATTTTTTTTTTTCAAATTATGTGATTTTCGCTTTTTTGCAGAATCTCACGAAGAAGTCTCTCCGTGTTTGAGATGGCATTAATTGTATATTTAAAAGCGTATTATTTGAGGTTGAAACCGTCTTGTTTTGTCTGTGTGTTTTTCCATATTGGCCTTTGTTATTGCCCCACCTTCCAAGCGACGCGTGGCTAATTATTTATGCAGCGCTCTGGCCGGCTGTAGAGATGATACAAGCGACGATGAAAGCGGCATAATAAGACTGAATAATACCCTAATCTACAACTGAGTGAAGATGAAGAAGAGGAAGAATGTATCAGACTGGCTGAATGCACTCAGACGAGTTGGACCGTAAGAAATCAGAGGTTATATCGATAGTAACATTTGACAGGGATAAAGGCAGAGAAATGGGTCAAATCTGTAACCGTGGCTATTGTGTAGTGGTAAGACGCATGTCATCAAGTTTTGACGCAACTCGATCAGAGGATCGAATCTGCCTTTTGCCACACTCTCTCTTGTGGCAAAAAGCGGATTCGAACTACTGATCAATATGCGTCAAAACTTGATGACATGCGCCTTACCTCTACACTACAGCCACGGTTAAGTCCTGTACCCACATCTCTGTCTTCATCCCCTTCAAACAGACGCACAGTACATCCACTAAGAAGACCCCAGCAAACAGAAAGTGTGCCCAAATGACTTATTTCATTGGCGGCAAGAAGATTGGCAAGAATACTTTTCTGTTTCTTATGGAGTGTTCCAGAAACACCAAAGTTTGTCGTTTTGTGTTCATTCTAAGAACACACACACGTTATCTCATGTTTAGACCTTCCCATACCTACCTATTGTTCTTAACTCTCGTTTTAATTGTAATCGTTAGCATCGTATCACTTGCACAAAAAAAAAAAACATTACTATAATGGGCTTTTAGATGGTATTGTTAGCATCTTTATTATTAGTAGTATGCGGTCCGATTTTTCCTGTTGCGTCTGTCGTTACTAGCAACCATGCAGCTTTACAGGGGGTGTGGCTTATCTAAATGAGATGTAAATGAGCCATATTGTCACTCCCAGCAGGTGATAACAGGTGAGAACTGCAAAACTTTAGAGGCTGTTTTCTCTCGTTTACACTTTTCTAAAGGCATACATTTAGATGGCCACAACTTCTCCAAATATTATCAGATTTTCATGTGTTACGCATCGTTGGAAAGCTTGGAGACTACACTTTCAGAATCTGTGAATAACTCAAAATGCCCCAGAACTGACTTTTGTCCCTACTTTCCGTGACTGGGCACATATATTACATCTACATTTCAGTGGTAACACATAAGGTGTTGATCATCATCTTTCTTTTTTATTGTTAGCACTACCTCGAACTAAAGCGGCGTCTCTTCGGAGCTGTGATTTTCCTAAAAGATTTTCCACACCAAATGCCTTTATTTTCAACGCGATCACCTTGTACCCAAACCATTTTGAAACTAAGGAGCCATTTGTTTGTCGATTACAAACAAGCTCCTCGGCGCCGCGTTTGAGGGACTCATGTTTCGCGCTGTAGGGGATTTTAAAAAATTGACGTGAGTGGAAGGGAGGCGGCGGTGCCGGGACAGTGAGTGTGTGTGTGTGTGTGTGTGTGTGTGTGTGTGTGTGAGAGAGCGGCAGAGAGATCATAGAGAGATGTGACAGAGTTGCGAAATTGCAGGTGTGGCTCGGGGCAGTTATTTCAAATAGCGCAGCATCCTTTAAACTAATCGGTTAACCGGTTTCAACCAAGCCTGCAGTCTCCCTCTCATTTACTGAAGCTTTAGCGCCTCGATCGCCCCCCGGTGACCGGTCCCAGTATAGCCGCCCCTCTGTGTTTTCTAATGGACGCGAGGCAAACTAAATAATAAAATTACACTTCAAAAAATGTTCCCCAAAGTTAGTGTGTCACTGAAGGCAGTTATCATCACGATGATTTTATTTCAGGTGTTTGTTTTAAAAATAAGTTTAGTTTGAGTTAGTTATTTGATGCTATAAAAACGGGGGGTGCGACGTCATGATTGACAGCTGAGACTGACGGCTTCTCTGAGTGAAGTTGTCACTGAGGCACTAACAGACTTTTTTCGAAATTTTTGGGAGCAGATTAGAGCTTTAGCTTTAATTTCTACATTTCCATAACTGTTTATTTCACACCAACATAATTCATTGTTCTGCATCTGCGAGAGTGTGGGCGGGCTTTTGAAATCGCGGCTGTACTTCCTGCTCTACTTCCTGCGCTGTACTGCGCAACTCCGGTCCCGAAATCGCTACTGCGCAGACTCGGTCCCAAGATGTCCGCGCCGTGCAAGGGCGCCTGAAAGCTTCAAATCTGACAAGCGAAAACGGATGATGTCGAGTCGTCCATATTTTTTTACGGTCTATGGTTTCAACTGGTTAATGAGGCTCGGTGGTCGGTCAAGAAAATGTTTAGTTTTCACCATCCCTAAAACACTTATTGACTGTTTAAAAAATGTCTGATTAAATTGAAAGTTTCTTAGAGAGACAGCATTGTCTAGATAACGCAAGATGCTAGTACAGTAACAGTAGGAAACTCCAAGTACCATACAAAACTAAATAGTGTGTCTAATGACAAAGGTTAATATTAATTTACAAAATACAACCGTAGATACACTGCTTACAGATCGTTTACTCGATCCTTCTAGCAAACGCCACCTTTTCCACCATATAAGTTAAAACGATAGTCATTTGACAAGGCTTTTCATTTTGTAAAAATATATATATATATTTTTGAGAACTGAAGTATGTTTTTCGATGCTTGTATTTTTTAGAGTACATCACAGTCACTGCGTAGCCTACATTGTGACTAACGTTATATAAACATGCAATATCGTTGACGAAAAAAGACGAGTCTAAAATCACTGGTTTTGGTTTTGTCTGAGGGAATGAAGAGTGTTTGTGCGGTTGCCAGATTTCAGTAATTCAATCTCCCAGAGCTTTTCTGTGAAAAGAACATGTATACTATCCGGTGTTTTACCTAAACATGTGCAATCTGGCAACCATATGCACGCAAGCTCTCTCTCGTGCGCGGATGATCTGAAAACACCAATAAACAAGTAAGCTGCATTTTAGCAATCTCTATTTGAGATGTTCTGCTTAAAGTGTCATTCAGTCGGTCTGTGTTCTGTCAGGACTCACGAGCCGCTTCGCTGAACAACTGAACTTGTGTGAGCTGCTGAAATGAGCCAATCAGAGCAGAGCTCAATATTAATATTAATGACTCTTCCAAATAAGGCTCAAACAGGACCTTATTAAAAAAGGCCCCCTGACTCGAGGTTGCCAGATAGGCTGCAGGATCAGCAGGAACGTTTGTAGCTGAAGCTGTGGTAACTAGAGCAGATCTGGCAACCCGGATGCCGAAACACTACTGACTTTGTGATTGAAAGGACAATATCCTGACCGAACTACTGTTGTCAGTGATATAAGTATTTGAAATGAACATGATTTCTTAATGTCTAGTGACATATCAGGGCCATTTTAGGATGAATTGAAATACATTTCTTACATACAGTTCCTTTAAGACAAAAAACGATTTAGAAATTGACTGTGCAGTTTTGTGTTTTTTGAATAAAATATTTTTTTGTCTTTATACCGGTAGTTTCTCTTCTGAATCAACTTTGGTCACAATAAAATAAATTAAATCCACACAATTTCATTTTGCAGCATCCCAGCACCACGATAAAATACATCATTTTACAGCCACACCCTATATTTCTGCTTTTCATTCACAGTTAGCACGTGATCTAGCAGAATATATTCTAAGCCTGTTATAAATAGAAAAGCAGCAACCCATCCAAGACAGTTGATGAATGGATCGCCTCCTAGACACAGGAACAGCCTTGAAATGGTAAGACACATTTTGTCAGAAAAACTTTAATATTTAAGACTTTGTACGCAGCACTGAAGTCAACACATTGTTTGGTAGAATTTAAAAAAATAAGATAAATGTGATCATTATACTACATAAATATAATTCTGAGAGCTTAACAGTGCTTCACTGAAGTATTTGCAACATCGATGATGGTTAAAAAAAAGAATAACAATAATAAGAAATTATTATAAAGGTAGCACTTAATTTTACAGTCCTGCTCCCCATGTACTATGCATACAATGAACTTATTATAGTAATTGCAAGAAATAATAACTAGGTACTAACCCTGAACCTACCCCAAAACCTAACAAAAAAAACATGTAGTTACCTTATATTACCCAGTACTTTTTAGACGTGAGTGCAGATACTGTAAAATTAAATGCAACCATTATAACATATACATCCATTTACAGTAGTAATTTAACTAAAGCACAGTTGTTTAAACTTATGTGAATGGAGTGAAAGTAGTTTTGTATGTACTGTAATTCAAGAATAATCTCCTAGATAACCAATATTTTATTTGAAATATAAACTCTTTCAAACATCTAACAATATAATGCAAACTTTTACAACTTTTTCCCCTTTCACTAAAGTATAGTCAAATGTGAAATATTTAACACGGAGCTACTCAGAATTTATCTGCTGGCCATTTTGCTGTCGCTGAGTTTACACACACACACACACACACACACACACACACACACACACACACACACACACACACACACACACACACACACACACACACACACACACACACACACACACACACACACACACACACACACACACACACACACACACACACACACAGTAGTAATTAAACTGATGGGATTTGTACAAGTTTAATGGTTATGTTAATGTAAAAGGTTATTGTATATGTACTGTATTACAGGGTCAATCTTCTTGAGAAGCAATGTTTTATATGAAATATAAACCATTTAAATTATCTAAGATATAATGTAACTACAACGTGTTGTACATTAAAACTTTTTTTTTCTCTTTACAGATATAAAATATCACATATTTAACATGGAGCTATTCAGACTGTGTTTGTTCATTTTGCTGTCATTAAGCGTCACTTCGACCACAAACTCTGACCACACCAATGCCGAAGAACAGGAGTGGAAGGGTGGAGAAGGTGTGAAAAGGTCACGAGTGAGAAGACAGAACTTACACATAGATGCATTACGTTTACAAGAAAAGGTTTATGCTTTATATGTTTTATGGAGACTTTTGAATGAAGTTTCCAACAATATAGAAACCAGAACATCAACAATGAGACCAGACAAACTAGAATCTATGACATCGGAAGGGTCAAAGAACACGGAGATTGTCTTTAAAGCAAAGGACAAACCATCTTCAGCTCTGACACAGGAACAGAGCACTCAGTCCTCTGGCATTACTGGTACAGATGACTCTCATACAGCTATGGCGTCTTTCCCCATTGATCCATCACAGAAAACAACTCAATCAGGAGATTCACGACTAGTCCAACAATCAACTCAACGACTCCAGACCACAGTACATAAAATAACAGAACCCAGTGAAGTTACAGAGCAACACAAGTTTGATTCCACAACATTCAAAACCGTTGAGGAACCCTCTTTAGATATCATATTTGAAGAAAGCACTCCTTCTACAGGTACAAATGATTCTACAGGAATAATGTCTTTCCCCACTGAACTGCCACCACAAGTGTCACAAAAAAACACTCAGTCAGCAGCACCACGACTACTCACACAACAAATAACTCAAAATACCCAGCGCTCCAAACAGAAAATATTAAAACCAAGTCAAGTCACAGATCAACCCGATTCTACAACATTGGCAATCAAAATGTCCTTCAAAGCAGCGGAAGAACTTTCTTCAACCATCATTCATGAACGACTTGACCATTTCACTGGTATTACTGATGCTAAAGACTCTACAGCTATGGCATACTTCCCATCGCACTCACAGAAGACAACTCAGTCACGAGATTCCCTCCTAGTTGAACAATCAACCATGGCAAAACAGAAAATGACTGAACCCATTCATGTTAGAGAGCAACACATCCCTGATTCCACAACACTGACAATCAAAATGTCCTCCAAAGCAGCGGAGGAACTTTCTTCAACCATCATTCATGAACAAATGGACCATTTCACTGGAATTACTGATACAAAAGTCTCTACAGCTATGGCATACTTCCCAACACACTCACCAGACTCACAGAAGACAACTCAATCAGAAGATTCTCTCCTAGTTGAACAATCAACCATGGCAAAACAGAAAATCACTGAACCTAGTAAAGTTACAGAGCAACACATCTCTCGTTCCAAATCATTCAAAATTTCACCCAAAGCAGCTGAGGAACCCTCCTCAGATATCATTAATGAAGAAAGCACTCGTTCTACAGGTACAAATGATTCTACAGGAATAATGTCTTTCCCCACTGAACTGCCACCAGAAGAGTCACAAATTAACACTCAATCAGGAGCATCACGACTATTCACACAAAAATCAACTCAACATACCCAGCGCTTCAAAGAGAAATTTTCAGAACCTAGTCAAGCCACAGAGCAACACATCCCTGATTCCACAACATTGACAACCAAAATGTCCTCCAAAGCAGCGGAGGAAACTTCTTCAACTCTCATTCAAGAACAAATTGATAATTTCAATGGTATTACTCATACAAAAGACTCTACAGCTATGCCATACTTCTCAACACACCCACCAGACTCACAGAAGACCACTCAATCAGAAGATTCTCTCCTAGTTGAACAATCAACCATGGCAAAACAGAAAATCATTGAACCTAGTAAAGTTACAGAGCAACACATCCCTGATTCCACAACATTGACAATCAAAATGTCCTCCAAAGCAGCGGAGGAACTTTTTTCAACCATCATTCATGAACAAATGGACCATTTCACTGGAATTACTGATACAAAAGTCTCTACAGCTATGGCATACTTCCCAACACACTCACCAGACTCACAGAAGACAACTCAATCAGAAGATTCTCTCCTAGTTGAACAATCAACCATGGCAAAACAGAAAATCAATGAACCCAGTCAAGTTACAGAGCAACACATCTCTCGTTCCAAAACATTACAAATTTCATCCGAAGCAGCTGAGGAACTCTCCTCAGATATAATTCATGAAGAAAGCACTCGTTCTACAGGTACAAATGATTCTACAGGAATAATGTCTTTCCCCACTGAACTGCCACCAGAAGAGTCACAAATTAACACTCAATCAGGAGCATCACGACTATTCACACAACAATCGACTCAACATATCCAGCGCTTCGAGGAGGAAATTTCAGAACCAAGTCAAAACACAGAGCAACACATCCCTGATTCCACAACATTGACAATCAAAATGTCCTCCAAAGCAGTGGAGGAAACTTCTTCAACTCTCATTCAAGAACAAATTGATAATTTCACTGGTATTACTCATACAAAAGACTCTACAGCTATGCCATACTTCTCAACACACCCACCAGACTCACAGAAGACAACTCAATCAGAAGATTCTCTCCTAGTTGAACAATCAACCATGGCAAAACAGAAAATCATTGAACCCAGTCAAGTTACAGAGCAACACATCTCTCATTCCAAAACATTACACATTTCATCCGAAGCAGCTGAGGAACCCTCCTCAGATATAATTCATGGAGAAAGCACTCGTTCTACAGGTACAAATGATTCTACAGGAATAATGTCTTTCCCCACTGAACTGCCACCACAAGAGTCACAAAAAAACACTCAGTCAGAAGCACCACTATTCACACCACAGTCCTTTCAACATATCCAGCACTCCAAGGAGGAATTTTCAGAACGTAGTCAAGTCACAGATCAGGACATCCCTAATTCCACAACATTGACAATCAAAGCCACCTCCAAAGCAGCAGACAAACCTTCTTCAACTATCATTCAAGAACAAATTGACCATTTCACTGGTATTACAGCTATGGCATCTTTTCCAACACACTCACAGAAAACAACTCAATCAGGAGATGCTCAAATAGTTGAACAATCAAAAAAGAAAATTACTGAACCCAGTCAAGTTACAGAGCAACACAACCCTCATTCCAAAACATTTACAATCAAAAATCTCTCCAAAGCAGTGGAGGAACACTCTTCAATTACCATACATGACCAAATTGCACGTTTTACTGGTATGACTGGTGCAACTGATACTACAGCTATGCCTTTTCACTTCCCCACTGAACTTCCACCACAAGAGACACAAAAAAACACTCAGTCAGGAACAACACGACTACTCAAACAACCAACACAACATTTCCAGAGCCCTAAGAGCCAAAAACCTAGTCAAGAAATTCTACAAACCACTGCACTCATGTCCATCCCAGTCATAGCCACAGCATACAAAAATGAAAAGGAAACTCTATTACAGACCACCATAAACTCTAACATTTCAAACCATAGCATACCTGCATCAGCAAGGGGAAACAACAGCCTACAACCCACTTCACTTCCACAAACAATGAAGCATGAACATCCAAGAAGAGACATCACTGGGATGGTGAAAGGCATTTCAAAACCCATCCTTCCTACAAGGACAAAAAACCCAACTTCAAGTTCATCCGCAGTCAAGCTTGAAATTCTAGAAACTGCTACATACACACATTCTTTAACTCGAGAAAACGGGAAGCCCAAACTATTTGTGACGGCCACAGATCGGAAAGTTGTAAAAAAAAATATGCCATCTGCATTCACATTGAAGCAACAAATCCAAGACTCCACTTCACTTCTGCTAACAGAAGAGAGCCCCATTTCACATCTCAATGGGTTCACATCAGATCCAGAACACCACAAACCCACACCAGCAGAAGAGCCTACAAATCAACACACTGAACAAAATGCAAATAATACAGCAAAATCTTCAAGAGAAAGTTTAATGCAACACATTATGACAACAAAAACTCGCATATTAACAAATGAGTCATCAGTAAGCAGAAAAACAGCTTCCACATCTCCTCTTCCTAGCCTGACTGAGGCCAGTTTAGTTGACTCAGAAGGACCAGGGGGCACTTCTGTGCTGACGGGCATCAGTCTACATGTTTCCACATCATCTGCTACTCCATTCAGAACCGATCAGAACCATCAGATGAATCCAAAAACACAATCAGAGAGCACTACAAACAAATATCCAATCCATGGCACAAAAATGTCCCATACAAGTGTCCTGTTAGTAAAGGACACATCAACTCAAGCTCCCACAGATAGAGTGCAATTGTCTCAAACTATTCCAGTCTCCACAGAAAAGCTACTTGTGACATCTGCTCCAAATTCAAAACCTTTAGAAAAAGATACTCATACAACATCAGTCATGAGACGCGGATTTCTAACATTAAGAACACAGGAAATTCCATTCCGGATATCAACAAAACGGTCCAATTTACACCCAATTGAAACAACACAGCCTCAATCAGACTTGATGAATCAAGAGCAAACAGCAGATACAGTGGCAGAGGAAAATTACACCAATAATGATCTGTTAACTGATATGGACAAACCAACGCAAAGCACGATTTGGCGCAAACTGAGTAAGACAACTCGTACAGCTGAAACAAAGTTGTCAAAAACACAAAATGTCTCACAAAACCGTAAGAAATCACACAAATCATCTAATACTGCATTAAAAGATGACATGCAAACAGGCAGAGGAAATTTTGGATTACTCTTCAGTCTTGGGTGCCTCATTTTGCTGATAATAACAATCTTGCTTTGGGCAGTATGGAGAAGTTGGCAGGCCTGGCACTGGAGGAACAACATTTGGGTGGCAGGTCCCCCTCTCCTGTATGGAACATATCATTCAGTCTTGCAGAGCAGCAGTCCACACGCCATAATAAAGATGACGAAAGGGAACACCCAAACGAATAAGCAGGAAAATCATGACGTTGATGAGAGTATCCCCCTCAAGCAACAACAAAAAGACCTTCATAAAACACAAGGATGCCAGGAAACTCAACAAGGCCCAATGTCGAATACTTACCCTCAACTTTTTTAACTAAACAAATTCTGAATGAACAAATTCTAGACTCCTCCATGAGTCACAAACTTACAGACAGCACCATTGTGTATTGCATATGCAAACACTTAACTTTACATGAGTTAAATGAACAAATGAGAGATAATATTACATTATATAGAGATGTGTATGTGATTGTATATAAATATGTGATTGTACTTTTAAAGGTAATTTTAGTGCTTTTATTAAATTATTTTAATTAAAATATATTTTTTCACCTGTATTCTAAGTTACAATAACATGATTCATTACAACAAACAAAAAACAAATTTTATATAAAAAAATATTTTATTTATAAAGTTGATTACATGTGAAAAGTTTAAACTTTATGTGGCAATAGCAAGCTTCCAACTGGCTTTCTTTTCGCATCCAAATCTGCCTGGCTAACATACAAAACAGCAACAACACTAAAACAGTGTTAGATAAACATATCATTGAACTAAGGGAAGAATCTAGACAGCACATGTAAAATTAGAGCTGAGTGCAGATGGATTAAGCTAAACAGTCTGACTATGCCATTTCTGCATTATACACACAAACACATATTCAACAACATTCACTCGCACACCAGGCAAAGCTACATTAGTAGGCAGAGGATGTGGCATTACTGGGCAGCGTTAGCAGACTCGGAAAGAATGAAGCGATTGAGGAAGAAAGAGGGATGGAAGAGGAGAGAACGATGGAGAGTGGCATCAAAAGGATTCTGTACCAGCGCCCTTTTGTTCAAAACGCGCATGCACACACACCTGCCCAGGCAAAACATGATAGTGAGGAACTTGTGAAATCAATGACCAAAAGAAGTTATAAGATTCATACTACACTTAACTAAGAACTGTTATCTGATATCAGGGTTTTTAATTATGAATTTTATGTGCAGATTTTGTGGGAAAACCTGCGTGGAATGGTTCATAAGGGGATTGTTAAACTGAATTGAGCGGTTAAGTCCAAAATGAGACTCGATCACTTTATATGATAAACTTTTATACACATTTAAACATTGATCAGCTAACATAAACAGAAGCTCAACTGAACCTGTTTGACGCGTGATAAACATTATTGGTTCTTGTGGAAGCTCAAACTTGCTGCAAAACACACGAGAATGAACCTCATTGGTTGTTGTGGAAGCTCAAATATGATGCGTAACGCGAGAAGGAACCTCATTGGTTCTTGCGGAACTTCAACCCTGCCGCATTACACACGAGAATGAACCTCATTGGTTGTTGTGGAAGCTCAAACATGATGCGTAATGCGGGAAGGAACCTCATTGGTTCTTGCGGAACCTCAACTGTTCTGCATTTAACACGAAAATGAACCTCATTGGTTGTCGCGGAAGTGCAAACATGATGTGTAACGCGAGAAGGAACCTCATTGGTTCTTGCGGAACTTCAACCGTGCCGCATTACACACGAGAATGAACCTCATTGGTTGTTGTGGAAGCTCAAACATGATGCGTAATGCAGGAAGGAACCTCATTGATTCTTGCGGAACCGCAACCGTTCTGCAATACACACGAAAATGAACCTCATTGGTTGTCGCGGAAGTGTAAACATGATGTGTAACGCGAGAATGAACCTCATTGGTTCTTGCGGAAGCTCAAGTGCGCCACATTACACACAAGAATGAACCTCACTGGTTGTTGTGGAAGCTCAAACATGATGCGTAATGCAGGAAGGAACCTCATTGGTTCTTGCGGAACCGCAACCGTTCTGCATTACACACGAAAATGAACCTCATTGGTTGTCGCGGAAGTGCAAACATGATGTGTAACGCGAGAAGGAACCTCATTGTTTCTTGCGGAACCTCAACCGTTCTGCATTACACACGAAAATGAACCTCACTGGTTGTCGCGGAAGTGCAAACATGATGTGTAACGCGAGAATGAACCTCATTGGTTCTTGCGGAAGCTCGAGAGCGCCACATTACACACGAGAACGAACCTCGCTGGTTGTTGCGGAAGCTCAAATGTGATGCGTAACGCGAAAATGTATCTCATTGGTTGCTGTGGAAGCTCAAACGTGATACGTAACACGAGAATGAACGTCATTGGTTCTTGCGGAACCTCAACCGTGCTGCATTACCCACGAAAATGAACCTCCTTGGTTGTCACGGAAGGTCAAACATGATGCGTAACGTAAGAATGACCCTCATTGATTCTTGCAGAAGCTAAAACATGCTGCAAAACACATGAGAATAAACTTCATTGGTTCTTGCGGAACCTCAACCGTGCTTCATTACACACGAGAATGAACCTCATTGGTTCTCGCACATCAAGCGAACATGCTTGAGCTTCCATTTACCACAACTGAGGCGTGAAGTAGTAATTAAAGTTTAAATGTGAATAAAAGCCTAAATTCAATCTGTTTATTATATAAGTGATCAAGTCTATTCAGAAATTGTGGACTAAACCAATCTATTTATATGGATCAGTTTTAAGATCTCTTTTATTAACTTTTTGAAGTGTCAAAGTGTCAGTTGCATAGCTGTCAATGGAAGAACAGGAAGGTCTCAAATTTCATCAAAAAGATCTTCATTTGTGTTCCGAAGATGAACAAAAGTCACATGGGTTTGGGACGACATGAGGGTGAGTAATTAATGACAAATGTTGCAATTAATGACAAAAAGTAAAAATGTTGGGGTAAACTATCCCTTTAAATGGAAATGATAGTATTACACTTTAGGTGATAGCTGATAGCATAATCAGATTAACCTAATATAATAATTAAAAAAGCAAAACTGTTGAGATCGCAATAAATGATTGTGTTAATATTTAAGTTCAGTTGAGTTTATTCTAGTTGGAATTTGTATTTTCCATTAAACTCCCGCCCAGGAATGTAACTCAAACAAAAACATCGTCAGATCCGAATTACAGGTTAAGTGTTCCTTAAGGACTCAAAAAAGAAAGAAAGAAAGAAAGAAAGCAGGAAGGAGAGGGAGGGGGAGAGAAAGTGCAGAAAAGAAAAGAGAAAGCAGAGGAAATGGATGCTGAATGAGGGAATCCTAAAGAGGAAACAGAGATGTCAGCACTTCCACGCTCTCTCACTCTCTCTCTCTCTCTCTCCCTCTTTCTGTACCAGAACAGACTCTACTACAGTCTCCCCTCCACTATCTTAGTAATCCCAGAAAGGGACCTGCACAGAGAAAGACAGGATTGGAAATTTTCTGCAGCACAAAGCACAGAAACAATAGAAAATAAGACATCAGAATCGTGCTGATCTAGAGACCAAGCAGAAAAAAAAGAGCTGAGAGATGGAGAGAAACTGAAAGACAGAGAGAGGACAAGAGAAAGGAGCACAGAGTGATGTCAAGGAGAAGGTAAGTAATTCACAATGCAGCACTGTTTACCTGAAGAAATATTATACTTGCAATCAGTTATTTACAGGTACTGTGGCATGACATGAACAAGCATGTAAGCACATTATATAAAAATGCAGTTTTTTTGTCTAAGCACATGTTTAGAGAGTCGTGCATAGCTAGGTGCAGGCAGATCTGCAGAGACACTGCATGAAGACCTTCAACATCTCTGCTGCATGTGTATCAGAATGCATGCAATGACTTGCCTCACAACTGCAAACAAAAAGGCAGAAAACATGTATACGCTTTAAAAATTAAAAAACAGAGACTAATGATAATGAATAACATATCAAGCCATATCAAATTATAAGACTCACAGCCATCACTAACAGATAATCAGATTCATTATCATCACAAACAATAATCAGAGTCACTGCTTTTACTCACATTGTTCTCATTAAACATTAATCACATACTATATATTCAGATTCACTTAAAGTTCAGATTCGTCATCATTACATGGCAGCAAACACATTCTCATCAGTCTCACTAAGGTCACTAACTTTCATCTACATAATAATCAGGCACAAAATCACTTCTATCACTTATTCTGACACAAATTGTAACAGTCAATATAGTCAGACTCGATGTCATCACTCACATTAATCATACTTGATGTCATCAGACCCAATTAGTCACCATATTCAATAGATTTTTGAAGTTTGGACTCACTGTCATTACACAGCATCAGACACACAGTCATCAGACTCACTAAAGTCACTAATGATCATCTGCATTATAATGAGACTCATTACAGATTGCATTAGTCAAAATAGTCAAACTATCATTCATTTACCGTATTTCTGTAATCAAACTCGATCAGTATAATCAGGCAGCGGTCATTCACTGTAATCAGACACACAATGTCACATACTCATCGTCTGCATTAATCTAAATTAGTCATCAGACAAAATCAGTCACTCAATATAATCAGATTCAGACTATAATCAGATTCAAACTATAATCATTACACACTGTCATCAGACTCATTGTCATTCACAGTGTCATCAGATTGCTATCACTTTCTTTAATTAGACACAAATGACAAATCAGATTCACTAAAGCTAAAACTTATAGGCTAATGATTATTATTTAGACTCAGTCATTGATAGTTTCTCCACGATACCGGAATTTCTAACTCTAGTGTGGTAGCTTGAAAAACATCAATATTCTATACTATTTTTGATACCACAAATAGGTATGTTAATGGTTACATATGGATATATATATATGGTAGAGGGAAACTGGCATATACAGTGGGGCAAAAAAGTATTTAATCAACAACCAATTGTGCAAGTTCTCCCACTTAAAAATATGTCAGAGGCCTGTAATTTTCATCATAGGAACACAGAATGAGAAACAAATCGAGAAAAATCATATTGTCTGATTTTTTTGTGCAAATTTTGAATTTATTTGCAAATTACGGTGAAAATAAGAAAACTGTGGGAGCAATTATTAGAAAATAAAAGACATACAAGACCACTTATAATTTCCCTCGATCTGGGGCTCCATGCAACATCTCTCCCTGTGGGGTCAAAATGATCACAAGAACAGTGAGCAAAAATCCCAGAACCACACGGGGGACCTAGTGAATGACCTGCAGAAAGCTGGGACCAAAGTAACAAAGGCTACCATCAGTAACACACTACGCCGCCAGGGACTCAAATCCCGCAGTGCCAGGGACCTGCAGTCCCCCTGCTTAAGCCCGTACATGCCCGGACCCGTCTGAAGTTTGCTAGTGAGCATTTGGATGATCCAGAAGAGGATTGGGAGAATGTCATATGGTCAGATGAAACCAAAATAGAACTTGTCATGTTTGGAGGAGAAAGAATGCCGTTTGGAGGAGTTGCATCATACCTACTGTGAAGCATGGGGGTGGAAACATGATGCCTTGTGGCTGTTAATCTGCAAAGGGACCAGGACGACTCGTTCCGATCCGTGTAAAGGTAATAATGAATAGGGCCATGTATTGTGAGATTTTGAGTAAAACCTCCTTCCATCAGCAAGGGCATTGAAGATGAAATGCGGCTGGGTCTTTCAGCATGACAATGATCTTAAACACACCACCCAGGCAACAAAGAAGTGGCTTTGTAAGAAGCATTTCAAGGTCATGTAATGGCCTAGCCAGTCTCCAGATCTCTACCCCATAGAAAATCTTTGGAGAGAGTTAAAAATCTGTGTTGCCCAGCGACAGCCCCAAAACTCACTGCTGTAGAGGAGACATGAATGGGCCAAACTACCAGCAACAGTGTGTAAAAACCATGTGGCGACTAACAGAAAACGCTTGACCTCTGTTTGATTGCCAATAAAGGGTGTATAACAAAGTATTGAGATTAACTTTTGTTATTGACCAAATACTTATTTTCCACCATAATTTTCAAATAATATTTTTAAAAATCAGAATGTGATTTTCTGGATTTTTTTTCTCATTCTGTCTCTTATAGTTGAAGTGTACCTATGATGAAAATTGCAGGCCTCTCTCATCTTTTTAAGTGGGAGAACTTGCACATTTGGTGGCTGACTAAATACTTTTTTGCCCCACTGCATACACTTGCTTAACAGATATCTCATCATTTAATGATAATTTGGGTAGTTTTGTTGCACTAGCTTTCACACAGCACAGGGAGGCTTATTTGAAACTGAGCTTAATTTTCAACAAAAAAAAAAGAAGAGATAAACAGTGAGTAATAAAATAAGAACAAATAGATATTTCAAATGATAGCACAAATAAATAGATTGGAATAAAGAGACAAATAAAACAAAAATTAAGTTTTTCAGGCTTTATGTTTTTCAGGTGGGTCTAACAGTAGGCTAGTATTCAGGTAAGAAAACACTACAGAAATTAATAAAGGAATTATATGTAAAAAAAGAACAAAAACAAAAAACACTGGATAGTCTTCATTGTAAAAATGAAATATTGATTAATGCTTACAAGAGCAGCAAGTGATTTTCTTTTTGTCTTTTGTTTTTTTGATTAACATGAAAGACAGCAGCAGGTTTATTAGGCTGCTGTCACTTTAAGAGCTTATACACGGATCCAATATACAGTTATACAACGGAATACGTTTGCCTGAATACTCACCGAGAAGGGCATTCTGACCCAAATTTGTGTGTATTTTGATTTAACCGACATAAGCTACTAAAAAGAAGTCAATTAGGTACCTGCAAGCTGTGAGAGGTGGCTTTAGGAGTGTGAGCGCGAAACCTGCGGGAATGAGTCAAATTATTTGCAATACGAGTGCTATTTAACCGGAGCAATTGAGACGAGTTAGTAACAGGATGCAGGTGTAAAACTGTAACTTCGCCGTTGGAGAGAAGAGAATGAGCAACTGGTATCGTTGTATCTACTGCAGAAAAGATGTATTAGAACCGTTTCAGGTATTTCAGTATTGATACATATCGAAATATCAATATCTTTGATAACACTAGTCATTGGTTTCTATTATCAGATCCTATCAATTTTAGACACACACACACACACACACACACACACACACACACACACACACACACACACACACACACACACACACACACACACACACACACACACACACACACACACACACACACCTGCCAGTCATGGCCACTAGTACAATACTATAAACACAAATAGATGATGCATTTTGCACGCATGTAATAAACAAACATGCATTCAGCAACCAAACCTCTTGCCTTTGTCCACAGGAATACCATGAAGATGCTCGTGTGTTCTGTGATGTCCTGCCTGCTCTTACTGTGGTTTACGGGTACATGCGCACATGCAGAATGTCCTGCAATTTGCTCCTGTAGCGAGAGCCATCGGACAGTTGACTGTTCCTGGAGGGGGTTTAGACATCTGCCGATGGGCCTGCAGAGAAACATTCAATCCCTCAACCTGACCCACAATCGGCTATCTGACCTAGACCATCACCTAAGCTCCTTCACACATCTGCGCATCCTGGACATCTCTTATAACCGTCTACTTAATTTTCCAGTCTCACTGCCACGGGCGCTGTGGGAAATCAACATCTCAGGAAACCGCCTACGTGTACTTAACAAAGACGACACAGCATACCAGTGGAACCTCCGAGTTCTGGACCTGTCCGTCAATAAGCTTGAGCGTGTGGTCTTCATCAACAACACGCTCCCTAATCTGAAGGCTCTCAACCTCAGTCACAACAAGTTCTGGACGGTACCTACCAACATGCCCCATAACCTGGAGGTGGTGGATCTATCCCACAACTCTCTGGTCCAGATTCTGCCTGGGTCCCTAATCCGACTACAAAGGCTGGCTCAGTTCTACCTGCATGCAAATCGCTTTACAATGGTCAGTGAAGGGGCATTCGAGCATCTGCAAGGTTTGAAGCTCATCACTCTAGGGGACAATCCGTGGGCTTGTGAAGAAACTGCCAACATCAGCCACCTGTTGGTGTGGACCAAACACACTTCCGCCCGAGTGTTGGGTTGTCCCTGCCACACCTGGCACACCTGTGGAGAGGCTCACCTGTCCAGGACAGGGAGCTGGCACTTTGGCCCCTACACGCTGTCTCCATATGTCTTTGGAACGGAGGAGCCAAGCCATCCGTACATACAAGCGGTCACCACACACTCCTGGACAGGGACGTCACTCCTAAACACCAGGGATGACCAAACAGGATCTAGAAGCACCAAGGACCAGGAGTCTTTCAATAAGGAGGAGTCTTTCAATAAGGGCCTCCTCTTTACCTCGACTTCAGAGGTTTCCGATTCAAATATTCATTCAACTACAGAAGGCCCAATCCCACCAGTCGACTTCTTTACCACCATCTCCACCACCCGCAGGACCACCACTCTCCGCACAAGGAGCGTGAAGAGACCCAATCAGAATCTCAGCAGAAACACAAGCTCAGGACGCAGTGGCGGCTCACTCTACACATCAGTTGGCTGTCTGCTCCTCCTGGTGGCCATAACACAACAGCTCTGAGGGTCACAGCGTCCTCCTTCTAAACTGGATCATACTAAAAATCAGGTTAACAAATAGATATCATGCTTTACATTTTCATTTCACTTTTATGTTCCACATATCATGAGAATTTGAAAATGAACTTCCAAACCAGAACAGTCTCACAGTATAACCTCCATCTGCTGATGTAGAGCACCAACAAGAAGGATCATTGGACATACAAGTTTACATTTATGGATGCAGAAGCATTTCATAGGTTAATCAGATTAATGTTTCTCATATTAACTGACAATCCAATTCGTTTAACGATTCTATTCATTTAAATGCATGAGTGGTATTACTGAAATAAAAGTAAAATAATAAACATGACCAAAAAGCATATTGTTCGTTGTGGGTTATATTATATTTGCAAAGTTTCATTGAAACAAATAAATCAGTCACTGAAATGTCCAGAAAGCTACCAACCATGTTCCAGCTACTAGAAGTCAAGACAAGTCAATTCAACTTTATTTATATAGCGCTAAACAGGAACAAAATTTTATTCAGCTGTACAGTCGTTCTGGAAAAAACGGTGATGTCATCAATGTGGCCAGATCAGTAATAAAGTTGATCATTAATTATCAACTCTATTGTCAGTTAATTTAGTAATTCATTTTATTTGGATATTTAGTTGAAAACTTAGATCGAAAATTTAAGTCCCTAACTGAGCAAGCCAAGCCAAGCCAAAGGTGACAGTGGCAAGGAACCAAAACTCCATCAGGGCATAATGGAGAAAAATAAACCTTGGAAGAAACCAGACCCCAGAAGGTTTCACAATCACCTCAAACCAGTTTAGAGAAGCTAGAAACGATCTATCATTTTCTAAAAACACAGCTTAAGCTGATATTAACATGATTTTCCAGCTGGGAAAGCAAGTTTCTATCATGGCAGACAACAAGACATTTTGAATGGTCAGGTTACCCAACTATAGGAATCTAAATGAAAAAAAAGTATAAAGTAAATCTGTATATAGAACAAATGTATATTTGGAAATCTTTTGCAATAAACACAGAAAACTCCAGCCAGTCCTCTGTGATGTTACCATGATACCTCATGAAAAAGCAAACAAACTATTTGTTAAACAAAAGGAAATCTTGCCAACATGATCTTTCCATCACTGACCCTCCTTTCTGAAGGATCATGTGACTTCTAGCACAGGTGTCATTATTAAAAGCATCCGCATCTGTCTAGGGACATTGCCCATCACCACTCGCAGAGATAAAACACTGATGCTGAACACTGCTGGTGAGTATACGGGGAATGATTTCAGCTTTACATGATTTCTCAGGACTAATGCAAAGTGTTCAAACATTAAATTCTGATTGACATTTTTTTATCAAAGAAAATTACATTTGATGATATTTGTGTAAAACAAAAGTGGAGCTAGTAAAAAAAGTGACATTCTTTTTGTGCTTTGGTATGTTGTTTTCAGATCAGAAAAAATGGCTTTAAGAGTGGACAGCTGTGTGGCGCTGCTGGTTGTGATGTCTGGCTGTATGCTGGTCCAAATGCAGAATTCCAGTCATTGGATGAACAGTACAACTTCATTTAACTTCACCAACAGCCCAGGCCAAAACAAGACTACTCCACCTACTTCATCCATTTCCACAGCTACAACAGTTGCCATCAGGAACGGCACTAACCAGAACATGAACGGCAGCAGTTCAGCCAGTTCACCCGGCAGCACAAGCCAGAATGCTAAAGACACAACAGTCAGCACATCTGTTAGCAAATCCTCCGCTTCCTCAATGACTAGCTGCTTCAAACTTTTGCTGCTTGTGTTCATGGCTCTGCGCTTTCTACAAATGATGTAGTGACCATCAATCTCCCATGTGCTTTGAAGGTAGACAATCATGTAAGATTCTTCAGGGACTTAATAGAGTTTCTCATATGCTATAAAACGTTTGTAGATGTTTCGCAGCTTGTAACAAACAGCTTTTTGCTAAACATTATGGAAAAATATTTCAAATATTGTTAATACTCACAACCATTATTAACCAGGCAGTCAGGGTATTTTTAATTTATTGTTGTAAAACGCTAGAATATCTTCATAGATGTCCCTTTGTTTATTAAATTATCTATGTTATTAGTCAATTGGTTGTTCTTAGAAGCAATAAAACTTTGAACAAAAGAACACGTGCTTTTCTAATTCTTTTGCACTAGTTTGTACCATGTGGGTATTATGAAGGCTTACCTGCGAGTCACGTAGTAAAACACAGGGTTTCCGTTCTTTGAGGTTCCCGCCTGGTAAAAGATGTTAAGAGTCTTCAACGCTTTAAACTCTTCTTTCTCATGCACCTGGTGTCTGAAGAAAACGAAAAACGTTTTTTTTCTTTACTTACACTGCAAGAAAGTGCACACTTTAAGAGAATTGTATATCAAATGTGCTATAATGGGCAACACAATCTGACTGCTACAGCAACTTCACTGCAAACAAATTAAATAAAAATTATAGCAATGTTATTATTAACATTGAGAGTCTTTTGGGTCTCATTTACCAATAATGCATTTTTTTTATAATCCTTATATCAAGCAACATTTACAAAGCAACATTTCGTTTTGCAGAAAATGTTTTTTTTTTTTTTACTCTATTGCCAAATAGTCATTTCTGGGGATAAACGTAAAAATAAATACATAAAAGAAAGTATTTGATTTGTTTAAAAAAACTTTTTAGATGGTATTTTTCCACTGTAGAGCAATTTTTACCTGGTCATAAACTCCTCAAATTTGGAGCTGGTGAGATTAAGGCTTGACCAATGAGTATCTGCGACGGGTTTGTGCTCTGGGGGACCCAAGTAAGCAAGCAGGGTGGCCATCTTATCGAAGGGCCTCCTTCCAACAGCTTTATGATCCCTGAAGATAATGGAAAATGCTTAGCTGAAACTTCATCGAGAATCATCAGTAATTGTATTGCTTACATTACAATATTTTACTGATGGTTAAATATAAAGCATGACAGAAAACGTACAACCCAGTTAGTCAAAATAATGGATGATGATGATTTTGACAACAAAACAGCTGTCCTTTAAAGACAGCATCTTGCTAAAACAATCAGATCAGAGAGAAACCGGTTGAGCGAGAAAAGTAAAATCATCAAATCAAATCAGTAGCTGCGTTTCCATTACCCTTCAAACTGTGCAAATTTAAATTTGATATTAGATACACTTAAGTGTGTTTAAAATGATGTTATGATGGTATACTGCGTTTGCTCAGCGGCTGCTGTGACACTTGTTCACACTGCTAAGAGTAAAGCGCGTCTGCCAAATAAAACCTAAAAGCGAGGGTAACACAGACTCCCTCAGATGTCCCTGTTCATTGGTTAAAATAGTAATTTTCTCACAATTTACAAATAGATGGAAACATTTGGGATATTGTAAGAACTCAACCGAACAAAATATATAACACTGGCCTGGTGGTTTTTGGACATTTTACTGCAAAAATCCTACATAGTGCACCTTTAAACTTTAATATTATAGCAATGTGTAAGTAAGGGCTCTCTATATAGTTTACAGCATTATCTGTAAGAAACTTTTACTTATAATTGAATTAATTTAAGGAGAGACACATATTTTTACAGTAAATCACTGTTGAATTTTTTTTTGTGTAAAACTGCTGTACTGAATCCATAACGAACAATGACTTAAAAACCGAGGTACGTACCGAACCCAGTTTTGTATATCGTTACACCCCTAACAGTACACACACATATTATGTAAACACAAACTTTAATTTTGGACAGCCCCAAAAATTTTTTTTGTAAAACTGCAGTTTTTTGCATTTACAGTTGACCGGGTTCTATATTAAACTCATAAAAGACAAAATATTCATTGGAATAGTGGATTCTAAACAACAAAGAAATGCCACAATTTATCAAGAATTCGACGCAGATAGGTAGGAGAAACAGCCAGAAACACCTAAAACGTGGCCGCTCTCAGGGGGCTTTCCTTACCATTAATGCTTGGATAACAAGCATTAAAAACCATGGCTAGTGCAGTGGCTGCGATATACATTGGGTACGGAAAGTATTCAGACCCGCTTACATTTTTCACTCTATTATATTGCAGCCGTTTTTTTGTAACCTTGGCCAGATCTGTGCCTTGCCACAATTCTGTCTCTGAGCTCTTCAGGCAGTTCCTTTGGCCTCATGATTCTCATTTGCTCTGACATGCACTGTAAGGTCTTATATAGACAGGTGTGTGGGTTTCCTAATCAAGTCCAATCAGTTTAATCAAACACAGCTGGACTCAAATGAATGTGTAGAACCACTTCAAGGATTATCAGAAGAAATGGACAGCACCTGAGTTAAATATATGTCACAGTGTGACACAGAGTGTCACAGCAAAGGGTCTGAATACTTACCATGTGATACATGGGACCATGTGATATTTCAGATTTTCTTTTTTAATAAATCTGAAAAAATGTCTGTCAAATTTCTGTCAATATGGGGTGATGTGTGTACATTAATGAGAAAATAATGAACTTAAATGATTTTAGCAAATGGCTGCAACATAACAGAGTGAAAAATTTAAGGGGGCCTGAATACTTTCTGTACCCACTGTATATGTAAACCTACCAACATCAGTTGCCATGACTTATCGCAAGAGGAAAAAATTCTGCTTTAGTCGCACAACATTGGTTAATGAAAACGCCTTCATTTCACAAAAGTTTTTGCATCAACTTTCTGAAAATATTGCAAGTTGTGCAAAAATCTGTAATGGCTAGTGTCCAGTCAAATAAAGAGATTTGAATGAACGAAAAAATTGACTCCAAGAGTTAATCCTAATAAATGCCCAAACTGTATTATGCACTTCCAATAATGTCTCTTGGAACCTGGCCCCATGATCTGGATGATAACACGGGTCATAGAATGCCCTGCTCACCTGTTACTAGACAAATACTGGCCGATTTTTTCTTGGTTGTTCCACAGCAGCCTGTGCAGGGCAAAAACGTTCCCATCACTAATAAAGGACAGGCTGTGGTTGAGCGAGTCACTCGCTGGGCAGTCAGAGGCGATGTCGAGGAAAAATCTAGAAGAAATTTCAACGGTTAACCTAAGTGGTGGCAGGAATCGAACCCTGAAGCTCACTGATTGTTTTCTTACCTTCTGGCTGCTTCAAAATTACTCTTTACAAAGTCATTAAAAGGCCTCATGTGCTCCTCTTTCGTGAACAAAACATGGTTGGCAATACTTTGGAGAATCTGCAGACAGGTAAAAAAATAAAATAAGATCAACTTTAACTTTGAGCCTTTATTAAACAGTCCAAATCATTCTGTTTTGTCTACAACTTCATTGTACATTGATGTCTTTCATCATAAGATCTTTCAATATGCTTCTATAAAAGCAAAATACAATTAAGGCTGTGCATTACAGTGATTTTACAAAGATTAAGTGGGTTTTAGGCATAATTTTAGATAAACCTTGCTAGATGGTTGAACAGTTGGCTTTCCCAATTATGGACATGGTTTTAATATGGTAGGACCTCTTGGACCAGCATCAATGCAGCAAAGACCAGCTTGGCCAACAAAAGCCGGTATAACCTGTTTAATCTCCAGCATTTAACATAACCAGCATTATCTCATCTCTACGCCAAAAACACTCACCTTTGACATGAGTTTGAGGCCTCTTTCTATCCTGGGCAGAGGCTTTTTGTCAAGAATTCCAGCCTCATATGGCGAGACTATAGCCGGGTTCACGAATCGCAGGAACATGGCACTACCTACTGCTCCAATACTGTTCTGAGGGAAACGCTGACTCACCACCTGAAACCAAGACACACAAACACACATAGGAACATATAAAGCGGGTATTAGGGCTGGGGTGACATGGCACTATTTCATGAAGATAGTTATTAACCAGAACCAAAACCTCTTACATTCATATAACTGAACTTAAAGTCAAATCACACTAAACTCTGGTTTAGTGGAGGCCTAGTTGATCATATGATGATATCTGGTGAGTAAGTTGATAACATGAGGTTCTGTGAGGGAACTATCTGGATGAAATGGCACCAGAGGCTTTAGAGTTAAAGTGTAGAAAGCAGTTTGAAGCCGTTAAACAGTTTAACGATGACGGAGGTCTTCACCAGTGACCTTTAAGAGTGTTAGAGAAGAAAAAAGGAAAAAGCAAAGCATTTAAAATGGCACTATAGAGAAATGCCTTTTACTCAGAATTAACGTTTCAGGTCGAACGATCAAGCATAAAATCATTTTGGCATTCAAGAAGGGGTGGAGTTTATTACAAATTGCATTACCCACAACGCACCAATGCATTCAACGGCCTGATAAATGTCCAACCCTCAGTCCTGAGAGTGACGGCCCATGCAAAGATGATGCCCGGAGCTACAGAGTTTGTTGTTTTTTCTTGGTGTTGGTGCTAAGTGATACATTCAGTGAAACCTCCGCTTGCCAAAAATCAAGAAATTAGTAGATATGATTTGATGTAATGACAGTAATGCAGGCCAGAGGTGCACAAAAGTCTCGGATTAATGAAGTGAATCTTGACAGGAAGCAGATACATCCGCCATTCACACTTACTGCTTTCCTCACTTCCTTTCTGTCTTTGACAGATGCTTTAGACAGGAGAGAGTGACAAGTAGCCTACAGGACAGAAATGAGCACAAACAAGTCACGGCACAAGCTAACACACACACACACACACACTTTCCCTTAATACCAGGCCCACATGGAATGGGCGTCTCCAACTTGAACAATTATTATTATTATTTTTTTTTAAATCCTAATTGGAATTTTAAATAAACTATATTTAAATAAATAGAACACTGTAAATAGTTTTAATAATGTAATAATGCTGTCAGCTATCAATGAGTTTATACACTACCATTTAAATTTTGAGGGTTGATCTGGGGCCTATTGCACAAAACTAGGATAAAGATAAAAGATATCTTGGTGATCTTGTCATCTGTGTGGAAAATATAGTACACCGCTGTCTTGTAAATGTACACTGAAAGCACACTCACTAGGCCTGTCACGATAAAAAAATTTGCTGGACAATAAATTGGCCAAAAATTATTGCGATAAATGAAAATATTGTCGTTCTGAGACCATTTTCATCTAAAATAATGATAATGGCATAAAAATGCAGGTACACCTTTTCAAAGATCAATAAACTTTAATTTCTAAAGACTATTTGAAACTAAAAATGGAAAACATTTTAAATAACCACAATAAATGATCAAAACAACCAAAAACCATTAAAGCATGGACTCTCAGTCTGTTTAAAAAATGCATTTAAATAATTATCAAAAAACAATAAATAAAATGTATGAAAACTGCAACGAATGATTGTGTTTTATGTGTATTGCTATCTCTACAGGAACGTATGTGCCTTTTTAACACACAAAGACTGAACTGAAGAATTAACTTGCGTTTATCAAACTTTAGTGTATACAGTTTATACAGTATATTAGTTTCATACACAACACGTCCGCCCAAACGTGAGCACAAAAATGACGTTGACGCGGAGTGCGCGAGACCCCATTTCGCTTGGCGTTGTACACGTCAAATTTCGTAACTTTGCGTGTGGCTCCGCAACCGAAGGGCCATGAGTTCCAGACGAATCTGAATGACGTCTCATCACACCACACCCGGTCTGTGCGTCGAGTATAAACACCTCCCCAAACGAACGAGGGGCGCGCAATCAGCAGTTTTTTTATATATATATAAAACTGTAATTTTTTTTTTTTACTCCAAGGGCCTTTTGCAGAAAACTAGGATAAGGGATTAAGCCAGGATATCTTTGTGATCCTGGCTAAATTTATCCATTTATTCAAATATACAGTTATTGTTATCATTCTTATAATAACGATATATATATATATATATATATATATATATATATATATATATATATATATATATATATATATATATATATATAATATTTTTCTTTTTTCCCCCCTCAGGATTCTTTGATCAATAGAAAATTCAAAAAGAACAAATATATATATATATATATATATATATATATATATATATATATAATTTTAATTATAAATGTCTTTAAGGTCCCTTTTGATTAATTTTAACACATTCTTGCTAGTTAAAAGTAGGTATTGTGTATTTAACCACGTAACCATTTTAATTCATGCTGCAGAATTCCACAGATTTTTCTGCACAATTGGCTTAATTTATGAAAGATGTAGAATTAATTTCTTTATAAATAAATAAAAATATGCATAAAACTTTACTTTTATACATGAAGGCAAAAATGTATATAGCCCTATTCGGACGGTAATTGTTTCTCATGTGGATGTGCGTAAAATTAAATTTGCAGGCCAACTCAGTGATAAAACTCGTGCATTCGGACGGCGATTTATTCCCGGTGGAGGAGCGAGTTATGTGATCCGCACCTGGGAGCACTGCTCACGTGGTCAGTCGAATGATTGTTTGTCTGCTCTAAAAAATGGCATATGCTTAGAATAATAATACAATCATATTTAATTAAATTTAATAATAAGAAATTATTAATTATTTAAATCCACTGTTTTAAAAAGGAAGATGTCATTTAAAAAAAATGGAATTGAGAAGAAATAAGTTAATACAATGTTGCAAATGTAACCTACCTATATTACATTAATTACTGCCGTATTTTTTCTCTTTTGAGCGGTGATGAAAGCTTATTCTTGTAAATACTTTGCAGCATTTCAGTAATAAAAGTGTAGGCTAGATCTTTAAAATGCATCCAAATTACAGGTAAACCCAACAATTCGGTGTTCTGCTGTGGTCAAAAAGATTCATTTTGAAGAGATCTCTTCTTGAAAACTCAGAGATGTGGATTGGGATTGCAATTAAATCAACATTTAATTTACAAACTACACAAATTTGTCAAATATACTGGAAACTTATGTCAAATATGTATTTAAAATAAACTAGTCCTACAGACGTAACACAATTCATATTTTAAAGTCAACATGATTTGCCGTTCACACGTCCTTTTAAATAAGCTACACTTATTTAGATAACAAAGGCCATTTTTTGGTCTGATTTGTGATACGTTTTGTATATAACTCTTCTGGCTGAAAGAAAAAAGTCATATACATCTAGGATGAGGCTTGAGGGTAAGCAACTTATGGGATAATACATTTTGATTTAATGTTGACTTTAAACCGTTTAATTTAACAATCAGTCTTCACAGCAAAACTGAAGCATATTTGACATTAGTGATATCATCATACACATTATACAGACATCCACAGAAAGTAACTCCACACTGGTATAATATCCTTCAGGCCTATTTGCAAACATAAGAAACTCTTCATCGGTTTCTTCAGTCTCACCTGAAAGAGACAGTGACAGACACTGCGGAGCTGAGGAGGGAACTCGCCAGATGAGCTGATTATGGCCTGAAAGAAGCGATCGGTCATCCGTAGCAGATTACGCTGGTTCTCCTCCAGATTCTCACCGGTCTCGAGTCTGAGAGAAGAGAACAACCGTATCATCTCCAACCAGAAGCTGAACATCTCATTTACAAATCTACTCTGAATGATGAACAAAGTTTTTCCAAACAGTTGATGGGGTTTAGACTAGATCAACTTCAGTGCTGGGAAGATGAATGGGTATTAAAACTGGGTCCTTTATGTAGTAGAAATGTGAAATTATTTTTGAATTTGGTGCCTTCTAGACTGAGAAAAGCCAGAAAATGTATTTTTGGCTCATGTGGATGAAAGACAAAAACTCCTAGAATGCACTTGCTTTGTTCTTTCAGTTAGAGAACAGACATCTAACAGACATTTTAGATTTTTTTTTTCCTGTTATGTGAGATATATTCTACTATACAGAGGACACCAGAACCCCTTTATTGAGTAAATTAAAAGAAATTAATAGACAAACAATGGATTTTTTTTTCATTCACCAATAAATTGTTTTTACCCAAACTTTGTATAAAGATAATTCTCAATAATATGAAAGATACAGAATAATTTGAAAAAGGCTACCATTTTACTTAATGCAATATGTGTAAACATGGCCATAAATACCATTTCCTTTCAAATTTGCATTTTTAATGTTTTGGGACTATATGTAATGTAAAAAGACATGTAATAATATTTTCATAAGAATGTCTTATATTATATAGGAATATTCAGATTTAAACCTGTATGTTGTTAGAGATTCACTAAATAAAGTCCTCTATTGATTCCAAACCTCTATTCTGGGTCTCAGGGGGATATTTCTCGCTCGTGCTGAGTGCCATTTATATTAAGATATAAATTCCGATACTTTGCAGCAAGCAATATTGGCCGTCGATTTTATCAATGAATGACTGTAGCCTCGAAAGAGAGCCAAGATCGCTAAGATCACTACAGTGCTGTTGCTTTGTCAGTTTATTGTGATCTCACAAAGTTTTGTTATTAAAATGAAGTTGTCAAAAATAAATCTCTTATTTACATAGCGGCTTGACTTTGTCATTAAGAGGTTTCGCAAGCCTGCATTAACTCAGCACTGAATAAAAGCTCTGCCGTCACAAGTGGTGAGATTCTGATCGCGTTCCAGAGATCAACAACTATCTGTGATTGGCTGCATCACTGACTGCTGTATCTGTGATTGGCTACACAACTCACCGCTGCAAAAACACACTGTAATAGATGCATTTGACGCTCTCCAGAGCTCGGACACGAATTTGAAAATCTGCCAAATCTGTTTCGCCAATATTATTACTGTCAACTGAGGGTGCTTTTGCTTGTGTTTGAGGGTGCTTAGCACCCTCTAGCACCCCCGTAGAACCGGGCCTGTTCCTCCACACCAAACGCACTTATCCATGTCTTTATGGACCTTGCTTTGTGCACTGGTGCGCTGTCATGTTGGAAGGGGAAGGGGCCATCCCCAAAATGTTTCCACAAAGTTGGGAGCATGAAAATGTCTAAAATGTCTTGGTATGCTGAAGCATTAAGAGTTCCTTACACTGGAACTAAGGGACTAAGCCAAACCTCTGAAAAACAACCCCACACCACAATCCCCCCTCTACAAAACTTGACACGAGACAATGCAGTCAGGCAAGTACCGTTCTTTTGGCAATCGCCAAACCTAGGCTTATCCATCGGATTGCCAGACAGAGAAGCGTGATTCATCACTCCAGAGAACACTGCTCTGGAGTAAAGTGGCAGTGTGCTTTACACCACTGCATCCAACGCTTTGCATTGCAAGTGGTAATGTAAGGCTTGGATGCAGCTGCTTGGCCATGGATACCAATTCCATGAAGCTCTCTATGCACTGTTCTTGAGCTAATCTGGCCACAAGAACTTTGAAGGCCTGTAGCTATTGACTTGTGGCAACTTCTGCGCAATATGAGCCTCAGAATATACTGACCCCGCTCTATGATTTTACGTGGCATACCACTTTGTGACTGAGTTGCTGTTGTTCCTAAATGCTTCCACTTTGTTATAATACCACTAACAGTTGACCGTGGAATATTTTTTTGGTGACCAAATTTCACGAATGGACTTACTGTACAGGTTGGAACCTATCACAGTACCATGCTTAAATTCACTGAGCTCCTGAGAGTGACCCATTCTTTCACAAATGTTTGTAGAAGCATCTGCATGCCTAGGTGCTTATGTTATACACCTGTGGCCATGGAAGTGATTTGAACACCTGAATTCAGTGATTTGGAGGGGTGTCCCAATAGTTTTGGCAATATAATGTAGTTTATCATATAAAAGTACACAAAACATTTCCTTAAAAATCAAACATGAAAATATATTAATATTATGCATAATTACTATCATGCTGAAAATATGTAGATTTCTAAATCAATTAATTTCAAGGATTTCTTGCCCTCTGCAACCATTTATTTACCACATGAAACAAACTGTGGTTGGCACAAACCAGTTCATCCTCATCACAAGTAAACAGTAGATTCTAATAAAATGAGTCTGGCTAGTTTTGTTCATGGTTTGACGATGAAATCATGTTATGCAACCTGTCCATGATACCTCTTCCTAATTTGTCTAGCTTCTCTCAAATGACAGGTAAATTTGCACAAACACACCAGTTGAGAATCACTGATGTAAAGGGTAAGTCGGACAGATACCTGGTGGGATCCACCTCAAAGCTCAACATCTGCCACTCAGCACCAGTGATCACTCCCCTGAGCAACGGCTCCAATAACTTCTGCAGATAAGTGGCCCCATACACCTGAAAAAAGGAATTACACAGTAGGAAATTCACAGCTAAACTTAATCTGGATCATTTGCCTCTGTGAATGATCATTTGACTTCAGTGCATGCCATGGAAAGTATAGAGGCACCTTAAAGCAGAATGTCATGATTTTACTAGCCAGGCTGTTGCCGCGGAACAACGTTTGCATGGAATCTGCCAACTCCACCTCTTTGGAGAACATATTCCACAGTAGCTGATACAACAGATGTCTCGAATCGAAGAGAGATACCAGAACGCGTGCCAGTTCATCCTGAAAATAGTTTACAGTAAAATCATACACAGATTTTGACAATTAAAACAATTTAATGGTGAGTGTTAATAGTTAATGTTAATACTTTTACAAACACATTTTATATTTGGTAATACTTTAATTTTGATGGTCAAGTTAAGTCAACTTTATTTATATAGCGCTTTTTACAATGCCGCTTGTTTTAAAGCAGCTTCACAGTGTTAAACAGGAAAATAATGCAAGAGAATTTGATTCGCCTGTACTGCCGCTCTGGTGAAGACAGTGATGTCATCAGCTCATTTCAATATATCATATATCAACAATGTGGGCAGATCAGTAATTTAGTTAATGTAGTTAATTTAGTTTAGTAATTAAATGTATTTGTATATTAGACAATCTACTAACTATAAGTAGTAGCAACTCCTTTATTCATTCATACTCAATCATTTAAGTATCAGCAGACTGTCTGATTAATATCTGATAACACTATGTTGATGGTTGCCCAACAAACTTTATATTGACTAGAAGAAACTTTGCAGCTATATGTCAACTTATTCTAATAAACCTTCTCCAAACACCTAATCCTTCGAATACTGTAATAGAGTTAGTTGACATGTAGTTACTTATAGTTAGTAAAATGTCTAAAGTTGACCCATTTAAGTGGGTTTGCAAATCTGCATTCAAAGAAAAAGAAACTCAAATTGCATGACGCACTAGAACCAATGAGGTTAAATAATAAAAAAAGTTAAACCCAAACACTAATATATAGAGAAGGGGAATGCCAATAAAATAGATGTATAAATAGAAGTAAGGAAAAAAAGCTATTTAATATGTAAATAGGTCTAAGAAAAAAAAGAACATTGCCAAATCAGTATGCAAATAATCACTGTTTGATTTTGACTAGCAAACATTCTATAATCGTAAGTCACTGGGAGATTTTCTAGCTTTAATGTTACAATCCTTAAAAGTAAAAAGTTCTTTTTAAAGATGGTTATAAAAAAAATAAAAAAAATGTTGCATAGTGAATTGTGAAGAACATTATTTGAATCGCAGCTGGATTAAATTACTCATCTTTCACTGTCCAAAAAATAAATAAATCAAATAATATACCCACCCACTGAGAACAAGGCACCACACTGGCCAGCGCCATGGCGATAGGTAACTCCCCCTGGTCGCCCATCATTGTGACAAGTTCCACAAGTCTCTCAAAGCGATCGGCCAGAGCAGTCTCTGCCAGCGTGTCAAACTCTGTGCCCTGCTGCAGGATCTTAGTGAGGACCTCCATGAAAGTAGCCCTGGTCTGAAGGTCCTTATGATAGCCCAGCCCTGCAAGACAGCAGCAGACGCATATATATCAAATATGTCAGAAAGTGCTTACTATATGTTATAATGAGATTTGTCACAAAAAGCCATTTTATGTCAGTGACATGATGTAAAGGCAAATTTGAAGAATTTGCCAAGATCATTCAGAACAGTACAAACTAGAACAGGGAGGAATTAAGAAACAGCGAAAGCATAGACAAAGATTTATTAAAGGGTTAACTGCAACTGCAAGCTAACATTTTTAGTTATGAAAGTTTTAAAGGGTTTAATGAGTAAAATGAAAAAATAACATAAAAAATATTTAAAATTAAAGCAAATAAAATAATACAATTCAAATAAAATAAAAGCTAACAGAAAAATTGAATTGAATGTAGGAATTATGTGTGGTTATTAGAGCTTGATATATATATATGTGAATACTAATTTTTTGATATCTGTAAAAATATTTAATTATGTACTTATCTAATTATGCAATGGTGGTGGTATTATCACAAAATAAATAAAAGGAAAGGAAAAGAAAGTAGAAGGATAAAAAAGGAATAATTTATTGGGAAAAATATGTTCTAAAGGAAATGTTTATTTGAACAACTGTGTTAAATGATTTTGAATGGAAAGACATAATAAAGTATAAAAAGAAAAAAGAAAAAAAATTGGTATAATATTTTGTGATTTTAAAGTGGAGAGTTTTGTGGCTCAATTGTCCCACCAATAGAGTGCATGAGGCCGCTGTCCACATTGGCATTGAGCAGGTTGGACATGGCCAAGACGGTGCAGTGCCGTAAAGACGCCAACCTCCTAGACATCCCCCGCTTGCGTCCCGCCACCTGCTGACCCTCGTCCTCCACTTCACTGCAGTCGTTCAGCAGGTTCATGAACAGAGTAAAGTACCTGCGGAGGACAGCAGGGGGAAGGGTGAAGTACAAACCCCATGGACGGATAATAAAGGGCAAATGGTTTGATATGGCTTGAGAGTCTTACTTTAGAAAAAGCTGGGATTTGGCCTCCATCAATTCCACACCGTCCCCCTCCTCTGGCTGGAGTGGCAGCCCGGCCAGAAGAGACACCACCGCTTCCATACTCGCCTGATCTAGATCCCTGTCAATCAAAACCACAGGGCTCAGATCAAAAAAATCCAACCACTAAAGGTCAGTTTCGATTTGTGCTACACTCATTTTAAATAAAGGTTTCCCGAAGCAAAAGTTCAATGGAAGATGTTTTTTGTTGGGTAAACCAACCCAAACAATGCCGTCTGAATAAAAATCCTGTTACCTGGTGAGGCATTTGACATCATCATCAGTGGCCTGGTTGGATGTTCCCATCACCCAGTCTGTTAGATACTCCACCATCTTATTCCTTAGACAAACACAAATCTGATGCATCTCCAGAACAGGAATACAACATGCCAGATGATCTGTCAATCAAACAAATTTGTACCTGAACTTCATCTCTTGGCAGAAAGAGAGGTCATCTCTGCGCTCCATCATGACCTCGACCAGCTGACACAGTTTGGTTTTAATATGAATGGCATGAACCATGTTTCCAAGAATACGTACATACCTGCCAACATACCAATGGGCACACAAATACTTTGTTTAAGCACACAGGAACCAACAATAAGGATAACATAGTCGAGGTTATGTAAAAAATTGCAAGAATGACTTGTGATAATTATGGTAGAATCAGTAAAAATAGGTTAGAAATTACAAACTAGGTTTACCTTGTGTGCCATCATTTTCCAGCAAAAATAATATACATTTTTGTAGTCTCTGTGTTTCCTGTATAATTATAATAACAGCATAATTTTCAGATATTAAACTATTTTAAAGAAAGCTTATTTGATTTATAGTTTTTAAAAAGTATAATACAGTATTAAATAAATTTAATAATAGTAAATTATAAACTTTAAGTTAATAAATACATTTATATGTTTTTTAAAAAAAGTATAATAAACTTATAAATAACAATAATATTACATATTCATTTATAAAAGTAAATATATAAATTGTATTAAATAAATATGCATACAGTACCATTCAAAAGTTCCTGCTATCACAGGAGGAAATACATTTTAAAATTATTCTAATAGTATTTCACAATATTACTGTTTTACTGTATTTTGGGTCAAAAAATGCAGCCTTGGTTAGTATAAGAGACTTAATTTAAATGAAATAATTTATTATATATTAGATAAATATAATTAGGTAAATATATTAGGTGGCCTTAAGCACTATGTACTTATATCCAAAAATAAGTACAATGTACTTTCTGTGTTCAAATTGTATTGCAAAGCACTTTTGCTGATATTGAGGTGGTAGAGTTAGGGACAGGTGTGGTGATATGGGTCAGTTTAAGAGTAGAGTTAGGGACAGGTGTGGTGATATGGGTCAGTTTAAGAGTAGAGTTAGGGACAGGTGTGGTGATATGGGTCAGTTTAAGAGTAGAGTTAGGGACAGATGGGGTGATATGGGTCAGTTTAAGAGTAGAATTAGGGACAGATGGGGTGATATGGGTCAGTTTAAGAGTAGAGTTAGGGACAGGTGTGGTGATATGGGTCAGTTTAAGAGTAGAGTTAGGGACAGGTGTGGTGGTATGGGTCAGTTTAAGAGTAGAGTTAGGGACAGATGGGGTGATATGGGTCAGTTTAAGAGTAGAGTTAGGGACAGGTGTGGTGATATGGGTCAGTTTAAGGGTAGAGTTAGGGACAGGTGTGGTGATATGGGTCAGTTTAAGAGTAGAGTTAGGGACAGGTGTGGTGATATGGGTCAGTTTAAGAGTAGAGTTCAGGACAGGTGTGGTGATATGGGTCAGTTTAAGAGTAGAGTTAGGGACAGATGGGGTGATATGGGTCAGTTTAAGGGTAGAGTTCGGGACAGGTGTGGTGATATGGGTCAGTTTAAGAGTAGAGTTAGGGACAGGTGTGGTGATATGGGTCAGTTTAAGGGTAGAGTTAGGGACAGGTGTGGTGATATGGGTCAGTTTAAGAGTAGAGTTCAGGACAGGTGTGGTGATATGGGTCAGTTTAAGGGTAGAGTTAGGGACAGGTGTGGTGATATGGGTCAGTTTAAGAGTAGAGTTGGGGACAGATGGGGTGATATGGGTCAGTTTAAGGGTAGGGTTAGGGACAGGTGTGGTGATATGGGTCAGTTTAAGAGTAGAGTTAGGGACAGGTGTGGTGATATGGGTCAGTTTAAGAGTAGAGTTGGGGACAGATGGGGTGATATGGGTCAGTTTAAGAGTAGAGTTAGTGACAGGTGTGGTGATATGGGTCAGTTTAAGAGTAGAGTTAGGGACAGGTGTGGTGATATGGGTCAGTTTAAGGGTAGAGTTAGGGACAGGTGTGGTGATATGGGTCAGTTTAAGAGTAGAGTTAGGGACAGGTGTGGTGATATGGGTCAGTTTAAGAGTAGAGTTAGGGACAGGTGTGGTGATATGGGTCAGTTTAAGAGTAGAGTTAGGGACAGGTGTGGTGATATGGGTCAGTTTAAGAGTAGAGTTAGGGACAGGTGTGGTGATATGGGTCAGTTTAAGGGTAGAGTTAGGGACAGGTGTGGTGATATGGGTCAGTTTAAGAGTAGAGTTAGGGACAGGTGTGGTGATATGGGTCAGTTTAAGGGTAGAGTTAGGGACAGGTGTGGTGATATGGGTCAGTTTAAGGGTAGAGTTAGGGACAGGTGTGGTGATAGGAAATTAACAACGACAGAAAAGAGCACTAGCATATTCAGAAAGCTTGTAAAGCTAGATTTAAAATGACAATGTATATTATTATCAGCTATTACACATTGAACATGAGATGGCTGAAAGCAAGACTAATATTTACTGAACGCAGAACGAACCTCGCAAAAGACTTTTAAAAATGCTGGTTGAAATAAAGCCCGTGATAACCATAGAGGTGATAACCTACTGATCATCAAACACGTGCACTAGGCGGTTAGCAAATCAGAACACAGCTGGGCCAGCTAACCAATCTGAGCCCACTGTGTATTTTTGAGGGACTGGCTTCATAGAACCCTAAAACCATTAAACCGTTTTTATAAGGAGGGACAGCTCAGTGTAGAATAAATATATATGAAAAATAATGACTTTTTAAAAACCAAGCATGAACACGTTACAGTTCACCCCACAAACACAATCAAGCCTTCGAAAGAATGTGTTTTACCACCCCTTAAAGACCTTCATAATAAAGCTGATACTAACAAGCAAATGACTTACCTGACCAAGTTGAGCATCATGGTCTCAATGCTGGCTTGACCTAGATGCTCCGAGCTTCCTTCCGTATGGTTGTCCAGAAGGTTCTTCATGATGGCGATGGTCTGCTCCACAAACTGTGTGTTGGTCTCATTAATTGGCACCTAAACATATTAGCACAGAGACATGAGTACCAATTATGTTGGATGTTGCTGATGTCTACCTTGCTCATAAATTATTACCACAATGAACTGTGACTACTAGCGGTCTCACCGGCCCCTGGGCTTCAAAAAACCTGCTGATGCTGTTCTTGAGTTTGTTGAACAGCATGGGGTAAAGCGCTGGACTGAGCTCCAGCCCCACCATGTCTTTGACGTTAGTGCGGATCTGATGGCCCTTCTCATGACTGCACACCATCAGTGACAGAAGGCGGTCCAGGAACCTACTCAGGGGTGTCTCTGGGCTCCCCTCACACGAGGCCATGGACACCATGGAGCTCTTGCGATCGTTCAATGTGCCCATGGGAGGACTGTAGGTGGCCAGAGCAGGCGTGTTCCTCTGCTGCAAACACACGCCACCCAACGCACACAGGAAGCCAGTCATATTGATCCATTCCTGAGGGATGAGACACAGGATTTAGGAGCCAACATTTTGTCATGTCATGTTTTTAAGTCAAAATTGATTTAACCTTTTTAAATATATTTTCTTAATTTGTAGTATTGACAAGTTTTAGGGGATAGTTGTTTTTCCCAAAAATGTGATTGCTTTTGTAATTATTTGAGAAATCGAATTTAGAATTTTAATTAAGTTTAATTCAATAGTTTTTAGTTAGTTAATAATTTAAGTGGTGAGGTTGCGAATTGCAACTGCCCAATGCTCACGCCTCCCTTTCGAAGCACATAGAGAAGCTACAGTGGTGGACACAGGACAAAGATGTCGTCGTCTGAGACAGCAGAGAGCAGCTAGTGCTCTGTTAAACAGTTTGTCCGTTTAGGGCTACTGTAGAAACATGGTGCCAAAAATGACTTCAATGTAAGGGTATACAAAATTGTGACATCAAAATACGGTATGGAGATAGAAATGGCTCATTCTAAGGGTAATAAAAACATAGTTATGTATATTATATAGCAATTCTATCAATATGTGTTTAAGTAACTTAAATTATGTAGTCAGATTACTTTTTCAAGTATCTAGTAAAGTAACACATTACTTTTAAATTAGTACTGAGCTACTTTTTAAAATAGTAACGCAACTTACTTTGTTCTGCCATTTATTGACTGACCGAGAAATCGTAAGTGCAGAGGCTTTGTGTGTGACCATGATGGTTATTGTAGTTCAAAATGTGAGCATGCATTTACTCACTTGCACAAAAAAAGATTCAGTATTCCTCAAAATTAATACAATCAGTCAAATGCAAAATCAGAATACTATGCAAACCTCTAATAATTAAATGTAAAAAAAAAAAAAAAACTTGTTATGCATTTAATCTCACTTTGACCAATGTACTTGCTGATGACCTTTGTTAATTAATGTAAATCTTGAGCAAAAATGGCTTTTTGGGTTTTTAGATTTTATTAGTGAAGTAAGTGTTAAACTGTTTTCTCATGTGTCCTATTTCTCTGTTTTCTTCCAGAATAGCAGCACAGCTGAAATGTTTGTTAAAAGTTAAGGCCGGAACACACCAAGCCGACGATCGGCCGTCGGGCAGTTTTTGTGCGTCGGCCAACTAAGTTTCCTCGGTGTGTTCCACATGGTTCCACATCGTCGGCTGGCGTTGGTCCTCGTCGGCTGTTTTTCAGCCGATTCGACATGTTAAATCGGCGTCGCCGCATGTCGGGCAGTCGGGACATATGATCGTTCTGATTGGCTGTTCAGCTAGCGAACCAGAGCACGAGAAAATAAAAACGGAAGTGACGAAGCAAGTAAACGACGGAGTCAAGAGGGAACACAGAACGCCTGTCTCATTTGTTTATTTTCCTCATTCCAATACACGTGAATATTGTTAAAAGATATGGCTGTGTGGACCGAGGCAAGTGAGGACGAATTGATCAGCATGATCCAGGAAAGGCCGGCTTTGTATGACATTACAGAAAAATGTTAACGTTATGTCAACTGTGTGGCGAAAGCAGAACTGTGGCGTGAGATCGCAAATAAAGTTGTCATGTCAGGTAAGATTTCCTTTTTTGCAATAGTTTTTTCTTCTTCAGTAGTCCATATTTTAAAAAAAACTGCTTGTTAGATTGTTGTATGCAACTTTCATCTTTGCACAGCAGTTAATTTCACATTCAAAATGCACTAAAGATATCAAAACACTTAATGCATGTCTTTATGTCCAAAAGCAATGATAAATCCACAGTTTAGCCCTCATATATTTCGGTTGTACTAACTGTGTGGAGAGTTTTGCAAAAGTGACCTAAATATATTGAGAAATGTGTTCTAGCGACTGTAAAAAAAAAATGCTGTCATCCAGAATACATCCAGTTAAAAGTAGAACAAAAATGAACATTACAATAGCCATGAAATTGACATAACTCAGCGTAATGTTTTTTTTTTTTGTCCCTCAGAGAAAGAGCTCAAGAAGCGGTGGGATTCATTGCAAACCCAGTACATGTGTTACAAGAAACATGGACCCTCAGGAAGTTCTGGAGCTCAGAAGACCCACCTGCAGTTTCTAGAACCTCACACAAAAAGGAAGGAGTGCACCTCAAATCTAACTATCAGGACACACACACACATACACATACACATACACATATATATATATATATATATATATATATATATATATATATATATATATATATATATATATATATATATATATATATATATATATATATATATATATATATATATATAATATATGTGTGTGTGTATAATTTATTTTATTTATTTTTTCTTTCCATTTGAACAAATGAACATTTTGCTGTTGGTAAAGTGGCCAATGAATGTTCAGATGGGTCTATTTACAAGTAATTCAACAAATCAACTTCCACAATGTGCATCTGAATAGATCCATTTAGCCAATTTGCAGGGTATTGTTTTAGCTATGCCCTGTTATTGTTATGGGTTATTGGTGAACAAGTGTAAGAATCTATTGTATCACATTGTTCACATTTTGATTGTGTCTTTAAGGAACCTTTGTCTGAAAGTGAATCCTGTTTACCCTCAGATGGTACCAACAGTGACACCTGGATTGGCACCCGTGAGGAGCCCAGCTAGCTACGGCTCAGTACACCCTTGGCTGAATCTACCTATATAGCTACTTTTATAGCTATTCTCTATATAGCTATTTGTGCCCATTGTACTGAACATTGAAAAATAAAAAACTTTGACTTTGGGTACTTGCATTCACAGTTCTTTATGTAAAAAAGGATCACAAGACACAAGATGATGCAGAATTCTAACCCTTATTTTGCTATTTGACATCTAACTAGCAGGGTAAATAAACACAATAAACACATCTGTATTGATGTTTTAATTTAAGAATAAATAGATTTTCAATTAAGAGACATATTTTCATAATGTGTTACTTCCACAATACGTTATCAAAGTGCATTATCTGTAAACTAATAGTTAGCATGGTTACTGTCAGTTAAGTTCAGTGTATGGTTTAGTGTTACATTATTTTCTGTGCCACTGGAGATTTCATTTCCAAACTGCTGTTATGTGATGTGCAAGAAGCAGCATGATATCATTTTGAAGAAATGTCACCATAGGAATGTTTCCAATGAAAAAAATATATACAAATTCTGTCATAATTCATTGAACTAGCACCAAGCATTGTCACAAACATAATTTACTGTAAATCAGAATGCGTCATACACATATTTATTTAAACAATCCTTTGGGTAAGTGGCCATTGTTCAGATTGTGTCACATTAACTTCCACAATGCATCTGAATGAGCTAATTTGCAGGGTATTGTTTGAGCTATGCCCTGTTATTGTTATGGTTCATTGATAGGTGAACAAGTGTAATAATCTATGGTTTCACATTTTGACTTCGGGTATCCATGGTTTCACCCATTATTGAGCGTTCCTCGTATTTTTCGCGTCCGCTTCTACCTTTCCTCTTCCACAAGTAAACGACCAAGGGCTGACAACGGCAATGCCATTTGCAACGTTCTGAAATGCACGAATCCGGGGAAACGAAAACGACAGCTGATATCTTTATAGCTCTTCCGGTTTCCCGCTTCGAATAACGAAAACAGACTACTGCCACCAGCTGGGACGGAAAGGTATTTCCTCTAACGCAGGCGCAGAACGGACGCGCTATTGGCCGTCTGATGTCGAGCGTCGGCTTGGTGTGTCAGGGCAACTTTGGACCGCTTTGGACCCAAGACGCTGCCGACGTGAGCCAACGTGTGCCGACTCAGCAGTTTGCTTTCGTTGCCACTAGTTGATCGGCGTCGGCTTGGTGTGTTCCTAGCTTTACACCCTATACTGTACAGACATGAATTTGCATTTCTTTTAGCCTGAGGCTCGTTATTTCAAATTTGGTGTGAAAGAGTCTTTACATTTGCACAAAAATATAACTTTTTTTGGTTATAAAAAACAAAACAAAAGCAGACAAGCCCAGCCCAGGTGAGAAAAAGTAACGTAACATTACTTTTCTTTAAAAGTAACTAAGTAACAATTAGTTACTTTATAAAGGAGTAACTCAATTCTGTAATGTATTCATTTTTAAAGTATCTTTCCCCAACACTGCTTATAATTATTACATAATTACTAATCAACTGAATTAAAATTCTGTTAAAATTCTCAAATAACTGATTTGATAATGACAAAAAAAACCTACTCTCAGACTCACGCTTTTAGAACACATATTCCCTAAAATTTTGCAAAACTACCAATTAGGAAAAGGTATTTTAAGAAATCAAATAAATTACATACTCTATATTTTACAACTACAACAGAAAGATTGTTTTCTTTACAAATTAACCTAATGGACAGAAAATGTCCTCTAAATTAAAGAATCAAACAATAAACTTTATTTTCTACTACTAAAGGCCTTTTATTGGTGGTGAGTGTTTGTGCGTCTGACCTGACCGTCTTCCAGTTTAGTTTTTGGGTGACTTAAGATTAATTTGGTTGCATGTTCCCATTTAGCATGCGTGTCTTCCCAGGCCTGAAATGACCAAACAGAGAGCAGTTAAATTCTGTCTTCTGTCTAAACACACAAGTACTGAACACTTTTAGTTTAGATATGCTAAAAGAATCCGATTCAAAACATTAAGTAATATATGCAAATTTGCTCGCCAACAACCATAATAACTCTACAACTGTCCAATTACATTGAAAAATTTAATTATGTGACCTCTGACCTCTGTGTTTCCTGGGGTGGGCAGCTCAATCCTCCGAAGCAAAGCCATTACTCTCTTCTGTAGAGCTGAACGACCTAGAAAAATCAGAAAGATCATATGTGCTGTGCTGCCTCCTTGTGGCACCCGCACCTAAGGCGCATGTCTAAATCGGAGCATTCAAACTAGTTTATCAGACAGACCTGTAATCATCAAGTTACTGACAGATGCAAACTCCATGAATGTGTTGTAATTTGGCAGAAGGGACTGCACAGGGATGTCTTCTGCACTGCAGCGGATGTCTGCCTCCTCACACAGGTAGCGGAAACAGGACATGGACACCAGAACTGCCTCCATGTCTGGACTCCACAGGAACATGTAGAGACAGACCTCCAGCTTGGTCTGGGCCTGCCGCCAGATGGCGATGTTGCTGCCTGTTGTGGCCCGATCCTGTAGGAGAAAAACAGTGTAGGAAAACTGATTTATTAAACTGAAATACTGATTAAAATGCTATGTCCATACTAGTCTCAGCCTCATATGTCACGCCCTCAGACCGTTGGCTGAATGTCTGATGGATATAGCACACTTAACTAGAAACACTTCGAAGTCGTCGTCCGATGGTTGAATTCTACAGGATGTACATGAGACGTGTCGGGTTTTTTTCTAGAATTTTAGCCGACAACGGCACATGCCACAGTGGACTGTGTTCACCAACAATGTTTTTCTGGAAGTTTCCTGAGCCCATGTTGTGATTTCCATTACAGCAGTATATGTATATATTAAAGGGGTCATGAATTGAGAAATCAACTTTTCAGTCAGCCGTTGATATTTATAAAAGTTCATTGTGATATAAGAATATCCTGTACGTTTCTGAGCTGAAAACTTCCTTGTTAGTCAAAAGAAAAGCTTTTTTAGACACCAGGCCCAGCAAACAATTGATCTCAGAATGTGCCAGGCGGTAATGTCAGAGTGTGGTGAAACGCTGCCTCTGCAGAAGAAGATCAACGCCTACTTCATCACTGCCTGTTTAGCCCCGCCCACCAATTCACACATGTAAGATAGGCCTGGTGTTAAACCAAATCCACGAGCATATACACGCTAGATAAAAAAATATTGTGCGGTGCCTGGGCTCAACAGCATGTAAGTAACTGTGTTCATTCAAATGCCTGATCTGAAATGAGATTCATGTACAGTCAGATGTTTTTTGTCTGTGTTAGTAATCAGACCAGTGACTTAACGTCAACTTGCATTGTTTCTCTCAAGATTTACATTAAAGAAAGCGATCAAAGAAAGTACCCTTTGCAATCGTTGGAGCAGCGCACGCTGAAGCTGTCAAACAAACAATGCGTTTATCAGTGACTCCCGTTTTATTCAACAAATCTCTTAACTATAAGCCTTCGTTAGTGTACAGAAACTGACTTGTAATGACGAGATCACTGCTTTCATAAGCTCAACATATCTGTGATCGGCTACAATGATCATCTCTGCAACCTTTTCATCTCAATATGATGCCATAGAAATATAATGCTATAGATTTAAATGTAGTGCAACACTTTTCACGATTAGTTAACCATGTGAACTGCAATAGTAAAAACGTGCTAAAAGAGAGAGTAATACTGAGCTATTTCCAATGGAAAGACGTTAGCCAGTCACAAAAGTGGGCGCTTAAACTGAACTATCACAACACTTAAAACAGAGCGTTCAAACCAGAGGGCTAAAATCAGGGTAGGAAAAATGCCTTTTATTTCTAAATTATTTAAAAAGCATTCTAACATTATAAGTGCACCCCATGAATTCATGACCCCTTTAAAGTTATAATATATATTAAAATGTATTTAATCTTAAATAAAAAAATACTAAAATTGTTACTATTAGATACTATTTTTTTTTTTTTTTTAACCATCTCATTGAGATACTAAAAAAATGTGATAATAAGGAAACCATTTTGTTAGGTGATTTTAATATAAATTGGCTGAACAAGAGTATCAGGAAAAAGTTAAAACAAATTAGTAACAAGTTTCAGATGGCACAAATGATAAAACACCCTACACGAATAACAAATTCGTCCCAAACTTTAATAGACTTAATCTTTACTAATCACGCAGAACGAATTACCAAAACCTATAATTTGATAACAGGCTTGTCTGACCATAATCTTACTTTAATGGTTAGGAAATTATCAAAAATGAGATATAAACATTTTAATTTAATTGACCATGATTCAGTGGCTTCTTATATTCCCAAGAAAGATATAGAACTGTTTCATAATGAAATACAAAAAATTGAATGGAAACAATTAACATCTGGTAAAAATTGTCAGTCAGCATGTAATGATTTTTTAAAAACATTCCATGAACTTTTATCCAAATATTCTAAACAATCCCATTTAAAGAATAAATCCAAAAAAAAATTCTTGCCTTGGATAAATGAGTCCATATGGAATCTAATGAAGTCAAGAGATACAGCACTTAAAAAGTCCTTGAAAACAGGTCACATGACTGATCGACTTTTATATACTGAGCTTAGAAATAAGGTTATAAGGTTGTTAAGAGAGACGAAAGCAAACTTTTATATGAATTTGATTGAACAAGCAAAAGGTGATACTAAAAAACTTTGGAAAGCTGTTGATAAAGTCACTGGACGAAAACATTTTAAATGCCAGAAAATGGAAATTAATGTAAATGAAAATCTTGAAAACGATCCACAAATAGTTGCAAATTATTTCAACAATTATTTTATAGAATCAGTTAATGAACTTGGCAAATATTATAATTGTACTAATTATCAAATATCTGATCCATTTATTGATGATAATCCAAGTTTTTTGAAGTTCAAACCAATCAATGAATCTAAAATATTCAAAATCTTAGAATCACTGACAAACTCCAAATGTAAAGATATTTGGGGGCTTAATAGTTCAATCTTAAAAAGACAAAGATATTTTAATGACTCCTATTACTTATATGACTAATAAATCAATCGAAGAAAATATGTTCCCCACTGTTTTTAAAAATGCAATTATCACGCCAGTTTTTAAATCCGGTAATCGATATGAAGTATGCAATTATAGACCTATTAGCATACTTCCTGTTGCCTCAAAGGTCATTGAAAAAGTAATTAAAGAACAGTTATTAGAACATCTAAATAAAAATAATCTTCTACATCCCATGCAATTTGGATATAGGAAAAACCACTCCACTGAAACTGCATGCTGCCATTTTATAGAAGGTGTAAAAGCTAAACTGGACAAGGGAGGGGTCGTTGGCACTGTTTCTAGATCTTCGCAAAGCATTTGACACGGTCAACCACTCAGTGCTGCTCAAGAAATTGAGCAACTATAAACTGTCCAACAGTGCACTGCAGTGGATAAAATCATATCTAAGTGACCGTGTACAGTGTGTGAGGGTCAGTAATATGCTGTCTACTCCAAAGTCTTGTGACACAGGTGTCTCCCAGGGCTCTGTTCTTGGACCTCTGCTGTTTACACTCTATATTAATGATCTCCCTACAGTGTGTGGTGAGGTGGATGTTCAAATGTATGCGGATGACACTATTATTTATGCACATGGAAATGACGCTACTAGTGTCGCTAATAAATTAACTAAGGTCATGAATAACATCGCTGACTGGCTCACCTCTGCTTCGCTTACACTTAATGTAGATAAAACGGTGACAATGTATTTCACTAAAATTAGAAAACCAACAACCTTTCCATGTGTTTTTGTAAAAGATAAGAAGATAAAAGTAGTAGATGAATTTAAATACTTAGGTGTCCTTTTGGAACCAACGTTAGGATTTAAAAAGCATATCAAAAAAATGTCTAATATTTTAAAATACAACATCTCAGTTTTTAAACATATTCGAAATATGCTTACTTATGATGCCGCAAAAATATATCTTGATGCAATGATTGTTTCTCGTGTTAATTATTGTATCTTGTGTTGGTCTCAAACAAGTGAAACAACATTAAAACCTTTAAAATCCCTTTATAATCAGGCTGTAAAGGTTTTAGATAAAAAACCGTTGAGACATCATCACTGTCAAATTTTTAACCGGTTAAAAATCTTAAATTTTGCGAATTTAATTGTGTACTCAAATGTACGATTAATTTTTAAGATTCTTAATAATAGCGCACCTCCACCACTGAGGAGATTTGTACAGCTCTGCTCAGAACAGAATACCAGGAGATCTAGGTCCACAAGTCGAAATGACTGCAGATTACCGAACAGAAGCTCTGCCTTTGCACAGACAGCCTTCTCATTCAAAGCTGTTAAGGAATGGAACAATCTTCCAGATAGTCTTAAATTATCCTCTGATCTGAAGTCCTTCTCGCAAAATGTTAGAAAGGTATTATTAGATAATCAGTTATGCCAGCATTGACTATGTTTATGGGTTAGTCAAGTTTTTAATGTAGAAATTTTAAATGGTTTATTGTTGACAGTATGTATAGGGTTAGTTTAGGCTGAAGTATGACTGTAAATATGGTTGTAAATAGATAGTGAGTTATTGATGTTTAGATGCATATATTTTATTGTTTTATCTGCCCAGGGACTGCGGATGGAAATTAGCTGTAGCTAAATCTGGTGTGAAGCATCTTTTCTCTTGGAAGATTAATGTACTTGCACATGGTCCCTGTCAAATAAATAATAAACAAACAAACAAACAAACAAACAAACTATTAGATACAATTCATATGTTTACATACTATACTATTAAAGATACTATGTTAAATAGTATGCATTCAATATAAATATTTATATAGTAAATATCTTGACCATTTCACTTGGATGATCAATTGAGTGGCATTAATTGTATCATATAACAAATAAATAGTTATTTCACATTTTAATTTAATTTTGTGCACATTTCCTGGTTGATATCCTGGTTCTTTTGCAACACGGGAAAGTCAGGTTGAGCACAATGAATTGTGGGATACAGTACTCCATGCAGTTTAGTTTGGTTGTATACTTCACATTTAAAAAATGTTTAATAATAATAATATAATTTAGCAAATCAAATAAATAAACATTTATGTTTATTTTCAATATTTAAATTGTATTTATATTGCACAAGTGTGAACCATTTCAGAATGTAAAAACTATATTTATTTTTTAAAAAAGTTGAAGATTATATAAAGAAACATGGAAATTAATGTTTCTTAGAAATATCCAGATAATGTAGCCGGGGTAAACACATTTTACCCATGATGCCCTGTGTGCAGGTGAGAGAGCCGACTCACCTTGTTCCTAAGGAGAAATTTATTTCTGCAGATGAGAATCTCTCGCAGCCACTTCAGAATCTCAGTGCTGTTGATCAACTGATGACCAAACAGCTTCTTACAGATGAAGTACAGCACCTGAGAACTGGATCAACAACAAATACACAATCAGACGGGAGCAGAGTTTCATTTCTGTCTGCACCAATTTACTGGAGTCGAGTCCACTGAGGAGCTACCTGATGTCCCAGAAAGTTTCCATAGGAGCATCTGGGTTCCACAGCTCGATGCTTTCAGGCTGATGCAGAACCAAAAGAGCCTAATATAGAGATAGATTATGACTGATAACTCAAACAGAGGCTAACTAAACTCACACTGCTGACACCAGATGAAGAAAGAGATGATCTCACCTCCATGGCTTCCAGTGAAATATCTCCCATGTTAGCAAGAGGCACAAGCTGCACCAGGCCTGTGATGAGTTCTGCCGTGCTGCTGTGGACCTCCACACCCTGTTTACCTGGATTCTAATTCATATACACACAAAAATGTACAGCAGCGCATCTTTATAAGTATCACACTGAAGCCAGAGAGAGGTAAACGTCCTCACTCACATGTAGCATCAATTTTGGATCGGCATGGATGAGTTTCACCAAAGCCAAGAGCAGATACTTGTGAATCCTGGCATCTAGATCAGTGGTTTTCTCTTTAAACTTCAGACTGCTCATTTTCTCCTTAAACGTCAAACTCTGAGAGGAAGACGGAGAGAAAGAAGTAGAAACGTGCACAAAAATCTCTGGACAAAAAATTTGGTACCACTTTATTTTAAGGTTCAGTTATTAACTATTAAATAGTTGCTTATTAGCATGCATATTACTAGGATATTGGCTGTTTATTAGTACTTATAAAGCACATATTAATGCCTTATTCTGCATGACCTTTTTCTACATCCCTTAATCCTACCTAATACCTCAATTTAAATACTACAAAAACTACCTTACTAACTATTAAAGCAGCACTTTTGCTCTCGGGGTCCCCCTACAGTTTGGAAAAAATAATGTCCTCAACTACTATCGTAAGCTCTGTAATCCTACAACAGGGGATGCCATCGCGCGTGCATTTGTTGACATGACAACCCTGATAGCCCTGAACTAGTGATGCGTCGGTCGTCTCATAACCCGCGGACCCCGTATGTCTATTTAATGGTCGCGGGTGCGGGGCGGGTTGTAAAAATATATACAGTGGTGCGGTGCGGGCCAAATAACTTCATAAAAGTGGCGCCGCGGGTTGGTGCAGCTCCCCTGAACAGTAACAGTTCCCCTGAACACTGCAAGAGGAGTTCACATGCAGGTGTTCTTCTGGCGTCACGTGTGAAATGTCTTCATTCCAGGTACAGTCAGTGGCATGTTTCAGCATGTCATATGAATATAATTTCATGGGTTTTATTTTTTTCAAACGCCAAATAATCGCGATGCTCACGTTTACAAGCCAGCGTCATTATAGTAGTCTATTGGTTACCGTTTTACAGAATCTATATGATACTTCAGTTCAATGTTTGAGTGGTAGGTAATCACCGTAACAAGCAGGACAGCATCGGTCGGGCACGCCTCCTTCAGCTCACGCCAACGAGCAAACGCTGGTCCAATGTTGATCCTCGTCCTGCCTTTAATCCCATCACTTTTTTGTTTCCTCTTATTGCTTTCCTCCAACAAAACCTTTTCTTTCTTATTTGTCTCTGGTGCTTCGGACATGACTATATTATCTGACGAACAAAGTTGGGCTCGCACGTCCGAATTTAAGGAAGTGTGGGTGTTGGTGGAAGTGATGTATATGCCGTAAAGCAGTCGAATTTTGTAGTTCTTTTTGTTCTCGGGTTACTACCCGAAACCCGAAGTTTAAAAGTACGATTAAAAACGATACAGACCCCGTCAGGCTATGGCAGACGTGTCATTCAACCTATTGTAAGTCGATGTATCATCACAAGAGTTTTAAAAAATATATTATGAAGGTTGAAAAGTTACCTAGTGCTGCTTTAATAAGCAGTAAATTAGGAGTTTATTGAGGCAAAAGTCGTAGTTAACAGTGAATATGTGTTCCCCATACTATAGTGTTAATAATGTTTTTTGTTATAGATATAGCTGTATGAAATCATAAACAGTCGTATCGATATCGTTTTGATAGTTTTATAGTTATAACAATTATTTCATTCAGTTAGAGAACAGATAATTAAAAAACTGAACTGAGCACAGACAGCAGGAATCAGATTTCATTCATCCAGTGGCGCCACCAGGGGGTGGCCTGGGGTGGCCACGGCCACCCCTGACCAAACCCTGGCCACCCCAATGGCCACCCCACTGGCCATGGCGTAGGTTTAGACCTCGCTAGGTACTAGTCCCAATCAATATTTAGAATAAGCAAAATGACGCGTCCCGTATCAAACCAATACGGGACGTGATGCACAAGATTGCGTTTTAGCGGCGCGTTACTGCCATAGCGACGGAGTCTCGAGAACATGCGCTGGAAACTTGCGGTTTTTTAAAAACATGTCGAGCTTTCCAGATATTTTGTATTAAAGAGGATTATTAAAGAGGATTTCCAGATATAGGGCTGAATAGAAAAAAAAGGTATCATGAGTGGGTCTGTCCAGTAACTTAAGATGAACCTAAGACAAACTGCACCCTTTGCAGAGAAGCATTTCAGTGTGACTGTCTGACTTAAAGCATGCGATGACAGACACATCCGTGAACTAAAGGTAGGCCTATTGTTTTTTTAATGGATAATATAATATTCCATACAGCTTGGCAGACTTATTTTTCTAGACATTAGAACGGTCAATTAATAGATTATAGCCTAAGTAATGTTATCAATTTATCATTTAGCAGTTTGATATTTAAAAAATATTTAGAAATAATTACATAATAATAGTCATAATAGTAAATTAATAAAGAGGATTAAACATTCTTGAATTTCAGAATTGTCAGTAAAGTGGTTCAGAATGACTGCTTAAAGAGACAGTGCACCCAAAAATGAAAAATCTGTCATAATTTCCTCACCCTCAAGTTGTTCCAAACCTGTATGCATTTCTTTATGTAGAATACATATGAAGACACATTCCTACCATGGAAATCAATGTTGCCCCCAAAGCAAACATTTGGTTACAAACGTTCTTCAAAATATATTCTTTTATGTTCAACAGAACGAAGAAACTCATACAGGTTTCGAACATCATGAGGGAGAGTAAATGATTACAGAAATTTCATTTTTGGGTGAACTATCCCTTTAAAGCACACCAATACAGGCTTCTAAAGAGTTCTTCAGAAATAAATAAAATAATCAAAAGTAAAATACTTTAAAATGTGTTCTGTTGCAAGTTTACATACTTGATTCCATGTTTATTGTTGAGCTGCTGTCATTGTTTCATTGTCACTCTTATCACTCTTTAATTGCCAAGTTCATAAATTATTTTCAAAAACAGATTCAAAACTGATTTTGAAAAAAAAAAAACATACACACAAAATATTTTCATTATAAATGAAAATAAATACGTGAAAATAAATAAATGAAAATAAATAAATAAATAAATAATACAAAATTATTTTCAATATAAAAAGTGATTGTGGACTGGATATTTTTTGACCTTTTATCACAGTCTTGTACGTCAAAGATTAGTACCAACACTGGCTCTGATGCATTGTTAGTTTTTGTGCAGCATCAGATTTACATTTTTTGAATCCCTCATTTATATGAAGTTATTATACTCTATACAAATGCCAGACACTAAGCTTCTTTTTTTCTTCAGCACAGGCCTACCTTAAGGGGTAATGGTGCCACCTGGTTATCAACTGTAAAAATTACACATTTTACCTCTTCCCAAAAGGGAAAACCACCAACAATCAAGAATGCATGATTATATGGTGTCATGGCTTTCCAATCAAAAAATGTGGCTATAATGGAAGTCAATGGGGCAAAAACAGCCACGAACAGTAAATGAGGGAGAAAAAATCTGATGCTGCACAAAAACTAACAATGCATCAAAGCTAAAGTTGTTACAAATCTTTGACATGCCCAAGACTTTTATATATATATTTTATATTTAAAATAAGTCATTTTGTGTGTATGTTTTTTTTTTCCAAATCTGTTTTGAAAATCATTCATGAACTTGGAAAATAAAGAGTATTATTATTTTGGTACTGGATAATTTGAACTGAAGAGCCTCATAAATAAATAGACTTATTAATCAACTTTGCGCGCTCAGACAGCAACAGGTCAGCTCATGCCCGTCAGTCAACAATTTCAAAAGAAGTTAACGTTAGAAGACGAAGACTACTGGTAAGTAAATAAGTACAAAAATATTTTTTAGTAAAAGGCGACGGGGAATTATGTGTCGTGACGTGCTACAGGCCGGTAGAATAAAATTCTGAAATTATGATTTCTAGTTTTGGTGTGCCACCCCAAGATTTTAAGTGGCCCCATCTGGCCACCCCTATGAAAAATTTCTGGAGGCGCCACTGCATTCATCACGAGTGAGAAGCTGACAATATAGCCTACGGTGGAAGATTCAGTTTCAAAGCTAGATGTAAAAGCACCCATCTAAGAGAGGTTGTCATTGTACTGTTCTGTTGTTATGTTTTTCTTTAAGAATAGTATTGATATTAATATTAAACACACCATTCAAGCAATTTGCTCCCAAATTGGTACTCATTCTAAAGTAAAAGTATATAATCCGGGCGGGAATTCATGCCGATGCGCATTATGAATGCAAACTCCATTCTTCGTGAAAAATAAAGATAGAAATGCGCACAGGAGATAAAAACTTTGCAAAAATTATATACAATCCGCCTAATCCTGGCCAAATCACAGAGATGCCGATTCGCACGAGATTAATATTATGGTAAATGGACTGCATTTATATAGCGCTTTTAACAGACCTATGGCCATCCCAAGCGCTTTACATATTGCCTCACATTCTCCCATTCACACACAGACGGCGGTGTCAGCCATGCAAGGCGCCATCCAGCTCATCGGGAGCAGCTGGGGTTAGGTGTCTTGCTCATGGACACCTCGACACTTGGTCAGGTGGAACCGGGGATCAAACCACCAACCTTCCGCTTTGTAGACCACCTACATGAACCACTGAGCACTGCCTCCCCTGTAATATTATCACAGGACCTCTGTGTTTTTGGCGAAATATGGTAGGTAATTTGCGGGGGAATTTTTATTTTACAAATTACAGACATGGCCAATTCGAACGGGATTAAGATCACAGACATTCTCTGCAATTATTACAAATCACCAGAGGTCCCCAGAAAATACTAATCCTGTGCGAATAGGGTTTAGAACTAGACTGTAATGTATTATGGATTGTGTTGACATCTGATGAGAGTTTATTAAATTAAAGTGAGGAGATGGGGTGGTGGAGGGATGCTAAAATAAAAACGTAAGACGGTAAATCTGTTGTATATGTACACCTCTTATCGTTGATTAGATTAGCTTAATGTGAAATTTGTTAATAAAAACATTACTTAATCACTTATATCGCTCATCACTTAAACATCACTTAAACAGTAGGTAGGTATGGGAAGGTCTAAACACGAGATAACGTGTGCGTGTAGGCCTGTCACGATAGTCAATAAATCAATTAATCGCACGATAAAAAAAAATTAGCTCGATGATTTTTCCGGCCACGATAATTTTCATTTGCATGCTTGTTTGTTTTCCTCATCTATCTCGTTGACTGCGCGCACGCGCACCTCGTTTGGGGAGGTGTTTATACTCGACGCGCAGACCGGATGTCGGTGTGATGAGACGTCATGCTCGGCCAGATTCTCCAGGAAATCGTGCTTCTTCGGTTGCGGAGCTGCACGCGAAGTTACAAAATTTGACGTGCACAGCGCCAATCGAAATGGGTCTCGCGCACTCCGCGTTGACGTTATTTTTGTCGCGCGCACCCTCGCGCTCGTGCGGACACGCAGAGTATATATATACGAGGCTGAGGCTTAAAGCTACACTGAAGTTGGCAGTTTGAGAAATGCAAGTTAATTCTTCAGTTCAATCTTTGCGTGCTAAAAAAGGCACATAGGTTCCTGTAGAGATGGCAATAAACAATCTCCTTTTTTTTGCCAAATAAATGAAAAGCATTTCATCAATGTCTTCTCTCTTTCTGCATCAAAATCTCACCGAGCTTTCCTCAGAGCTGGTCAGTTCAATTTGTTTGAGCATGATTACAAGATATAACTTTTTTTTTAATGCTGTATCCTAAATTGTTGATAATTAAGTTTCAAGTCCACACACACACACACACACACACACACACACACACACACACACACACACACACACACACACACACACACACAATCGCGTCAATCTATCGTGTAATGCCGTTGCGGAGAAAGACTATTCTTTTCGGTGAAATAACAAAATTGCACGCACACAAAATGCAATGTGTCCATGCTCTTAATATACAATAATTGATGAACATTTTAATGAAAAAAAAAAAAAACTATATGAGCAGATTACAACTCTGAACATTTGAGACGATTTACTAAAAGTCTACTATTAGACCACTGAAGAACTCAAATATAAGCAGCGGATGTACATATTTATTCACTCATGCGAATAATCTCGGGACTAATAATATATTTGATGACAATTAATGCAAATATTGTTTGCAAATAGTCCCAAATTGATTATTTCCCAACTAGAATTAGACCTAGAATTTCATTCACTGTTCTGTTTGACCTGGTTATGGCCTTGGTTTGAATTAGTCTATTATTTTAAATAAAAATAAAACATTTATTATTACAGTATAACATGATTTAATTTCTATTGGCCATATTTATTAGTACACGATTACCATCACACACCTGTTGGTATAAGAAAGGTGCGAAGGACGAAGGATAACCAGATCCAAAAATCTAAAAAATGTATATTGGCAATATAAAAATAAATTAATAAAAAAACAAGTTGGCAAGAGAATCCATATAAACCATTCATGTTCAGAAGAAACATTCATGTTGAAGAACTGTTAATAATAAAGATTGAGGATATTGGATCAGTTGTGCTGTTTTTTTTTGTTTTGTTTTTAAAACTTGATGCGGCCCAGCCTGACCCAGAGTCTACCTCCAGCGGCCCCCGGGTAATTTGAGTTTGAGACCCCTGCTTTAGAGAGATGGTGAGTTAGAAATGTTCACCCTTAATATGTACAAGGAATCCTTCTAAAAAGAGTAAATCTACAGGCATTGTTTATGGTTAGTTCATGTTAACTAATGCATTAACTAATGTTAACTAATTGCACTGTTAACGTAAATAACTAATGCTGAACAGAGGTGTTGTTCATGGTTAGTTTATAATACAACCGTATTGTAAAGTGTTACCAATGAGTTTATGTCTGACATACACATACAGTACATATATATGATAGTCATAAATGCTGAATTTTGAAAAAAAAAAAAAATCATAAATTGTATTTAATTTATGTATAGCCCCGGTTCTTTTTAAATGTATATGTACTATTTGCATATATTTTTCTATCTGTAATTTTTTCACTCTTTTGAGTCATTATGAAAAGTCATTTTCAACTAAAACAGAATAAAAAAATTAAAAAACACCAAACGTCTTTATTAATTTATGAGATGACTCGTCGCCACTATGAATCAATTGTATATAAATAAAGGTGATAGTGCATCCGGAAAGTATTCACAGCGCTTCACTTATTCTACTTTTTTTTAATCTTACAGCCTTATTCCGAAATGTATTAATGTAAATAATGTAAATTATTTTCCTCAAAATTCTACAAACAATACCCCACAATGTTTGTTTGAAATTAATACAATTTTTTTTTATTTTATATATATATATATATATATATATATATATATATATATATATATATATATATATATATATAAAGGTGAATTTACTTGATTAATTATACAATTTAACCATTTTCAATTAAAACGGGATTAAAAATACTAATACTAACACATTAATACTAAACTAATGTATTCATTTCTAAAATCACTTGTCGCCACTCTGAATAAATTATATATAAATAAATATGATATCTATGATATATTATAAAGGCGCTATGTAAAAAAGGTGACTTGACTAATTACAACATACAGTTCTGATTGTGTCACGGACTGTCTGGGACATTTATTATAAAGCACACTGTATGCTGTTTCACATATGGTCTAAAAATAGTTGGCTGTATGAAATAAACTGTGCAGCATGCAAGTATTCTATTCCAACCATCGGCCTAAGACATTTCGCAGGACACCAGAGGCCACATATCTAAGAAGTTTTGCAGGCGTCTCACCGGGGTCATACGGAGGGGGGCGTGACTGCTGCAGCCCTGCACAACTCTCCCCAGAGTCTCAGCAAACATGAGACGCAGCTCTCCCGAGTAACCGTACACGGTATCGATCTTCGGCCACCAGTCCAGCGGGGACTAGATCATGACAGAAGACACACAGAGGACATTTGGACACCCTGAGAGTGAATCAGACATCCTATCTCTCTGAGGTGAACTAAGGACACTAGGAGCACTTACATTAGTGATGATACGGTGGAGAGAATTCACCAGCACAAAATGAAAAGTAGGAGGTGAGGACGGGGCCAGGCACACCTTACAAAATAAGAAAGAGATTTGGTGCATGTTCTTGGGACAGTGTATACATTTAACAAAACCTTATATATGTCATAATTCTCAATATCACCAGATAAAAAATTGATAACTCAAATAAATAAATAGCAAATTATACTGCAAACTACACTAAGTATATCATACTTTACCACACAGCACTATTTATAAGGCTGGATATATATTATATCCAACTTAATTTCCATACATAAACTACACTCATGCAAAGTGACATAAAAAAAAGAAAGATGTTTTATTTAGATATATATATATAAAAAAACATCTTTTTTTTATTTCAAAGCAAAATTTTATCTTTATCCATATACATACAGCTTTCCTGTGTAGGGCAATATATACTATATAGCATTTCTCTGCTTGATGGTTTATATGGTCTCAAAATGTAAACTATATTATCTCCCACCTCTAATCGGCTAACTATAAGGCAACATGCTTTTAAGGAATTATAAACATTAAACCATGATTTTCTGTAAGGCTGCTGTGAAACAGTTTATTGTGAAAAGTCCTGTATAAAAGAATTGAATTTGACCTGACTTCTCCACACACCTTAAACTGCTGATTGTTGTGTGGGTTGATTCTGAAACAGGAGACAAAACAGTCAATCATTAAGTCCACGTCTGCACTCTGGCTCCCTGTGCCTCTGGAAAACGGCTTAGTTGGATTAAACAGCAACCCCTGGAGACAAAGAGACAACCATCAATGAAGGGGACGGCATCAGCAAGATACATTCAGACACACTTGAGCCACTGCGAGTCGACTAACTTGGGTACTGTGTTCGTCCCTTCTGTAATCCGACATGTTGAGCTGTGGTGTTTATATGGGTGATGCAGGTTTAAGTCCTGCCTGCAACATATTTCTCAAAATTTCATTCTCCTTCTTATTTCTTAAGCCTACTGTATCATCATACAAGCGCAAACCATCTTTTGAGGCAAAATTTATGGGAGGACAGTATTTAAATGAATCATGCAAGGTGATTTACTAAGGTTTGCACTCGTCAATTAACTGGTATTTGTGGCATTATTTACAGCTCCAAAAAAGCATGTCTTTAATTTGCGCAGCTCTTGGTAGATTGCGTTGGTGTTCTTTAATTTGTGCAGTGTCAGCATAGTCTGTAAAAAATATGGATGTTGTGTCCGTGACATCAGTCATAGGATTCTGAAGGGCAGTTTTTGAAGTATAAAGTAGGATCGAGTTGGTCGTTGCCATCTTGGCAGCACGTTACCGCGGGTCACTCTCGGATAACAGAAAATGGGCAGAGAGGCGGGACGTGATTGGAACTAAGGTGACGGCAATCCACCTATCACAGACACCTGCAGAAATGTAAGGCTTTATATAATGTAAACGAATGATTTATATATATATATTTTTTTAAATCACCCCTTAGACAACACCTTAAACAACATATACTTACATGTTTATCACTTTTAGCAGTGTTTTATGTAACTTCAAAGGGTTTCCTGTAAAATGACACCAACATTTTGAAGAGGGCTGCACGATTAATCAAAATCGAACAGCAATCGCGATTTGGGTAATGTGCGATTATGAAATCTTAAAGGCTGCGATTTTAATTAAATAAATAAATGCCCAGTGTGTTAGCGAAATGCGGCTTCTGTGATCAGGAGTAAGCGCTGCTTCGTCTGAAAGACTGCGAGTTTGAGTTGCTTATAACGTGTTTGAAAAAGCAACACGAGTCAAACTTCTTCACAAACTAGTGAAGCGTCCATAAACCTGTTCAACAAAAGACAACGTTTAATAGCATGTTTTACCTCACTTCATATCGTCAGTCGAGTGTTTGTGAGCTGATGTGGCTTCTCATCACAGAATGAAGCAGACGATGCATTATTTTATAGTATTCTACACAGTGATGAAGTCTGTCAATCAGCACTGCATTATAATATACTTCATTATTATGAAAATACCCTAGATGGTTTGAATAACTCAAATACACCGTATTTTGCTGCAGTCGTGTTTATTATAGTCATGTTTAATCAAAGCGTTTCTATATTCTATTTATCCTACAGCGTTAGCTTCACATAAGGGATTTCCTGAAAATGAACGTCTATATTACTTCTCTGAGGTAACTGTGGCTTTTCCGCTCAAGGGAGCCCTCTGGCCTTCAGTATGAATTAAACTTTTGGATAATAAATAAGAAGAAAAATAATACTTAATACATTTAAAAACTTTAAAAAAGTATAAAATTATAGGACAATCCATGTTTTTCTTTAATGCACAGGAGTCCCCCCCCCCACAGTGGATGCACAAGAGGTTTATATTTCATATTAAAGACATCGACTTTAAGAAATTGATGTCACAGATAAACAACACAGATTTTTATAATATATATAATATTTTTTTTATTTTTTTTTATAATAACTCTTTTAGAACTTTCTGGCTTAGAACTTTCTAATGTTTTTAGTCATAGGCTGTCTGCATAATAATAGGTAACCCAGCAGGGTTTTTTTTTTTTTGTAAAATAAGTTTTCTGTAAAATATTACAATAATAATAATAATTAATAATAATAATTTGTATTAGTTTTATTATATTTATTTTGACATACTCTATTTTTAAGTTGTAATTATGAAAATGTTATTGTAATGGTAATATATCTTATTTTAAATATATTTTTTAGCAGTAATAATAATCATAATTATTATTATTAGTCATAATATATAAACACAAAATGTTATATACACACACGTTTGATTTGTAAAATAAATAAATAATAATAATAACATTTTAAATCGCAATCGCAAATTTAACCAGAATAATCGGAATTATATATTTTCTCTTAGACCACTGTTTTTGTGTATAGGAAGCTTTTCAATTTGGGTAGGCCAAATCCAGGTGGAAATCCCAAAAATGGTACCAGATGTTAAGTGGATATGAACATATGGTTTTTCAGACTATTTTATATGTCAAGTTTTAATCATTCCCTGACAATCCAAACTAGCCCAAAAAACTAAAATAAAAAGTTGTAAACTCTGTCCGAGACACATATTTGTCCATACCTTCAGATCCATGACAATGGACTGGACCAGCAGGAAGATGACCGAGTGATCCTCCCAGTTGATATAGGTGGACGCTTTGCACAGTTTAACACAGGCAATGGCTGCGCTCTCCGTCAGCTGTTTGCTTCCACTGTGACCGGTCAAGGCTTTCCGTAGATTCTCCAAAAACAATTTCTACAGGGAAAAAAACCCACCACATGAATACACATATATAAAGAAGAATCTAATTATGGTTACTTGTCTAATATTAATTTTACTAGTCTAATATTAAATTTAAGTATGGCCATTAAACTATTAACCATGTGATGTAGTTGGCATGTGTGTAATGCTGGGTACACACCAAAAGATAAATCGGGCTGATTTTGGGCTGATTTCCTCCCCTTCCGACAATCCTAGCTGTGTCCCGATTATCTTGATGGTTCTAAAGATTATCTTATCGGATTGTCCAGTGGTGTGAAGTGCGTTAACGGTGTCCGAACCTGCTCGGAAGAACGTCGGAGCCCCTTGCTTATCAGGAATCGTAAATATTCAACATGTTGAATCCTGATGTGTAGGGGGAACCCCGAGGACAAACGCGCGCACACTCACGTGAAACAAAATAATATCCAATCAGAAAGCAGGCTAGGCTATCAACAGTTCTATTTAATTCTGACATATCTACAAACATTCTCTAATAACATCAAATAGTCATGAACTGTAAGAAACTCAACAATTATTTAAAGTTTATTTAATAAGGCAATTTCAAAGAGAATATCTTTTTTCCAAAAGAAACCCGAGAACAACAATTATTAAAAAAACTATAGTAAAACATTTTTTTACTATTACTAGCTCACTCTGTAACATGTACAGTGCGTTCTGCCCTTTCCACGACTTCACCGAAACCCTTTTTTTCTTTTGCGTGAATTTTCTGCGAAAATCATTCCAAACCCTAGCATCACGATTTCTTCCTGCATATCATCTGACAAGCTTATTCTGAGGCCGCTTATTCTGCGTGTCAATCAACTGCATGACATTTTCTATGCCTCTGCACACCAGAAGCGTGTCTGACGCAGTGCTGCTGCTGCTATTGATGTACAGGGAAGGCCTATACTTCATGTATACTTCATGTTAAACATAAATATATAGCCTACTGATACAGCAAAGACAACGTCGGCACTCAGCAGTATTGACCATACATATCTATGGTATTGATGGCAAAATAGGCTGCAGAATATTTCGTTCTGTATTGACGTGCAATATTTGAAAATCAATAATTATTATTATTTATTTAAATTAGTTACATTTGCATTTATGTCACAACCTAAAGACTTTCAAACATCAAAATGTAATTTATTAATATGTATTTGTCAAAATACCTACACTGCAAAAAATGCTCTATTTAGTTTTTCTTTTCTTGTTCCAGTCCAAATATCTAAAAAAATCTTAAATCAAGATGGATTTACTAGATAAGTAAAATGACAAGATATTTTTGCTTGGTTTTTTTTGTTTTGTTTTTTTTTTTGGGGGGGGGGGGGGGGGGGTGAATCAAAATGAAGATTTTTGCTTAAGAGTTTTTGCTTAAAACAAGCAAAATTATCTGGCAGTGGGGTGAGAAAAATAATCCCATTTCTGTTTGGGACAGAAACAAGAAACAAGATTTCAATCAGAAACTAGATTATTTCTCTCACCCTAATTTTGCCTGTCTCAACAAAACAAGAAAAAATATCTTATGTCATTTTACTTATCTAAATAAATCTAGTATTTATCTACTTATCTAGTAAATGCATCTTGATTTAAGATTTTTTAGATATTTAGACTAGAAACAAGACAAAGTTACTAAGTAAAAAGAGCATTTTTTGCGTGTAAAATAGGTGTCTGTTCTATTTCTAGCATGCACGCAGGGTCTCACCGGCCTGAAGTCTCGTGAGATTTTGCAAGATTTTCTATGTTTACAGTTGGGACTCTGGTTTAAAATCTGTTCGTGTGTGGTGTGCTGTCTGTCACATCATGGCACACCACACACTATAGGACCAAAACGGTTAAATCTAGGATTATTTGTCCTCATGTTTGTGGTCTATCACATTTTGAAAATCTTATAAGATGTAAAAAATATTTTTGGTGTGTACCCAGCATAAGTATTAGTGAGGCTCAAATTCCTACTATGGGTTTGTCAGTGGCTGATATAATGCCATATATAATATTCATAAATAAAAAATAACATTAATTTATTTATAAATTTGACTTCTATAGCATACAATGAGACTATACATAAATAAACAAATAAATAAATAAATAAATAAATAACAAAAAATATTTAAAAAGGTGATGAAATTTGCACAATATTACAATACTTAAAATATTATTGCCTGTTTAATCTTTGGGTATTTTAATTTAAGAACAATAAAAAATTAGAAGACCATCACAAATACATGCCCACAAGTTTGTTTGTTCTTGCCTTATTGTCTTTAGAGTCATCTGACGTGTCTCTGGACATGTCTTGCGTGATGTCAGGACAAAGGATGAGGAGGATGATCTGCAGAGGCCAAACGGCTGCCTTCCTCTTTGTACTCTCAGCAAAACTATCCACCAGATCAAACAGCTTCTCAGCACAGTCTAAAAGCACACACATCAGATTCACATATCCTCTCAAAAGCATACTGATATAGACCTAGTTACAGTGAGGACGCACCAGCCATGTCTGCCTGAGGCCTCTGGTACAGCCTGGTAAATTCATCAGGATAATTTTCCACCCAGTTCCAGAACGCCTATAAAATACAATTGCAATTTTTTTTAAACACACACACACACTGCAGATGTTTGTACGGTGGCCCAGTAGTGCAGCCGTACTAAATTAAACCACAACACAACGAAATTGCCACAACACAACAGAAATGCTCCCGACCACGAAGGGGCTCTCGGAGTGCAATAATTATAATAATTAATAATTATATAATAATTATTATTAATGAATAGTTTTCCTTGCCATTGTTCTATAGATTGGCCAGTCTTACAAAGATATAAACACTACGATCAGTTTTAAGTGTGTAACCATTGTATATTGACATGAAATATAAATTTAAATTCACCTACATGCATTATAGCTGCATATATTTGCTCAAAAACACTTTTACTCGCTATCACGGCGCTTGATGCCCAAGGGAACGTCTGCCAATTGCACCAAGTGGTTGAAACATATAATTTTATGATTTTTTTGTTTGTTTAAATGTTCAAATTACAATGTTGTGCCTTATTGAGTCAGTATTTTAGAATACAGCCAAGCTGTGGAATTTTAACATGTCTGTTTTTAAATGTTAAAAGTCATTTTAATTCAAAAAAATTATATGTTTCAACTGCATGGTTGAATTGGCAGACGTTCCATTGGGCATCAAGCGCTGTGATAGCGAGTAAAAGCATTCACGAGTATAAATATGCAGCTATAATGCATTATAGGTGATTGTGAATTGACATTTCATGTCAATATACAATGGTTACACACTTTAAACTGATCGTAGTGTTTATATCTTTGTAAGACTGGCCAATCTATAGAACAATGGCAAGGAAAACTAACTTTACCGCACTCCTAGAGCCCCCTCGAGGTCGGGAGCATTTCCGTTGTGTTGTGGTGATTCCGTTGTGTTGTGGCCCGTTTCCGTTGTGTTGTGGCCCGTTTCCGTTGTGTTGTGGCCCGTTTCCGTTGTGTTGTGGCCCGTTTCCGTTGTGGCCTGTTTCCGTTGTGTTGTGGCCCGTTTGCGTTGTGTTGGGGTAATTTCGTTGTGTTGTGGTGATTTCGTTGTGTTGTGGTAATTTCGTTGTGTTGTGGTGATTTCGTTGTGTTGTGGCCTGTTTCCGTTGTGTTGTGGCCCGTTTCCGTTGTGTTGAGGTGATTTCGTTGTGTTGTGGCCCGTTTCCGTTGTGTTGAGGTGATTTCGTTGTGTTGTGGCCCGTTTCCGTTGTGTTGTGGTGATTTCGTTGTGTTGTGGCCCGTTTCTGTTGTGTTGTGGCCCGTTTCCGTTGTGTTGTGGCTGGTTCCGTTGTGTTGTGGTGATTTCGTTGTGTTGTGGCCCGTTTCCGTTGTGTTGTGGTGATTTCGTTGTGTTGTGGCCTGTTTCCGTTGTGTTGTGGCCCGTTTGCGTTGTGTTGGGGTAATTTCGTTGTGTTGTGGTGATTTCGTTGTGTTGTGGCCTGTTTCCGTTGTGTTGTGGCCCGTTTCCGTTGTGCTGAGGTGATTTCGTTGTGTTGTGGCCCGTTTCTGTTGTGTTGTGGCCCGTTTCCGTTGTGTTGTGGCCCGTTTGCGTTGTGTTGGGGTAATTTCGTTGTGTTGTGGTGATTTCGTTGTGTTGTGGCCTGTTTCCGTTGTGTTGTGGCCCGTTTCCGTTGTGTTGTGGTGATTTCGTTGTGTTGTGGCCCGTTTCTGTTGTGTTGTGGCCCGTTTCCGTTGTGTTGTGGCTGGTTCCGTTGTGTTGTGGTGATTTCGTTGTGTTGTGGCCCGTTTCCGTTGTGGTGATTTCATTGTGTTGTGGCCTGTTTCCGTTGTGTTGTGGCCTGTTTCCGTTGTGTTGTGGCCCGTTTGCGTTGTGCTGTGGTGATTTCGTTGTGTTGTGGTGATTTCATTGTGTTGTGGCCCGTTTCCGTTGTGTTGTGGTGATTTCGTTGTGTTGTGGCCCGTTTCCGTTGTGTTGTGGTGATTTCGTTGTGTTGTGGCCCGTTTCCGTTGTGTTGTGGTGATTTTGTTGTGTTGTGGCCCGTTTCCGTTGTGTTGTGGTGATTTCGTTGTGTTGTGGCCTGTTTCCGTTGTGTTGTGGTGATTTCGTTGTGTTGTGGCCCGTTTCTGTTGTGTTGTGGCCTGTTTCCGTTGTGTTGTGGTGATTTCGTTGTGTTTTGGTGATTTCGTTGTGTTGTGGCCTGTTTCCGTTGTGTTGTGGTGATTTCGTTGTGTTGTGGCTCGTTCCGTTGTGTTGTGGCCTGTTTCCGTTGTGTTGTGGTGATTTCGTTGTGTTGTGGCTCGTTCCGTTGTGTTGTGGCCTGTTTCCGTTGTGTTGTGGTGATTTCGTTGTGTTGTGGCCCGTTTCTGTTGTGTTGTGGTGGTTTCGCTGTGTTGTGGCCCATTTGCGTTGTGTTGTGGTGATTTCGTTGTGTTGTGGTGATTTCGTTGTGTTGTGGCCTGTTTCCGTTGTGTTGTGGTGATTTCGTTGTGTTGTGGTGATTTCGTTGTGTTGTGGCCCGTTTCCGTTGTGTTGTGGTGATTTCGTTGTGTTGTGGCCCGTTTCCGTTGTGTTGTGGCCCGTTTCCGTTGTGTTGTGGTAATTTCGTTGTGTTGTGGTGATTTCGTTGTGTTGTGGCTCGTTCCGTTGTGTTGTGGCTCGTTCCGTTGTGTTGTGGTGATTTCGTTGTGTTGTGGCCCGTTTCTGTTGTGTTGTGGTGGTTTCGCTGTGTTGTGGCCCTTTCCGTTGTGTTGTGGCCCGTTTCTGTTGTGTTGTGGTGGTTTCGCTGTGTTGTGGCCCTTTCCGTTGTGTTGTGGCCCGTTTCTGTTGTGTTGTGGTGGTTTCGCTGTGTTGTGGTAATTTCGTTGTGTTGTGGTGATTTCGTTGTGTTGTGGCCCGTTTCCGTTGTGTTGTGGTGATTTCGTTGTGTTGTGGCTCGTTCCGTTGTGTTGTGGCCTGTTTCCGTTGTGTTGTGGTGATTTCGTTGTGTTGTGGCCCGTTTCTGTTGTGTTGTGGTGGTTTCGCTGTGTTGTGGCCCTTTCCGTTGTGTTGTGGTGATTTCGTTGTGTTGTGGTGATTTCGTTGTGTTGTGGCCCGTTTCCGTTGTGTTGTGGTGATTTCGTTGTGTTGTGGCCCGTTTCCGTTGTGTTGTGGTGATTTCATTGTGTTGTGGCCCGTTTCCGTTGTGTTGTGGTGATTTCGTTGTGTTGTGGCCTGTTTCCGTTGTGTTGTGGTGATTTCGTTGTGTTGTGGCCCGTTTCTGTTGTGTTGTGGCCTGTTTCCGTTGTGTTGTGGTGATTTCGTTGTGTTGTGGTGATTTCGTTGTGTTGTGGCCTGTTTCCGTTGTGTTGTGGTGATTTCGTTGTGTTGTGGCTCGTTCCGTTGTGTTGTGGCCTGTTTCCATTGTGTTGTGGTGATTTCGTTGTGTTGTGGCCCGTTTCTGTTGTGTTGTGGTGGTTTCGCTGTGTTGTGGCCCGTTTGCGTTGTGTTGTGGTGATTTCGTTGTGTTGTGGCTCGTTCCGTTGTGTTGTGGCCCGTTTCCGTTGTGTTGTGGTGATTTCATTGTGTTGTGGCCCGTTTCCGTTGTGTTGTGGCCTGTTTCCGTTGTGTTGTGGCCTGTTTCCGTTGTGTTGTGGTGATTTCGTTGTGTTGTGGCCCGTTTCTGTTGTGTTGTGGTGATTTTGCTGTGTTGTGGTGATTTCGTTGTGTTGTGGCCTGTTTCCGTTGTGTTGTGGTGATTTCGTTGTGTTGTGGCCCGTTTCCGTTGTGTTGTGGTGATTTCGTTGTGTTGTGGCCCGTTTCCGTTGTGTTGTGGCCCGTTTCCGTTGTGTTGTGGTGATTTCGTTGTGTTGTGGCCCGTTTCTGTTGTGGTGATTTCGTTGTGTTGTGGTGATTTCGTTGTGTTGTGGCCCGTTTCCGTTGTGTTGTGGTGATTTCGTTGTGTTGTGGCTCGTTCCGTTGTGTTGTGGTGATTTCTGTTTCTGTTGTGTTGTGGCCCGTTTCTGTTGTGTTGTGGTGGTTTCGCTGTGTTGTGGCCCTTTCCGTTGTGTTGTGGCCCGTTTCTGTTGTGTTGTGGTGGTTTCGCTGTGTTGTGGTAATTTCGTTGTGTTGTGGTGATTTCGTTGTGTTGTGGCCCGTTTCCGTTGTGTTGTGGTGATTTCGTTGTGTTGTGGCTCGTTCCGTTGTGTTGTGGCCTGTTTCCGTTGTGTTGTGGTGATTTTGTTGTGTTGTGGCCCGTTTCTGTTGTGTTGTGGTGGTTTCGCTGTGTTGTGGCCCTTTCCGTTGTGTTGTGGCCCGTTTCCGTTGTGTTGTGGCCCTTTCCGTTGTGTTGTGGCCCTTTCCGTTGTGTTGTGGCTGGTTCCGTTGTGTTGTGGTGGTTTCGCTGTGTTGTGGCCCGTTTCCGTTGTGTTGTGGTGATTTCGTTGTGTTGTGGCCCTTTCCGTTGTGTTGTGGCCCGTTTCCGTTGTGTTGTGGTGATTTCGTTGTGTTGTGGCCCTTTCCGTTGTGTTGTGGCTGGTTCCGTTGTGTTGTGGTGGTTTCGCTGTGTTGTGGCCCGTTTCCGTTGTGTTGTGGTGATTTCGTTGTGTTGTGGCTCGTTCCGTTGTGTTGTGGCCTGTTTCCGTTGTGTTGTGGTGATTTCGTTGTGTTGTGGCCCGTTTCCGTTGTGTTGTGGTGGTTTCGCTGTGTTGTGGCCCTTTCCGTTGTGTTGTGGCCCGTTTCCGTTGTGTTGTGGCCCGTTTCCGTTGTGTTGTGGCCCTTTCCGTTGTGTTGTGGCCCTTTCCGTTGTGTTGTGGCCCTTTCCGTTGTGTTGTGGCTGGTTCCGTTGTGTTGTGGCCCGTTTCGCTGTGTTGTGGCCCGTTTCCGTTGTGTTGTGGCCCTTTCCGTTGTGTTGTGGCCCGTTTCCGTTGTGTTGTGGTGATTTCGTTGTGTTGTGGCCCTTTCCGTTGTGTTGTGGCCCTTTCCGTTGTGTTGTGGCCGGTTCCGTTGTGTTGTGGCTGGTTCCGTTGTGTTGTGGTGGTTTCGCTGTGTTGTGGCCCGTTTCCGTTGTGTTGTGGCTGGTTCCGTTGTGTTGTGGTGATTTCGTTGTGTTGTGGCCCTTTCCGTTGTGTTGTGGCTGGTTCCGTTGTGTTGTGGTGGTTTCGCTGTGTTGTGGCCCGTTTCCGTTGTGTTGTGGTGATTTCGTTGTGTTGTGGCCCTTTCCGTTGTGTTGTGGCCCTTTCCGTTGTGTTGTGGCCCTTTCCGTTGTGTTGTGGCTGGTTCCGTTGTGTTGTGGTGGTTTCGTTGTGTTGTGGCTGGTTCCGTTGTGTTGTGGTGGTTTCGCTGTGTTGTGGCCCGTTTCCGTTGTGTTGTGGCTGGTTCCGTTGTGTTGTGGTGATTTCGTTGTGTTGTGGTGATTTCGTTGTGTTGTGGTGATTTCGTTGTGTTGTGGCTGGTTCCGTTGTGTTGTGGCTGGTTCCGTTGTGTTGTGGTGATTTCGTTGTGTTGTGGCCCTTTCCGTTGTGTTGTGGCCCTTTCCGTTGTGTTGTGGCTGGTTCCGTTGTGTTGTGGTGGTTTCGCTGTGTTGTGGCCCTTTCCGTTGTGTTGTGGCCCTTTCCGTTGTGTTGTGGCCCTTTCCGTTGTGTTGTGGCTGGTTCCGTTGTGTTGTGGCCCGTTTCGCTGTGTTGTGGCCCGTTTCCGTTGTGTTGTGGCCCTTTCCGTTGTGTTGTGGCCCGTTTCCGTTGTGTTGTGGTGATTTCGTTGTGTTGTGGCCCTTTCCGTTGTGTTGTGGCCCGTTTCCGTTGTGTTGTGGTGATTTCGTTGTGTTGTGGCCCTTTCCGTTGTGTTGTGGCCCTTTCCGTTGTGTTGTGGCTGGTTCCGTTGTGTTGTGGTGATTTCGTTGTGTTGTGGTGATTTCGTTGTGTTGTGGTGATTTCGTTGTGTTGTGGCTGGTTCCGTTGTGTTGTGGCTGGTTCCGTTGTGTTGTGGTGATTTCGTTGTGTTGTGGCCCTTTCCGTTGTGTTGTGGCCCTTTCCGTTGTGTTGTGGCTGGTTCCGTTGTGTTGTGGTGGTTTCGCTGTGTTGTGGCCCGTTTCCGTTGTGTTGTGGCCCTTTCCGTTGTGTTGTGGCCCGTTCCGTTGTGTTGTGGCTGGTTCCGTTGTGTTGTGGCCCGTTTCGCTGTGTTGTGGCCCGTTTCCGTTGTGTTGTGGCCCTTTCCGTTGTGTTGTGGCCCGTTTCCGTTGTGTTGTGGTGATTTCGTTGTGTTGTGGCCCTTTCCGTTGTGTTGTGGCCCGTTTCCGTTGTGTTGTGGTGATTTCGTTGTGTTGTGGCCCTTTCCGTTGTGTTGTGGCCCGTTTCCGTTGTGTTGTGGCTGGTTCCGTTGTGTTGTGGCCCGTTTCCGTTGTGTTGTGGCCCTTTCCGTTGTGTTGTGGCCCGTTTCCGTTGTGTTGTGGCTGGTTCCGTTGTGTTGTGGTGGTTTCGCTGTGTTGTGGCCCGTTTCCGTTGTGTTGTGGTATAATTCCGATTTTGTTGTGGTGATTTCGATGTGTTGTGGTTTAATTTAGTACGGCTGCATACTGAGCCATCATATGTTTGCTACATTGAGAGAGGACAACACTAGGTGGCAGCAGAGTGAATTTCATACAAAACAGCACCAAATAATAAAAACCACACAACATAACAGTATGTTTAAGGTGAACTATGTAGTATTTTTGCAGTAAAATATCCAAAAACCACTAGGCCAGTGTTATATATTTTGTTCAGTTGAGTACCTACAATATCCCAGATGTTTCCAACTATTTGTAGATTGTGAGAAAATTGCTATTTTAACTAAGGACAGGGACGTTGCAGCATTGCATTTGAGGGAGTCGCCTGTCAATTGCGTCATATCTGCGTTACCCTCGATTTCGGCTTTTATTTGGCAGGAACGCTTTACTCTTAGCAGTGTGAACAAGTGAACGCACGGAGTAACGTCATAACATCGTTTTAAACACACTTAAATGTATCTAATATGATAAACAGAGCACCATTACCTCAAAATCATAACCGGAAGAGCAGATCTGTGCAGGCGCCCGGCAAATGAGTCCCGTCCCGTCATAATAAAAGTCCCGGTATTCGCAAGGCGGGTATTTGTTTAACAATCGCTCCAGCAGCTTTGCTCAGGTCCATAACACTCGGTCCTGCTCTGCTTTAGACTACAGTAACGTTAATAACCGCATGCATGAACGTGATTTCTGCCCGAGTCCTATTTTCCACCGGCTGTGATGAGAAGACCACATCTCCCAAGATGCTGCGCTCACACGTTGCATCATCAAACTACGCATTTGTTTTGCATAGGCGCCCTCCAGTGGACGAAAGCTGCATAGTGGACCTTTAAACAAAACCCTTAAAAGTGCAAAAAAAAATCATATTTAAAAATCAACCCAAACAAATACACAACTTCCTTTATTGCACCTCCACAAAATGCACTAACACGCAATGCAGTGGGTACTAAAATCAGAGCGGCATACTAGTAAACTACTCATATTACCTTTATCATATCTTTGTATGGCAAAAATAGTAGTAGTTTGCTAGTATGCGGTATCAAACTCAGCATGGTTGGCTCGTTATAATAGCTGAAGCGAAGCAAAATAATGCTTTGAGAAAAATAAAGCAAAGATGATGGACAACTAGGATGGCCATTTCCATAACACCAAATAGGAGAACATCTTGCAGCTTTTATTGAGGCAAGAATAATTGCATAGGACTCTGGAGTACTCGCAACTACAATACAATTTTTCCATCATATCGATGCTATCATGATACAGTGATTCTGAAGTAGCCTACTCTATGCATTGCCAGACAATTTGATCTACGATACCTTAATGTAGACCTATATTCCTCTGACCTTTTCCCTTTTATAAGGTCTCTCTTTCTATAGTCTTTCTTCAAATCTCCCTCTTGCTCACTCTCTCACCTCCCCTATCATGAATGGACATACCCCCTACTGCTGATTGGCTACAAGGGCGTTGTGGCGCATGGTCATTTTGGACTATAATATTAATAATAATAACAATAATGCATGGTTTCTGGTGTCCTTTGACAGCTCTTTGGTCTTGGCCATAGTGGAGTCTGACTGTTTGAGGTTGTGGACAGGTGTCTTTTATACTAATAATGAGTTCAAACAGGTGCCATTAATACAGGTAACAAGTGGAGGACAGAGGAGCCTCTTAAAGAAGAAGTTACAGGTCTGTGAGAGCCAGAAATCTAGTTATTTTTGTAGGTGACCAAATACTTATTTTCCACAATAATTTGCACATAAATTCTTTAAAAATCAGACAATGGGATTTTCTAGATCTGATTCTCATTCTGGCTCTCATAGTTGAAGTGTACCTATGATGAAAATTACAGGCCTCTCTCATCTTTCTAAGTGGGAGAACTTGCAAAATTGGTGGCTGACTAAATACCGCCCAACTGTATGTGTTTTCATATGTTATTAATAATAATAATAAAAATAGTAACAATAATTCCACCTACCTTTTCTAAATTATAAATGACACTCAACTGGGCTGGCTTCTTCAAGGTTTTAAATTTAAACCCAGTTTCTGCAAGGAGAAAAGATCAGCTCTTTAACATTTAAAAAGGGGGGCAAATTAATTTTTATATTTCATAGTATTAGAGCTTGATTTTGAGTCTATCAAACCTTGCAGTAGGCGTTTGAGTTTACAGCAGTCCACGTTGATGTACTGGACGAGCTCGATGTCATGCACGTCTACGTTATCCTCAGAGCAGACGGTCAGCTCCTGCAACCTGCAGAGAACCAGACAGGCAGACAGAGCGAGTGAAATCAGAGCGATCAAATCCATTATGGATACATTCATTCCTTCGTCTAGTCACAAGCATGCACCTGGTGGAGATGCGGCTGAAGACAGCATTGAAATTACTGCAGCTCAGAGAGAACAGAACCCCACAGGCCGAGTTCCTCAGCTCGGCCGCGTGCTGGTTTCCCTCACGGAACGTGTGGATGAAATGACAAATCTCGGGTAGCAACTGCTTCACGAGCATTGTCTCGTCCAGACGCATGCTGTCCTTTGGTTGCTGATAGAGAAAAAGAGATTATAGAACTCATTCATGGGATTTAACAACATCTAGATGTGCTTCTCAGAACTTTAAAATTAAGTTGAAAAAGCAGTAATGACACAATGGTGACAGCTCATGGAGATGAGACACAGTGAAAGGTCTGCAGCCGTCTCTCACCCCTGCCAGGCATTTCTCCAGTGTGTCCATGATGATAAGCTGGGACAGGTAAAGGTTCTTCTCCGCAGTATCCCCAAATATTCGCTGTAAGAGAGCAAGAGAGATTACAAACTGAGCAAGAGAGAAATCCCAGCATTCTCTGCCATGAAACTCCAGCTCACAGAATCATCTTCAACAGTTTAATAAATGCTCATAGTATCTCTGCTCAATATTTTTTCAATTGCCAATATAAATATCAAGAAAACATGGAATAATGTTGTATATGATCAATAAAGATTCAAAATAAATAACAAGAAAACCGGAAACTCTGGTTTCCACCAAAATATGAGGTGCACTATGCAACTTTCCATCTGCTAGAGGGAGCCTATTAAAAACAAAGGCGTAGTTTGATGACGCAAAGTTTGAGCGCAGGATCTTGGGACATGTGGTCTTCACCTCAGCCGGTGGAAAATAGGACTCGAGAAGAAATCACGTTCATGTATGCAGTTATTAACATTACTGTAGTGTAAAGCAGAGCAGGACAGAGTGTTGTGGAGCTGAGCACGGCTGCTGTAGCAATTGTTACACAAATACCCGCCTCGCGAGCACCGGGACTTTTATTAAAAAGGAACGGGACACAGTCACTGTGCGCCCGCAATATTTCCGCTTTTCCGGTCATGATTATGAGGTAATGCAGCTCTGTTTATCATATTAGATACATTTAATTATAATAATAAAGCGCTTCTGCCAAATAAAACCCGAAACCGAGGGTAGCGCAGATTTGACGCAATTGACAGGCGACTCCCTCAGATGCTATGCTGAAACGTCCCGGGTCCTTATTTAAAATATCACAATTTACTAATAGTTGGACACATTTGGGATATTGTAGGTACTCAACTGAACAAAATATATAACGCTGGCCTATTGGTTTTTGGATATTTTACTGCAAAAATACTACATAGTGCACCTTTAAGCAGCACAACTGTTTACAACATTGAAAATAATAAGACAATAATAAGAAATGCTTCTCGAGCAGCAAATCAGCATATTATAATTATTTCTGAAGGATCATGTGGCACTACGACTGGAGTAATAATGCTGAAAATTCAGGCATTATTGATTAAAAGATTATTGGATTAAAATATCCCCAAAAAACACTAGAACACTAGTTGAAACCACTAGTTGACTTATGTACTACATTACACCAAATGTCTCCAAGAATGTTTAGATCCAGAAAATTAAGCAATTTTAACCAGGACACCAACCGTGTCCGTGCATCGCCTTTCAATGACATCATACGCACTAGGGCTGCACGATTAATCAAAATCAAGCCGCATTCGCAATTTGGTTTATGCGCAATGATGAAATGTATGAATAAATATATGCCCAGTATTATTGAAAAGCGGCTGTGATCAGGAGTAAACGCTGCTCCGTCTCAAAGATTGCGAGTTTGAGTCGCTTATAACGTGCGTACGAAAAAACAACACGCGTCAAAGATCTTCACAAACTAGTGAAGCGTTCATAAACCTGTTTAACAAAATACAACGTTTAATAACATGTTTTAACTCACTTCCTATCGTCAGTCGAGTGTTTGTGAGTTGATGTGGCTTCTCATCACAGAATGAGGCAGATGATGCATTATTTTATAGTATTCTATAAAGTCAAGAATAAAGTCATGTCAATCAGCACTGCATTGTGTTATACTAGAACAACTTGAGGCTTGAAGAACAACCAGATTTTTCTGCAGTCGTGTTTATTGCCATCATGTTTATTTAAAGTTTTCTATCTTCTGTTTATTTATCCTACAGTTAGCTTCACATTAGGGATTTCCTGAAAACAATTACTTTCTAAGGCAAATGTGGCGTTTCCGCTTAAGGGCGCCCTCTGGCTTCCAGTATGAATGAAACTTTTAGGTAACAAATAAGAAAAATAATACTTCTCTAAATAAATTTACAGGCCAATGCATTTGTATTTCTTCAATGTACAGGAGTTTTTTTCCCCACAGTGGATGAACAAGAGGCTCATATTTTATATTAATGACATAGACATTTAGAAATTGATATCACAGATAAAAAAAGATAGACGTAAGCCATAGAAGTAAAGAATGCATCAGCAAACATTAATAGGGAAAGAAAAGGGTTAACAATAACATTACTCTGAAACAAGTGCAGTTATAGCCTACATAAACTACCATATTTTCTGCTTAACTTTTATTAGACTCCAGTTCGAAAGAAAAGTGTGTTTTTTCACCGAGCACATTCTCTGCAGTCTGAACGCGATGCACAGCAAGCTCACTCATGCTCATATCAGAGGTAAATCATTGACACCACCATCGCCACTTACATGAGTTTTATTGAACTAAATACATTACAACTGGCTAAAACGAATACGCAGGTTACTTTTCTGAACAAGTGCTCCCGAGTCCGTGTTCTTCACACTGCTCACGTGAATCGCAGCACAGTTCGGCATGCGCGCACATAAAATACCGGCAGGAACGCGCATCTCTATAAGGGGCCACACTATATTCCTACTCGTGGAATATGGACCTCCTCCAGGTATGGTGCGGTACTGGTGGGCACCATACCTGAAAAACCTGCAAATCATTGTTATATAGCTCAACACAGTTAGTCTTATGGTTATAACTTTTTTTTCTTAATTTAAAGCGAGTACCATGTTTTACCATGCCTAATATCAATCTAGCTCACTGCAACAAGTATATCATAGTAGCCGCCGAGCAAACACACATAGTATCATTATGACAACTCTTAACGCACTCAAATCAGGAAAAAAACCCACATACGCATAAGCGGAAGAAGCATAAGTGGTCGTCTGCGGCATATTAAAAACTCAGCAAAATCATGGCGTCATCAAGCTAAACCTTTCTTTTAAATAAGCGACCACTAGCGGCAAAAAAATACATGTTGTAGCTTTCACAGGAATAAATTACATTTTAAAATATATCAAAACAGAAAACAGTTCCTTTAAACTTCTATTTTAATATGTTGCAATATAAATGTGTAAAATATTACTTATCCAATATTAATATTAACTTTTGAACAGTAATGTACTTATAAAATAATATAAGTACACATTAAATATGTTATTGTGTCTATGTACTCACCATGTTATTGACATTCTTCAGTATGTTGGTGAGTCCACTGATGACCAGAGAGAATTTGTACCTGGAGATGTTGATCAGACATTCCTTATTGTGTTCTGTGCTGATTTTGGTGTGTGTGTTCTGCAAGCCCACTTTCACAGGTAGCTAAAACGAACAAACATGCACAGTTAGGCTGTGTTCAATAACAAACACATGTATTCAGAAGCTGGATGAGAGATATCCGAGTGAATAGTGACTTCAGTTCTTCAGTTCACATTACACAAACCTATCAAATGGCCGCAGAAAATTTTAAATACACTGCATGCATCATATGAATCATTTTTAATAATCTTTTGCCATTTTGGATCTTGACAGTACAGTCACCATTTATTTTCATTACACACACAACAGTCATAAGTTTGGACTAATTCATTTTTTTCTGCCCACCAAGACAGCATTTATTAAATCGAAAATACAGTAAAAACAGTAATACTGTGAATTATTATTATTATAATTTAACATAACATTTTATGTTTGAATATATTTCAAAATGTAATTTATTCCTGTGAAGGAATATAGAAATTAATACTATTAATTTAAAAAGGATGCATTCAATTGATTCAAGTAAAAGTACACATTAATACATTAATAATCTTACAAAAGATTTATATATTTAAAAAAATGCTGTTCTTATGGACCAGGGATGGAAATTAGCACCAGCCACCAGCCAAATGCGGGTGATTTTGAGTTGTGGCGGGTAAACTCGCTTCACCTACCGGCCACCGTGGCGGGTAAATAAAATAGCATACTGTTTCCCCTCTTTGTAAACTTTGTTCAGTGCATGCGAGTGCGGCCGTATGCCCAAATATGACCAGTCGTTTTCGCCGTCATTACCCGGATGTAGTGCCAGAAGACACGAATACGAACTTGCGCGCGCTGAAAGAAGATCCGTCACTGCGCATCATCCGAGAACGCGCACTCGTCTCAGCGTGCATATTGAGTTCTCTTTCAAGTCTTGCGCTTAAATGGACAAACTCACACAAAAAGTATGTCAACATGTCCATCTTGATTAGTATCCAAGCAGACATAGTCTGAATATGCCTCAAGTGAACGTTATACAGTCGAGAAAGATATCCCTGCACTAGGTCTTAAAGGGGCAGTAGCCTTTACTGCTGTCTGTTTAATGTCAAACAAAAGGACATCACTCACTGCTGTTGAATAGCTTTTGTAAGTTTAATAAGGATTAATCTTTAATTTAAACAGTTAAAATATGCAGTTATTTTACATTTGATTACTTTATTGAATTTCTGTACCTTTCTGCAGGCCATTAGGCCCCTACATTCGCTATTATTAAATGCACACGAGTGAGGTCAAGTTAAACATTTTAGTTTGAATTGTATTTTATACTGTGGATTGTTGCAATGTGCTAAATAAATATTTGCATAATTTGTAATTGATTAATATTTGAAACTTTACTAAAAATCAAGGCATTGCGATTGCATAAATTAATATTAAAGTTACACAGTCACAGCATTAGCCATGAATGCAATGGTACTAATAGTTGGCATAATTTATTTTGGTGTTTCGGTTTCGGCCAAGAATTTTTATTTCTGTGCATCCCTACTGACAATGTTCTGCTCGGTGTGTCGTCAACACGCTTCAGAAGATGCCAAAACGAATAGTTTCATTGTTGGAACTAAAAACCTAAAACTGGAAGCCATAAAAGATCACGAATCATCCAAATGCCACATCCACGTAAAAAAAAGTGCACAGAGCACAGAGCCCTACTCATTTAATGAAATGTATATCAGTTCATGGTTTGTGTGTGTATAAGAGAGATAGAAAAAATGTCAGTATTTCATTGAGACTTGAGATTAAATAAACTGCTTAAGTATTGTAGAGCTTGTAGTATTAATTTTTCACATGCAGTTACACATTGTCGGTTAAAAACAAGAAAGTGGCTGGTAAAAACATGGAGTGGCTGGTCAATTTTGAAATGACAAAAAAGTTAATTTCCATCGCTGTTATGGACTTTCTATTCATCAAAGAATCCTAAAATGTATCCACACAAAAAAAAATCAATATTCATAATAGTGAGGCCTATTGTTAATAACTGAGCAGCAATAATAATTGATAATATTTGAGCACTAAATCTGCATATTAGAATGATTTCTGAAGGATCATGTGACTAAAGACTGGTGCAATGATGCTGAAAATTCAGCTTTGCTATCACAAGAATAAATTAAAAGAATACATTCAACAAAATAATAGAATAAATTAAAGGGGTGATAAATTGAGAAATCATCTTTCCCTTGAGCTTTTGATATATAAAATGTCACGATAATATAACATTATCCTGTAAGTTTCAAAGCTGAGTTTTATCCTTGTTAGTCAAAGAAAAGCTTTTATAGACACCAGGCCCAGAAAATGATCGTGAGCTTCATTCTTACGTCATAGCGCTACGAAACACACCTCTACAGCACGTGTAATTCAGTAGCCCCACCCACCGACTTATTGAGCTCTTCAGTTGATCACGTTGCCAGCAGAAATAAACATGTGGAAGAAGATAGCAAGCAAGATATTGTGGAAGAACACAGTCGCTGGATAAGCTTCCTTCGGATCATAATATTAGGAATGTGTGAAACTTTATCTAAATAAAGTGTCTCACCTTTCTTAGTATCATTGAGACCCCACGAGATCTTGCATGGAGCCCCAGTCTGAGGGAGATTTACAGTCATGTTTAGCTTCTTCCATTTTCTAATGATTGCTCCAACAGTGGACCTTTTTTCACCAAACTGCTTGGCAATTTCCCTATAGCCCTTTCCAGCCTTGTGGAGGTGTACAATTTTGTCTCTAGTGTGTTTGGCCAGCTCTTTGGTCTTGGCCATGTCAGTAGTTGGATTCTTAACCTGCATCCCAATTCGCATACTATCCATCCTAAATAGTATTAGAAAATAGAATTAGTATGTTCCAAATCGTAGTATGTTAAAAAGAGTATTCCAAAGATTCCCAGATGGTTTACTTTATCCGGTCCGAATTCGAAGTATGGATCGATGGGCACTCTAACGGCTGGTATTGCCCACAACCCATCGATTAGAACTACAAATGCGGATAAAAAGCGTTAAAGCCGCACTTGGCTACTTTTGCTCTCGGAGTCCCCCTACAGTTTGGAAAAAATAATGTCCTCAACTACTGTCGTAAGCTCTGTAATCCTACAACAGGGGATGCCATCGCGCGTGCATTTGTTGACATGACAACCCTGATAGCCCTGAACTAGTGATGCGTGGCTCGTCTCATAACCCGCGGACCCCGTATGTCTATTTAATGGTCGCGGGTGCGCGGCGGGTTGTAAAAATATATACAGTGTTGCGGTGCGGGCCAAATAACTTCATAAAAGTGGCGCCGCGGTTCGGTGCAGCGCTAACAGTTCCCCTGAACACTGCAAGAGGAGTTCGAGTTCTTCTGGCGTCGCGTGTGAAATGTCTTCATCCCAGGTAACGTTACAGTCAGTGGCATGTTTCAGCATGTCATATGAATATAATTTCATGGGTTTTATTTTTTTCAAACGCCAAATAATCACGATGCTCATGTTTACAAGCCATTATAGTAGTCTATTGGTTACCGTTTTACAGAATCTATATGATACTTCAGTTCAATGTTTGAGTGGTAGCTCACCGTAACAAGCAGGACAGCATCGGTCGGGCACACCTCCTTCAGCTCACGCCGACGAGCAAACGCTGGTCACATGTTGATCCTCGTCCTGCCTTTAATCCCATCACTTTTTTGTTTCCTCTTATTGCTTTCCTCCAACAAAACCTTTTCTTTCTTATTTGTCTCTGCAGCTTCGGACATGACTATATTATCCGATGAACAAAGTTGGGCTCGCACGTCCGAATTTAAGGAAGTGTGGGTGTTGGTGGAAGTGACGTATATCCCGTAAAGCAGTCGAATTTTGTAGTTCTTTTTGTTCTCGGGTTACTACCCGAAACCCGAAGTTTAAAAGTACGATTAAAAACGATACAGACCCCATCAGGCTATGGCAGACGTGTCATTCAACCTATTGTAAGTCGATTTATCATCACAAGAGTCTTAAAAAATATATTATGAAGGTTGAAAAGTTACCTAGTGCTGCTTTAAAAGACTACAAACATGACGGATGTGCGAGTTTGACGGTTAATTAGAGAAGTTTAGATATAGGGGTTTGCGTGAACTATCAATATTTAACCTGACAAAAATATATTTATTCAGTGTTGTCCACATTATATTTCACCTGCAGCCGGATTGTGAACTTTTTTAATGGCACGTTTGGCCATTAACTTTTAAATGCATCATTATATTTAAACTGCAAACACATGAGAAGAGTCTGAGACCCACAAAGACCCACATGGCAGATCATCGAGCGGCTACATTTCTCTCCGATACGGTAGGAGATTAATCTGAATGTGGAGGATTTTAACTGTGACGAATCTGACGATGATTGACAGGGCAGTTAAACGGAGACGGGATGCACGTAACTAAGCGACAGAGTCTGTTAAAGATGGCAAAGTAGTATGTCCCGAAGCTTGCATACTTTTCTGCTACACACTTAAGAGTATATACTTTTTCTTCAAAAAAAGAGTACACTATACTTTTAGGACGTAGTATAAGTAGGCGAATTGGGACGCAGCATTACTGATTGTATGGGGTGTACAGGTGTCTTTATGCAGCTAACAATCTCAAACAGGTGCATCTAATAGACATGTGCCGATTTTCGATCATGCGATTTATCACAATAATGAATATGCACGATATTGTTATCGTGGGCACTTTAAAATATCGTAAATAATAATTTATTAACAATTAATATTTTTTTTATAATGCACTCAAGAATACTTTGCCCATCAACCGTATAAATGCTCAACACCGCTGCGTCAAATGGACGCACTCAGATGTAAACCAGCCCAATGTGCGTTTGCACATGACTGAATGGGTGAAGGAGACGCGCTGCTGAAGTGCCGCTCAGTGACAGCAGAGGGCGCTGATGGAACGGAAGAATGCAGCTTTTACCACGGAAACCCCGCAAACAAAAGCATCTGCGCTAGTGAAGGAGTTTTTAAAACAGCCATTCGTTTTTTGTAATCTCAATGTTCATCACAGCACCAAATACTTAATACTTAAAGACTTAATAGCTTATTTATTTTCAAGCTTAAACATTTTTATGTTTTAATCTGGACTACAACAAGCCCTAATGATTAGAACTGATCTAATTTTTTATTGTTCAGTAAAACATTGAGACATACGACTTCATTAGTTAACGTGTTAATTCATTATTACCAAACTGACAATGAAAAATACTTATAAAGAATTAATCATTCTAAGTAATGTTAATTTCTAAGTTACTGTTTAATAACATTAACATCAAAATCATAATAACCTTTTTAATGGACCTAAGATAAAACTAACAATGATCAGTATTTCTTAACTAACATTAACAAAAACATTATACTTTCTGTACCAAATGTAGCTATTGCTCAATCTTAGTTAATGCATTAAATAATGAGACCTTTTTGTAATTTGTTACCTGTTGTTCTTTATAGCCTAATTCTTTTGCACTTTAATCTGTTTGAAAATTGTACTTTTCTCTGAAAAAAATCAAGAGACCACTTAACATTGATTTCTCGTTTTTTTTTTTTCAGAGCTGTATATATTTTTGGTGCATTATTGTATTTAAACATTCAGTTATACTAAAATAGTTCTTAACTCCTTAAGTGTCACTGGCCCACCGGTGGGCCCATTTGCCACTGCATGTTTAAAACAACTATATCCTATATTTATCCTGATCTAATGTTGACAAACTATATATCATTCGAAAGCTTACGAACTCAAGATTCATCCTGTGCAAACTGTTTTGAAATCGGACCTTGCGTTACCATGGAAACGGTGCTCTAAATTATTTCAGCGGGCTCCTCCCTAAGTGGCGTCGTCATGTTTCATATTTATTTAACTACTTTATAATAAAAACCTTTTCTAATCTTGACAAAACGCATATCGTCGGAAAAGTCTGAGTCTCACAGTTCTATATCTGCAAACTGTTTTGTGATATTTACACAAATATATACATTTGACACGGGAAATTGCATTAAAAAATTGCTATTTGTGGTACAGCGCCTAAGCAAAACCTCATGGGAACTTCAATTTTTGTCATATCAACTTCAAATTTGGAACACAAATTGATTAGACATATGGCTTTGATTTGATAGTAATTTTAGAGTACACATTATTTTGTAACATATATATTTCTATTAAATATTAAATATCTAGTACAGTATATTTGATTTACAGTACATTTAAACTTCCATAACTTTTTTACACTTTCACTTTTTACAGATTTCACTTGAGCAATACTCTGCTGATTGTCTTCTTTAAAACACCCTCACCAAAACCCAGACCCATGTTCTCAACGTGTTAATTAAAATAAAATGTTCCACTGTATCAAAGGCAGCAGTCAAATCTAAAAGAACTAAAACTGAACATTCACCAGCATTAGTGACCTGCTCTTAAACCCGACTGAAATTTCTCAAAAATATTATATTCATTTACAACCTTCAACAATTGATTGGCTAATGCTTTTTCAACAACTTAAATAAAAGGTAGTTTTGAGATAGGTCTATAAATATTTGCAACTGCAGGATCTAAAGAAGGCTTCTTCAGGAGCGGTTGTACTGTCGCTATCTTTAGATCTTCAGGAACACATCCAGAAACAAGATAACTGTTCACTATAGACAGTAAAATAGGACCTATAGTCCTAATCACTTCCTTGAACAGTCTAAAAGGAACCACATCATTAAGACAACTCGAGAAGGTTTCACAATCTCAGAAATATCGTGCTCAGATACCGGTGAAAAAGAATCCAACAATAGAATCCAAGAAAAAGAATACAAGACAAAGAGCAGTGACGTTTGATGGTGGAGAGGCTTTTAGACAACCCAGAGGATGTGCTGACTCATGACACATGACTTTTCAGTTAGTTGACGAATTACGACCAAAGAAAATAATATCTGTCTGCAGAGCCACAGAGCCACAGTTTTACCCCAGCAGTTTTGCCCGTGCAAAATGTTTTGTATTTTCTTTTGACTAACTCATGCTAGAACATGGTAAATAGTGGTAATTCATACCAGAAACACGGTAAATCATTCTAGAATGTGGTAAATCATGCTAGAACATGCCATGGTGAATTGTGAATGGTAAATCATGGTTAACTGGTAAATCATGATAGAACATGGTAAATAGTAGTAATTCATACCAGAAACACGGTAAATCATGCTAGAATCATGGTAAATCATACTAGAGCGTGGTTAATGATGGTAAATCATGCTAGAACACCCTACATTCGGTTTCCAAGGGAAGATCTGTCTACCATCAAAACTGCAGAATAAAACAGGCTTTATTTTTCCAACGGAGCATATCAAAACTTCCATTTATGCCACACTGAAATGAAAAGCATTTTTTGATTCATGATTTTATATTTACATCAGAAGCAGTTTGTGCGTTGTTGGTTGCTTGGTAACAGACCTGACAGTTGATTGCTGAACTCGATCGACCAGTTCAAGATTTTCTAACTACAGATAAGATGAGATTCTGTAAGATAGGATAAGAATCCTAAAATCCTAAATTAACTTATCATATCTATATATGAAGATCCAAGATAGAAAGTTTCTGTAATACACCCCCAGGGTCACAAATGTGCATTTACTTTAAAATGTTCATGACAAAGTATTATTCCATGATTTCCAACATTTATTCCAACATTTTTCCAGTCTTCAACTGTCCAATTTGGTGAGCTTGTGCAAATTGTAGCCTCTTTTTCCTATTTGTAGTGGAGATGAGTGGTACCCGGTGGGGTCTTCTGCTGTTGTAGACTATCCGCCTCAAGGTTGTACATGTTGTGGCTTCACAAATGCTTTGCTGCATACCTCGGTTGTAACAAGTTCTTATTTCAGTCAAAGTTGCTCTTCTATCAGCTTGAATTCTTTTCTGACCTCTAGCATTAACAAGGCGTTTTCGCCCACAGGACTGCCTGGATGTTTTTCCCTTTTCACACCATTCTTTGTAAACCTTAGAAATGGTTGTGTGTGAAAATCCCAGTAACTGAGCAGATTGTGAAATACTCAGAACGGCCCGACTGGCACCAACAACCATGCCACACTCAAAATTGCTTAAATCACCTTTCTTTCCTTCCTATTCTGACATTCAGTATGGAGTTCAGGAGATTGTCTTGACCAGAACCACACCCCTAAATGCATTAAAGCAACTGCCATGTGATTGGTTGATTAGATAATTACATTAATGAGAAATTGAACTGGTGTTTCTAATCATCCTTTAGGTGTACATATATTGTTTTCTTTAAATATATTTTTTTAATAATATCCGAGATCATGTCATTTGGAGCGACCACTCATCATGTGGTCCAACCAATAATAGCAATAACTGTATTTAATTAAAAAATAAAATATCAAATTTATGTGGTTGAAAAATTAATCACTGATACAAAATGCTGGTGAATAGTATTTTTAAAACTTTCATTAGTTTTATGCATTTTCTTTCTTGTAAATAATAGGGCTGTCAAAATTAATGCGTTAATAACGCGTTAACAACGCATTAACGCAAATTCATTTTAACGACACTAAATGTATTAATGCGCGTTAGCGCAGCGCGCATTTTCTGTTTGATCCGTGGCATAGCCCGTAGTTGGAAAAAGTGAGAGCAGTCAGACGTATAAACACTTTAATTAGAGAGAACTTCAAAATGTTAAGCATGTTAAAGAAAATAAATTAATTTAAGATAAATCACACTCGCACCACATTCATTTTTTTAAAGCTACACTGTGTAACTTTTTTAGTTTATTCTTAGCTAAAACACTTAGTTCTTTCAAAAATATATGTGCTCATTAATGTATATTTACTTCTTTCAAGTAATAATGGATTCTCGTAATTTTATAATATACCATTGAAAATACATAAGTGTTGAGGGTTCGGATGGCGGTCGCCATGTTGCTCCTCCATCTTGAAAGTGCATTTGCCAAAGAGGGACATACCCGTAAATTCAAGCTTCGCTTTTCGCGTTTTTACACTCGATGGCACCGTGTCGAATGTGAAGAGGAGGATTGCTTGAGGCTGCTATATGATGATGGAGGATCACTCTTAAGCCCCTTTCACACTGCACGTCGGACCCGCAATATTCCCGGAACATTGCCGGGTCGCCTACTGTGTGAAAGCAACCACGTCCCGGAATTGATTACCGAATTCGACCCGGGTCGGGGACCTAGTAACATTGCGGGATATGTATCAGAGTCGCCAGGAAAGCGGAAAAGAGAATTAAGACGGCAACGCAACAGGCAAATCAACAAGACAAAATAAATATTGGAGTGGCCTTTCCAAAATGGAAAGAGCTCATGAGGAGCAACGATTTTAAAAAGAACGCCGACATTGCCTGCTTTCTTCTCGACAGGTAATATTAATTCAGCCTATTTGTGTATATTGGAAGTTTTATTGTTGCTTGGCTAATTATATCATGGTGTGCTGTGCATAACACTAGAACGATGTCTAGGATAGTTTTCCTCGCGTCATTGATGAAAAAGTATTGTTTACCTTGTAACATAAATCCGTGTTCTATGACGGATAACATGAGATTAATATTTTAATTGCATTATAATTTGTTTGCCTTACGCTAGTGGTGTTGTACAATATACAGAATAACGATAGCACTGATAAAAGAACCTGATAGCTGATGTTAGCAATGGACTGGTTAAAAATAACGAAAACTTAAAACTATTATTCATTTTACATAGATTAATTTGATCATAGATCATTTGGTAAATTAAATAACTGCAAATTATAATAGTTTTTAAAAGTTACCTCATCACATGAAGCAACACTCACCGAAGAGGTCGAACTGGAAGCCATGACTAAATCGGCCACCGTAGGAGTTGAAACGAAATCGAAATTGAGAGGAGCAGAAACTATTATTCACTGGATGGTCATATACCTTTACACCACTAGATGGGGGAAAATATCACACAGTGTAGCTTTAAGGCCACGGCCAATAAATCTAGAATGAAAAAAACAGTAAAATCACTTAATTTGAAATTTTAATATGAATTTATGTGTACATAAAACTCTCTACATGTTTGAACAACTGCAATATATATTATAATTCTTTTATTTCAAAATTTGCCACTTGAAAATCCTTATACGCCATTGACCCATATTTCTGTATTCCTATATTTTTTATCAAATAAATGCAGAAGAAACTTCTTTTAAAACATAATTATTACAAACTTTTGACCTCTAGTCTTGTGTATGTAAAAGAGTGGCCAAGATATTCTTCAAACATTCACATGAGAGTGAGGGAATGAAATATGAAAAAATAGAAAACTTGCTTGCTGGGCTACAACAACGGTTGCAAACATCTCGATTTTACAGAGTAAGTAGGAAAATTGCTAACACCAGTTAGTGGCACAGAATCTCATTTTGGGATTATCCAGAGTTTAGGCTAAGCTTAGCATCACAAAACACCCCTAATCTCCACTGAACTTCAATCAAACTGCAATGATCCCATCACAGCCCACAAGCCACCGCTGACCCCTTCAACAAGACCCCTCTGTCTCCACCTGTTGGCACGACGTCCTCTAAAAGCCTTTGAACGCTATCTACATACTGTAAACCACTAAATCTGGTATTTAGCACCAATAGTAAAAGGCTAATTTGGCTAAAGACTAAGAATTTGCCGTTTGTTGTTGCAGTACCTTTAGCAACCATTGAGGGGCAGAAACAGCAGCTTGTAGGCCTACCTTCTAAACTGAAATATTCTTCATGTGTTGCCTGTTAACCTGCCCAAAGCATCATATTTCTCCTGATACTCACAGACTTATGCTCTCAAAGAGTCAGTTCACCCCAAAATGTAAATTCTGTCAACATTTCCCCGCAGATTTTTGAAGAAAATCCTGTCAGAAAGTCACCTTTTGTGATCCACAGAAGAAAGCAAGCCATATGGGTTTGAAACAACATGAGGGTGAGTAATTAATGACACGATTTCTTTTCAAAAGGACATCATTCTGTTTCAAAGATGGCATTCTGTTAAGTCTGTCAATGTTTATTTGGTGTCTGGTCGCATTTTAATCAAAAACTTCCAGACATTTAACACGTTTCTGCAGTTAAAACATTGTACACTACACACAGAGGCCAAACCACTCAAATAAGATAAGAAGAAAACAGACATAGTTTAACCATTGACAGGCTTTCACCAGTCTGTGGTAAACAATGGGTTATATTTCTAGCTTATAACTGTTTCATAAGTAGGATTGCAGGTTTAAACCAGTAGAATCCAAACAAAGAGGGAGAGTCATCATTGCACAAGATACTTGTATACTGAACACCACACAACATACCTCACTGAAACACTCTGAAGTAACCCAATAACTCTGTAGAGATATTAAACTGATGATGCAGCTCTTAAATAAGAAAGTGAAGCTGTGTGGATCAATCAAAAGGGTCAGCTATGAGGTTGGTTCACACAAAATATGAAGTGCAAGTCGTATGAACGCTAAACTTCATCTCACATGATCATGTTCCTGGAGCAACAAAACAGGACATGTTCAAACTATCTTAGCCATAATTTTACCCTCTACAGGCAATATTATGTACACAAGACAACTGTTTCATACATGCATTTTTATCTGGGATTTTGTAATGTTTGTGCAGCATTAAATGGTCCCTGACTTATGAATTAACCTTATTCACAAGTCATTTATTATTTAGTATGCGTGTGAATACACCGTTTTTAAGATGTTTGGACAAAAATATTATGTTTAAAATTGAACACAATATTTTCTAAGCTTAAAAGCTATCAAATGTTCTAAGATACCAAAGATAACTATTAACTATTAAAATGTACCTCCTGCTCTTTATGATGCATTGTCTAAAATTATAAGTAAGAATGGTTCTCTTTAAGCAAGAATTGCATTAGAATTTAAGTACAAGCTCAATGTCTTGTCTATTAATTAAAAATGATTCAAAACATCTAGAAACTTCTTTTATTTCTCTCTTTCTCTTCTTTCCTCTATTAGATTAAAGTCAACATGAAATCAAAAATCATATTTTTTAATGGAATACTGCCGCTCCTTTTTGCATTATCTCTTTGATACTCATAATCGCGCGAGGGCGGGGCAAGCTGTCACTCATATGACATCACAGCAATTGCAACCACAATGATCCAATGATAAAATCAATTATTGCTTTTGCCGCAACTTCAGTTTCATTCTTCTCAAATTTTAGGACTGCTTACAAGACACTATTTTAACGAAACATTTTTAATTCAATGCGTTTTGGCCGTTCATTTAAATGACAATGCCATTTTTGGGGCCCTGAAAATGTGAACTTTTGAAGGTGGGTTTCAAATTGCAAGTTTGTGAAAACTATACCATTATTGTCTCCGTGCATACTAAAAAAATGTGAATTTGTGTATTACGCTTTCAGTCTGGCGCTTAAGAGTTTCTTTACAAAGTGACATCACCAACTACTGGGCTGTCATGAATGATACAGCGTTTTTAGTCATTTTTAGTGAATCCATGTGAACGTTTTTGACGTTGTTGTTTGTCTGTACCAAAAAAATTAAATTAAATAAAAAATAAATAAAGACTTTTCTCTGTTCTTTAGTACATTGTTTTTGTGTAAACATACCCTTAGAGGCAGAGTACAAGAACTAAAATATATATTATAATGGTCAAATTTTGGCTTGGGAGGGCAAATAGTCCAAGGTTAGTGACTGGTAAATAAGAATGTTCTTCCAATAATTGCTCTGATTTTTTTATACATATAATAATTGGTTAACAAGCACACAACTCTAACCATAAAATCTGATTTTGGGTTAGTAGGGGTTGTTTAGGTTTCGGGTAGATAAGAATGTGGTTCCAGGTTTAGTAAAGGATGCTGAGCAACATGTCCTACTAGATTAGTCCCGTTCAGTGCCTTTAACGTTGTTATGAGACAAAAACATGACAGCATCAGAATGAGCAGCTGCACGGATGCGCTGCGACGGCGGCTGCGCTGCGTAACTGCGCATCCGTGCAGACGAAGCGTTCAAAGATGTTTAGATGAGCTCTGACCTGCTCGTCGAATCGGGTGATGACGGCCTGGACCCACTCCACGGGCTTTTGCGCCGCCATGGCCGCTCACGCCTGCACCTTCGCCACTGATGATGATGAGGAGGATGATGAAGTGGAGGAGGAGAGGGCGCCTTTTCCGCGGTGCGCGACCCCTGCGCTCCTCGAGCCGTGCCGCGCTGAGGGCCGAACGAGGGGCGGCTCGGTATTCGGTCTGGTCGGTGTCAGAAACAGCAGCATGCCGCCATGACAGTGCCGGAAGTTTGAATCCTCCGATCCAGCGAAGCAGCAGCAGCACAGCAGCGGTGCAGATGAGAGATGAGAACACTAGTGCGCATGCGCCAGCAGAGAGCGAGAGAGAGAGAGAGAGAGAGAGAGAGAGAGAGAGAGAGAGAGAGAGAGAGAGAGAGAGAGAGAGAGAGAGAGAGAGAGAGAGAGAGACTTGTTGATATTCATATTTTTGTAACCCAAAAACTACTTCCTTTACTAGATTTTGCATATCCTTTGCATTTATTTTACTCCTTTAATATATATATATATATATATATATATATATATATATATATATATATATATATATATATATATTGTATTTTATATAAAACTATACTATTAATATTATACATTATTAATCTCATTATAAACAGTATTCATGGTGTTGCCATGACTATTAGAATATAAATATAATATTGGACGTGAAATTAATTAAGAGAGATAGGAGACTATATACAATTAATTAAACAAAGAGAGAGAGTATAAGAGAGAGAGAGAGAGAGAGAGAGAGAGAGAGAGAGAGAGAGAGAGAGAGAGAGAGAGAGACCAGAAAATTACTATTACTTTTTAATGATACTTTAAAAACGATTTTTTTTTCTACTCTAAATGTAACAACAGCTCATGTCACACTGTAAAAAATTATATGTTCAATAAGTTATGACAACATATGTTTTTACATTGTTTTAACTCTTTTTTATAAGTTATACAAGATGTAACTAATTTTTTTTAAGTCCGTTTAACATAATCTAAGTTGAAATAACTTAAACATCCAAGTCGATTGTACTTAAAAAAATTACAGGATGTGAGTTTTTTTACAGTGTACCTAACCCAGCATAATTATACAAAATATGTGAGGCAAAAAAGAATGTAACTCATGAGAGAGAGAGAGAGAGAGAGAGAGAGAGAGAGAGAGAGAGAGAGAGAGAGAGAGAGAGAGAGAGAGAGAGAGAGAGAGAGAGAGAGAGCAGAAGAAAGAGCAGCTTGTTGCAGGCAGTGCGAGCTGCTGCGTGAGTAAAACTCAAAGAGATGCCGGAAACAGCATGGTCGATGCAGAACAGTGAATGCTCTCAGACACAGAGAAATTAGAAGCTGCCTCGAGACACAAAGCAAACCTTTGTGAAGGTCCCTGGAGCTCAAACCTCCACAGTGGAAACAGTGAATGGACAGTTTCTCAAGAGTCTTCAGACCTAGTCATGGTATTCACAAGAATATGGACTGCTGGCAGCAAGCTGCTGGGTTCACAGTGTTTTTAACAGTTCATTTACTCACGGGCATTTGAATGCCCTGATATTAACATGCAGATTTCACTGTTCTTTAATGATTGGCCATATTAGTTATTGAATTAAAACAACATTTTATTGTCTTTTATATATTAATCAGTATATAAAAATGGCAGGGTTATATATTTCACTGACACTGAGGGAGTTCTGTCCAGTATTCAGAATCAGATATCAATGGCAGAACTGTCTTAAACTGTTACAATTCAAACTCAGAATATATGCTAGTTACAGTCTTGAATAATGTTTATTTTCAAGTTATTTATAAATATAAGTAAGTTAATAACCCCAGTTACAGTGTTTCTGCAGTTTCATCAAGTAAAATGTAAGACATTTTAAGACCATTAATTAAATTTAAGATCTACACTCTCAGAAAAAAAGTACAATGCTGTAACTGGGGCAGTACCCTAAGATACAAAAGAGAAAAAGGTCAATCTTTGTACCTTAAAAGCCATACACATGCATACACACACAAATACACACATACTTATATACTGTATATACTATATATATATATATATATATATATATATATATATATATATATATATATATATATATATATATATATATATATATATATATATATATTTTATATATATGTATATATATATATATTTTATATATATATATATATATATATATATATATATATATATATATATATATATATATATATATATATATATATATATATATATATATATATATATATATATATATATATATATATACATACATAATGGTCAAAAGTTTGAGAATGGTACGTTAATTATATTTTTTCAAAGAAGTCTCTTCTGCTTTATTTGATCTAAAATAAAGCAAAAACAGCATTATTGTGAAATATTTTTATAATTTAAATCTAAATTGAATATATTTCAAAATGCAATTTATTTCTGTGATTCAAAGCTGAATTTTCAGCATCATTACCCCAGTCTTTCGAGTCAGATCCTTCAGATCCCTCCATGATCCTTCAGAAATCATTCTAATATACTGATTCCCTGCTTAAGAAACAATTATATTATCAATGTTGAAAACAGATGTGTACAATATTTTTTCAGGATTATTTAATGAATAGAAAGTTCAAAAAAACATAATTTATCTGAAATATAAAGCTTTTGCAACATTATAAATGTCTATACTGTCACTTGATCAATTTAATGCATCCTTGTTGTCCTTTACAAAAAAATAAATAATAATAATTCCTCCTGACCCAAAACTTTTGAACAGTACAATGTTACAAAAGCTTTCTATTTCAGATAAATAATGTTCTTTTGAACTTTCTATTCATCAAAGAACCCCAAAAAATGTGTACACAACTGCTTTCATTAACATAGATCATAAATGTTTCTCAAGCAGCAAATGCATATTAAAATTATTTCTGAAGGATCATGTGACACTGAAGACTGAAGAAGTGATGCTCAAAATGCAGTTTTGCATCACAGGAATAAATTACATTTTAAAATACATTTAAATAGAAAACAGTTATTTTACATTTTTATTAAATAAATTAAAAAAAAATTTTTTTTTGTATTTTTAATGACATAAATGCTGCCTTGGTGAGCAGAAGAGATTTGTCTTACCATTCTCAAACTTTTGACCGGTAACTTCTTAAATAGGTAATCAAAACAGTCAGTAATAAAATAAGAAGTTATAAACAAATGACAATGCTGCTGCCCTACAAAGGCAAAAGACAGTAACCCATTTTTGGTTGAAAATTAGTTAGGCTATTGATATTTTTGACACATTCAAGACCTCCTTTATCATGTGGATAAGTATCTTGAGTCAATTCCATTGTTTTACTGAGAAAATAATGGTTTGTCTCAACAGTGACTTCCAAAAGCCCAAGATAAACCAAGGCAGAACACCTAAACACCAGTTAATGTTCTTTGCCTTTGTTTTAGAACACTCAAATTGAGTTTGGATACTATTGTTTAGCCGCTGTTTGCTGTGCTACAGTGTAGCCTGTATCATACATCTGTCACTGAAGCACTTCTGACACACATATACCTGAATAAAAGTGTAGGTAACAAATAGTTGAGTAGTTGTTTTTACATCAAGGTCAAGGTTAAAAAAAATATAACACAAAAGATGCATTTTAGACTAACAAATTAGATAGATCGCAATCTACTTTGTTTAGCTAGCAGCCTGCAGCATAAACAGTCTAGTCAATGAATAGGCTTCCAAACTGCTCCATATTACAAAAGCAATTGTAAATCATTCAAAATAAATGCCATGGGTATTTTATACAGGTGTTACTATAATGATTTTTAAATGGTGATCAGCAACTAAATATTGATAATGTCAAAGTTACTGCCAGTTGCCTTTGTGTGACATTTTACAGACAATACAAAGGCAGAGTATACATTGAAGGCCTATACATTGAAAATAGGGGTCAAAAGACAAGTTTGAGCTCAAGTTTTTTTTTATGTAGATAATTTTCATTACTAAAACATCTAATTGCCAGATTTCCAGTATCCTACACCTATATAATCATTTTGATAACTAAAAATCTTTAAAGTCATTTTTCTCAGTTCCACAATCTCGGTCTTTTGCCTTTGCAGGGCAGAATAGGACAAATAAAGATAGGCTACAGGTAGGCTACAAGCCGTGCTTTAAGTTTAAGAGTTTTCCCTTGTTGTTCTTCGATTAACATTAATGGCACAGACACTAGCGGCTACGCACTATTAGATTACTTTCACTTTAAGATCTACAGTAATGCGCAGATTCAACACAGACACACGTCTGTTCACTCAAGACATAACCACCAATATGGACATCGGCATAATTATGTGTGTCTTTGATCGTTTATGGGCAATAAGCCTAAATATAACAATTCAGTCTCTGACATCAGTCCGTGTGTCAGTACCGAATTGAGTTTGTGGTTTGCATCGCTTTTATTAACTCATTTTTCAGTGATATTATACTTTTTATTTGGTCATTCATCCACCTTGGGTCATCGCTTTGCTCGGTCATTGGCGCTTATGCGAGACGTAGGCTAATGTAATGATTCCCCTGGAAGAACTGCATTATTAACTGAAGAATAAAATCAGTTTTATGTGTCTGTGGTAGGCTACAATCAGAAAGAGATTGGCAGTAATATATATTGCATGTTGGTCTCATTTGTAGTCGTAATACAGCGAATTATATTTGGACTAGCAAAAGAAAGAATTCAAACAACACACGCACGCAGCACGCACGCACACACACACATTCTAAAGCGCTGTGGGAGCATTTCAGTGAGCATTAGGTAGCCCCAGATAGCAAACAGACGTCATGTTGAGTTTGCTATCTGGGGCGTTACATGGACATAGGAATATTAAGACTATGGGCTTTTTTCAATAATATTGTATTAGAATATTTGGGCTCATTAAAACGAATTTAAAATTACGTTTAAAATAAATTTTTATTTAAATTACGTTATTTCACAAAAATGAGAAATAATTTTTTGTATTCGTCAAGTTTTCACCAATTCTTACGATTAGGCAATAGCCTAAATACAACAAGCTTACATTATATCTTAAGGTTTTCTTTCAGTTCAAATATATCAAATAAAAATATGCGTAAACAAAAAAACGAAAAACCTCATGTTTATATTGTTTTTATGTAGGCTAATTCCAAACATTGTGAGGCAGATTATGTAATCAAAAAATACAATCAATTTAACACGCCCCACAGCGCCATCCAGTGGATTTATTCAAGCAAAGCACGTAGTAAATTCGAAGAGTATTTTTATTTTTTTTAAAAATTGTGCACACCCCTAAATAAGACCTGTTTAAAATGATTTAAGACCTAGAACTCAATACATGCGAATTTAAGACTTTTTAATGCCTACAATTTTTATTTTAAAATGTTAGACTTTTTAAGACTCTGTTTACCCGGTAAGTTACGACTTCAAACCGCGACTCACGACTTTAGTGTTCCAGGCAAAGTTCCACCAAACTGCCGAGCGCAAGAAATTGTGGTAGCTAGATGTAAACAAAGCATGGCGGACCTTACGGGGCTTAGTAGGCTATGCTCATTTACAATCATTTCTCTCGCCATGGTGCTTACTCCTAGCCTGACAAGCCAGACCCACATCAAGATGTTTGGTCTGGAAACTCACCATAGTCAGGGCTCAATCCGAGGGGCGGGATAAACGGTTGTCTTTCAATCTCCCTCTGCACGCGATAGGATAGCGCTACACCAACCAGAGCAACGAAGGTGAAACAGAGCTTGCTGATAGATTAAACATTCGCCGTATCCGGTCAGCTAAACTCCGAACACATCTTCCCTTTTTAAGAATGACTTCAGTGCCGCTCTTTGTTCTTTTCTCAGAGAAAAGCTCAACTCCAAGTCTTCCAGAGTCACGGTTAAAACTGATTCGAAAGACCGCCGTTCGCCAGTTTCTGTGTTTAGAAGCACGCACAACTCGGCCGTCGTCATTATGGCCCCGCCCGCCGACTCTATACACGACGTGATTGGCCCGTCCAGATTGTGAGGAATACAGCTCAGAAGGGTATTGAGAGTTCCTAGACGACACTTGCGGGTAGATTAAATTTGCTGCCGCTATAGGGTGCGTCTAGATTTCTAGGCTAGCTTACTCCTTGCTTAATTGAGGGAAACAGTGGAGAGAAAAAACGGTGCATAAGGCAAGCTGTACCTTTTATTTTACATTATTTGGTTATTTGGAAATATATTTGGTATTAATATATTCTTGCACTAAATGGACTACAGCTAGAAAAGCTGCTAATAATGCATGACATTTGCGGATAAATAACCTTAGAGCAATACCTTGTTTTAATAAACGATTTGGGTTTTAATGTACGACTTTCATAAACAACGTATCCGATGGGCTGCCATTGTTGTTTCGCAGGATATGTGCCCTTTCACGGTAGAAGGTTGGAAAAACACGGGTTATGGGTTGCCTGTGGTAGTAACCTCACTCCTCTGACCTCAGGAGACGCTCTAGCGCCTCACTCTAGAGGTTGCAGCCTTCAGCCTTCTTGTTTGAGTGTCCGACTCTCATGCCGGCAGACCCGGATTCGAGTCCCGCTTGGAGCGGACGGTTTGAACAGGAGGGGTTACACCTGGAATGCGGCATTATTGTTTATTACAAACGACTGGTGTTTTTAATGCGGGACTAACAACAGAGAACGTTTAGAACGTTTTTCAATGTTTAAATGGCTTTGTGTTTACATCTTTGTGTTGATTTTAACTTAATTATTTTTCTCTAACTATTTTATTTAAAAATAGTTAAATCCCTTAAATCCCTCCCTTTGTAGCACTGTAAAGTGCTTCATAAATAAAATGTATCATTATTATTATTGTGTGAACCTGAGCTTGGTGACCCCTTTTCCAGGATGGATGGACTCCCTGGAGCGAGCCAGTGTAACACTATCCCAGAGGTCACAAACACTGAGAGAAACAGTATGATGAACTTGTGTTTTTTGATTGTTATTTGGTTACACACCCCCTTCAATCAGGAATATTCATTTCACGTAGGATGTTGAACACACATAGGCTACACACACGTCTGCTGTCTTTGTGGGGATTCTCCATAGGCGTGAAGATTTCTGTACAATTTGTATTTTCTATCCTATAGCACACGTAGGCAGCCTAGCCTACCGTCGCAAGGGCTGTGCCAAGTGTGCAACCGCACAGGGCCTCGCCTCACCAGGGCCTCGCGCAAAGTAAAGTGCCAGCTGACTTGATGTAAAGCCAATAGGCAAGGCAAGGCAAGTTTATTTAGGCTATGTAGTACATTTCATATGGTAATTAAAAGTGCTTTACACAGAAAAGATTATTAATAATAACAAAATCGAAGGAAAATAAAAACAGTTATAAAAGGATTTAAAAGAGATACAATATTACACAGTTATGAAAGGAATTAAAAGAGTAAAATATGATACATAAACTTCCCATCCTGTAAAAGGTTTCAGAATAATTTATGTTTGTCTCTTGTCCATATTCAATAGTTAAAGTTCATGTTTTTTAATTCCTTTAAAGCCTATTGAAAAAAAGGTTTGTTCAAGTAGCCTAAATATACTAGAAATCTGCGCTCATTCAAGGGTGTAAAGGCATGGACGCCTGCATTTCATCTGAAGTATAAAGTATTACTGTTAACTATGCGAAGTGATATGGAACTGTAATGCGGTCAAGAGAGCTGCCTGGAACTACATTCGCTGTGCACCTCAGAATCAGATTCAAGCATTCAACGGTCAGGTAGTATAATTTTTTCAGGGCATTAGAGCTCAGAGCAGCGATGTGTCGAACGAGTAGCCTGCAGAGCCAGGCGAAAACAAGGTTTCAAGCGCACTCTAGACGTTTAAAACATTTTTAAATCTGTTAAAAGGAAAACAAGAGCATTGGTTCTCACGGTGTGTTTATTTTACTGATTGAGAAATCACTTCAGATAATTCAGTGAGAGAGCAATCAAAACTCAAGTGGATTCAAACGCGTTTGACCCGTTCATAATTTAGAACATAATTTAAGCATTAAAATCAATGTAGCATAGGCCTACACTCTGCGAAATTCAGTTACACGGTTGAACCTAATGCTGTAGACTGGATACATTTTTTTTCTTAATAGGCCTATCCACGTAAACAAATTGTTCGTCACCATAGCAACAGTAGACCCCAGTTAATACTGCACGTAGGCCTTTCTTGGAGACTCGCACTTGTAGTTGTAAACACTCACATCAAATAGTCTATTTGATGTGAGTGTTTACATCAGCAATAGGCTCTATAGGACGTTTCCAGACAGATGTCAAATAGACATTTTATGTCATAATATTGACTTTAAATGTCAATTTCGTTGTTTAAATCTAGCATATCATAATTATGACCATCATAATTCAAATGTATTTAAGACGTTTATGATTTAAGATGTAAAATTGACATATTAAAGAAAACTGCCTATCATATGTATCATATGTTTTAGATGCCGTCCAGACGAAGTGATAACAGACTTCTTGCTGACGTAGGCATACCCCCTAAACCTCCCCATTACACAACATGTTCTGCATTTTTTAAATGGTCTAGACTCTAAAACATAATTTAGTATGTTTATTAATGTAGGTGAATTATTTTAAGGTTTTACTATTCTTGTGTTGACATTTGGTCCCCACGGTGTAATAACCTGTACACACACACCATTCTCTGTATATTGCGATATGAGGAAAAATTAGACTTTTCATATTTCTTCCCCTCTGCAACACTTCATAAGTCTGCAAATCCCCGGGATCTTCTTTAAAAGTTTACAACATCTAAACACAGTCACATGACAAGCTTGATTTTATTGTCTTTCAAGGATGAGAACAGACACTGTGTACAGTAGCCACATGCAATACAAAAATATGACTGTACATGACATGTATCGACCCATTCTAAAAAAAGTTTTCCATGTTTTTTTTTGTTTTTTGTTTTTTTACATGAAAAAATATAAAGAATATTTACATCTGGGATAGCACAGCAGTACCTATTCAAAATGTCATGATGTACAGTATATATATATATTTATTTATTTATATTTATATAAAATGTCCATATAAATATTAAAAGAAATCTGTTCATTGACTGTACAATAAATAAACCATATTTATACATAAATATTTTACATTGTCATTGATATTTCCAAACCACAAAGTCCAGTCTTTCACAAAACAAACAAACACACACCCTTCCACATACACAACATTACAAACACGCACGTTACACACAAACACACATGAGAGTTCATGTTTACACAACTTATGGAACTGTTCTGCTTGGTTCCTCCAAATCTCACTTTAATGCAAGCGTTCAGCATCTTCGCTGTGGAAAATCAGGACCTATAGTCAGGTGAGAAGATGCACATGCTTCTCTTTGGCTCATTTTTGCAATCTGTTGCAATAACCCTCACCACAGCTCAACAACTTTCCATCAAGAACATTATCATTTGCAAAAAACAAAATGTCTACTATTGGACACCATGGAGGAAGATTGAAAACTAAAGGTGTGTTAGCATGAACCAGACGAGCCAATCAGAGACAGATTCAGCGCGTGTCACACAGGACTAAGAGGCACCAAGACCACGAGAGAAGGAGGGAGAGAGAGAGAGAGAAAGAGAGAAATAGTGAGAGAGAAGGAGAACATCACCATAGCAGTGTCATGGAATCCTGCGAATCCAACAGGAAATGGGTCACGTGATGTCACAAACCGGAGCAGGAGGGGAAGAGAGAACCAGTCGCACACTCCGAAAATAATAGTTGGAATAAGAATTTAAAAAAGGCAAAGCGTGTCATTTTACGCATCGCCACGCAAGTCCCCCATCCCACCACCCACAGAACCAAAGAGAGATAGAGACGGAACAGCAGGCGATGTTAGTTTGTAAGTCCAGAAGAGGTCAGGCTTTCAGCAGGCATGCAAGGCAGGGCCAGGAATTGAGTTTTGCATTGCTCATGTTTCAGGCACGCAGCTACAACCTACAACAACAAGACATAAATGATAGACAAAAAAGAAAGAGAAGCAGATTAGAAAGAGACAAAGTGATAGATCTAGAGTTCTAGAGGCTCCATGGGGTGAATTTGCAACTTCAAAGTATTTGGCTAGTCATCTGCTTTGAAGATGGCAGCTACATTGATGGACCATCTTTATATACACAACAGATTGCAGACATGACTGGAGTCTCCATATCAAGTGAGCTTCATTTTTTATGTGGAAATAAATTACTTAAACCACCTTTAGGATTAATAAGGAACATACTGAAAGGTTAGAAAGACTGCAAACATCTTCATAAACTTGACCAAACTGAAGAAATAATTCTATTATGATTATTAAATAATTTTAGATTGGAGTTGGGGGGGGGGGGGTGCGCAGTGCTGTGGTATTGACACAAATTTCATGATTGAATTCATAAGCTTTTCAATTTGATTTCGATCATGATTCAATGTTGATTCATTTGCATATATACATTGAAATGTAGTAGGCTACATGTTAATTTTTCTCAGAGAAAAAACTCAGTATTTCGTTGTAATACACTAATGTTACTAATGTTGTAAACACCCTATGCAGGAAACCCTATCACCTTGTATTGTTAAAGGTTAATTAACAACTGATTTGTATACAGTTGAGTAAGGCGTAGGCCAATGTGCGTGTAAACCCCCCTGGCCTCAAGAGGCACACTAACAACTGGCACTAATTGCTAAAGCTAACGTCTGTAGTCCACGCCCGCCTCCCAAGCTGGAAACCACATTTTGAATTCCAGCGTGTCAAGTAAGACCAGTTACAATTGCATCAAAGGCTGTTTTTATAATATAAAAATATGGTTATTTTATCATTGTTTAAATTGTATTATTGTTAAAGTAATATAATGATTTTTCTCCTTTACAGAGTACATTTGTCTCGCTAACTAATTTACGAATATTTAATGATAGAGGTAAATCAATGTTACGTTATATATTGTTTACGAGGTGTTTTAGCTGCGGTTAAAACCCTTTGAGCAATAACATGAGACATGATACTTTTTTTGTAAGTTCAGCATACCCTCTGATGTTCATTTATGGTTATTTTGTGCCGTTACTAAAAAGGAAGAGATGATCAGTTCCTGTGTGCTTGTTCACTTGTTCAGTCAGTTTACCTGAACTAAGGCATTACAGTAATCTGTCACGCCACATTAAGAGTCAAAACGTTAATAATTGTTTGAATTTCGTAATAAAATGTGCAAAATATAATAACTGAGATTTTCATATAAAAAAAGGACCCACTCTGTCTTGTCCGTCAGCACATTGTCCATGTCCTCAATGTTTTGTCACTGTGTGTGCGTGAGAGTACGGGCGTGTGGCATGAGAGTGTGAAAATGGCGTCAATTGTGTGACTCTCAGGCTGAATGCATGAGTTGGCAGCCTTGGTCGTATGTTGTTTTAGAAAGAACAGAAATTAAAGAACAGAAATGGATCATTATTAGCAAACATTACTAACAGGAATAATAATGTAACATTATTATTATTGACTGGTCATCCGTCCAGGGTGTTTCACTCCTTTCGGCTCATTAGGTTTCAGTATCCCTGCGACACTACATAGGACAAGCAGGACGGATGAATAGATGGATTAATATTATTGTTGCAGTTCATTATTAAATAATAATAATAATAATAATATCTTATTAGACATCCCACCCTGGAAAAACTCCTTTCTGGGAGATGGCACAACATCCCCCTTCCCCCTTTATATTTATATATATATATATATATATATATATATATATATATATATATATATATATATATATATATATATATATATATATATATATATATATATATATATATATATATATATTTATTTATTTATAAGCTATTAATTTGCATAAGCTGCCTTACACAGGTTCGTTCATTTAATATTAGGATATTCGTGCGTCGAAAGTGCAAGTGATAGATGAGTGTGATGAAAAAAAGGTGTGGGAGACTCCTGGTCCCTCCGGGAAAGGTGGGATGTCTGCTTTATGATTATTTTTCCAATTGAAAAGTTACCAGTGCAAATCATCTGAACAGAGACAACTAAGACATTTGCTGCCTGCTGATAAAAAAAATTATGAACTGAACAAAATACTCCTAGAGAAGAGAAGAACAGGCAGGAAATAACCAGACAAACAAACAACACTTATAAAGTGTGTCATCATTTCTGCAGACTGTGCAGGTTTCACCTGTTTGTCCTCTTTTTACAGTGTGCCACATTCTAGGATACATACTCTGCAGACTTCCAGAAGTGCCCAGGGTGAGAAAGACGGCGGTTGAGTTTGGGCAGTTTCTCCAGCATGTCGGCCAGCTGTGTGAATGTGGGCCGATTACGGGGGTCATATGACCAGCAGGCAGACAGAATCTCCTGTGGGACAGAAAGGAATCCGGCAGTCAGCACTAACATCTGTTTTGGTTGGTTTTTACAAGGATACCTCATTTTGTATCCATTGTGGCTCACAGAGCGCTGATGTAACATGAAATTAAATGAAAATAACTTTTTATAAACTGAGCTATTTTCACAAGGGCTAGCAAGAAACAAGATTATGAATGTTAAAATAAATGTGACACGTTCTGTTTTGTGTTTCAATGTTATTTCTGATGCAATTTACTAATCTAGTCAGTTCAAATGGGAGGACTGAAGGGTGATATGTAAAATATTATAGGTTATTTTTATAAAGCTAACAATGTCAAATAAATGGTATCCTTCATTAAAGGGTTAGTTCACCCAAAAATGACATTTATGTCATTAATGACTCTCTCTAATGTTGTTCCACACCTGTAAGACCTCCGTTCATCTTCGGAACACAGTTTAAGATATTTAATATTTAGTCCGACAGTGTATCTAAGTGTATGCACACTATACTGTCCATGTCCAGAAAGAGAATAAAAACATCATCAAAGTAGTCCATATGTGACATCAGTTAGTTAGTTAGAATCTCTTGAAGCATCGAAAATTGTCTTCTCTTCCGCGTTTGTCAAACCTCAAAGATTCAAACGGTTATGAATCAGCGTATTGATTCATGATTCGGATCGCCAATATCACATGATTTCAGCAGTTTGACACGCGATGCGAATCATGAATCAATCCGCTGATTCATTACCGTTTGAATCTCGAAACAAACTCGGAAGAAAAGACAATGCTGGATAAAGTCCTAGTTTTTGTTATTTTTGGACCAAAATGTATTTTCGATGCTTCAAGAGATTCTAATGAACTAACTGATGTCACATATGGACTACTTTGATGATGTTTTTATTCCCTTTCTGGACATGGACAGTATAGTGTGCATACACTTAGATACGCTGTCGGACTAAATATAAAATATCTTAAACTGTGTTCTGATGATGAACGGAGGTCTTACGGGTGTGGAACAACATTAGGGAGAGTTAATAATGACATAAATTTCATTTTTGGGTGGACTAACCCTTTAAGAAGATACTATGAAACAATGAAAGTGTGATAAATTAATTTCAGTGATATTTAGACACATTGAGTAAAAAAAAACCCAAAAAACTTGATATTGTTCTGTAATATATACTATTATTTTATTTGTATTGGCAAACATTTGTAATCCGTATTAATTGTATTAATCTGACTGATCAAATTTCCTACAGCTGTGGAAAGACACTAATAAAATAACTACATAAATAACTAATTAAATTAATTAAATAAATTATAAAAATAATAATGAATCATTTAATGATAACAATAATAATACAACTATTTTATTATCATATTATTATAAAACAATTTTATTATTATTGTCATTTATTATTTATGACTTATTATTGTCATTTATCTATTACTTATAATCATCTATTATAATATCTATTGATTGATTGATTGATTATGTATTTTTTATTTATTTATTATTTATGATTTAACGCCATATCACCAGCAATGGCTATATTAAAGACAGTAATTACATTTTTTATTATTATTATTATTATTACAATCACTTCAATACATTTAAAAAAAAATCTTTAAAATAATCAATATTCAAAATCAGACATACAGTATATACCAATAACAAAAACAACAGTAATAATAACAATTACAGAGAATCTTTCAATTTAACATTTGATAGAAATTATTCTAAAATGATTCCAGGAGAAACCTTTTTTTTTTTTAAATCATTAATATATTTTCTGATTAAAAACATTTTCTAATATCATTTTAAAAAAGGACATTCTATTAAAATATATATTTTACACTAAATACTTACACAAATCACAAACAGTTTTTTCTGCATTTATTATGATATATGAATAATTATAATTATTATGATATATTATTATTATTAGTCCTATATGTTCTAGCTGTTATGTTCCCTTATTTTCACCCAGGCAGCCTGGGTTTGAGTTTTGGCGTGGGAAGTGAAGTGGAGTAGAGTTATTTCACTGCTATCCTGCTAAGCATGTGTCAGATAATAAATAAACTTAAAATGTGGCACTCACCGTGACCTCTTTTCCTAGGTTGATCTCTGCCAGGACCCTCCTGATGCCCTCTCCACTGCCCACCTGCCAGATGGTAGCCTCTACGGGCTGACAGGTGATGGGCCAGTCTCTCGCCTGCAGCTCGTACCAGATGGTGCTGAAAGAGTGCAGATAAAGGCGCCATGTCAACGCTGCTCTGTTTGGGAGCCATTTATGTCTAAAGCCAAATATGTTTCTCACCCAAAGGCATAAACATCAGCAGCATTTGAAAACGGAAGTCTGTCCTCGTTGTTCCCGGGACTCATTTTACGCACGATCTCCGGAGCCAAGTAACAGATCCACCCGTGAGGAAGCTTCAACTCGTTTTCACGTCTGAAAACACAACAGATCCGTTAATCAACCGATTTATGGTAACAATCCATGTGATGAGGAAAGGTGCAGTCACATTAGCACGCAATGAGCAATGAGTATAGCTCACGCAGAAGTCACTTTCAAGCCAAGCAGATTTCTGTTAGTCAGTGTGGCACATTTGCATGACCAACATCAGTGAAATCTGCATGGAGAACAATGGGTTCCTCTGAAATGACTATTTCGCCTGTGAAACTTCACTAAGCAACATGAAATGTGAATGCATCTCGTAACACGGTGACTTACCGGCCCTCCTGAACCACTCCAGAGATCCCAAAAAGGCCAAAGTCAGTAATGACAACTTTATTTGTGTCATGAAAGACATTTTTCGATTTAAGGTCTTTGTGAACGATGCCCTTAGCATGAAGGTAGCCCATCCCCTAAAATACAGGAAACACAAGCAAGACTTTAATTGTACGAAGCCATACAGATAAACAACACACCCACCAATAAGCACACAAACGCCACCTTGACAATCTCCTGCGCAATCTGCCGAGTTTTATTGATGTCCAGTGTGTTTTTCGTGTCCCTCACGACAGAATACAACGTCCGGCCTTTGCAGAAGCTGCAGGGAAAGGAAAGAAACGCTTGTCAGAAATCATTTGTTGATCAGTTTGCCACCTATATGAAATTAGACTAGGGCTGTGGAATTAATCAAATAGACGCTACACCCCGTTTTTATAGATAATTGTTATAGTTTTTATTATAACTAACTAAAACCAATCAAAATGCTTTGGTGTCACTTTTGAGGAATTTTGGGCACACTTTATCCCTAAATTACTCCTATTATAGGTTTTGGTCATATCATCCACTCATAGGGACAGATTTACTAAATGCTTGCATCAGTGCAAATTATGTTTAAAAGCCACTGTCTGTATTTGCTAAAGACGCATAGTGAAAAGATAGCGATGAAAAGGCATGGAAAGGTTTTTTTTGTAGCTGATCTTATTGCACATGCATTCGAAAGAGAATGCCCCTTTCATAAGCAAAATGTACACATTTATTTATCCATTTAAAACAACATGATTCACTAAGGTTTGGGTGCCAATTTGCTAGTATTTGCAGCATTATTTAACGCTGAAAAAAAAACATGTTTTAAAGGAAGTGTATGTAAGACTGTGGTCAAAACTGGTACTGCAATCACTTTCAAATGACTATAGAGCGGTGTATCCCCTCTCCCCCTCCACCCTGACTCAAGGTTGCCAGATAGGCTGCAGGATCCAGCAGGAACGTTTGTAGCTGCAGCTGTGGTAACTAGAGCAGATCTGGCAACCCGGATGCCGAAACACTACTGACTTTGTGATTGGTAGATAGGTGGAGGGTGGATTATAACTAACTAAAACCAAACATATACAGTGCCTTGTGAAAGTATTCGGCCCCCTTGAACTTTGCCACCTTTTGCCACATTTCAGGCTTCAAACATAATGACATGAAACTGACATTTTTTGTGAAGAATCAACAACAAGTGGGACACAATCATGAAGTGGAATGAAATTTATTTTAATATTTTAAACTTTTTTAACAAATCAAAAACTGAAAAATTGGGCGTGCAAAATTATTCGGCCCTTTTACTTTAGGTGCAGCAAACTCTCTTCAGAAGTTCAGTGAGGATCTCTGAATGATCCAATGTTGATCTAAATGACTAATTATGATAAATAGAATCCACCTGTGTGTAATCAAGGCTCCGTATAAATGCACCTGCACTGTGATAGTCTCAGGGGTCCGTTTAAAACGCAGAGAGCATCATGAAGAACAAGGAACACACCAAGCAGGTCCGAGATACTGTTGTGGAGAAGTTTAAAGCTGGATTTGGATACAAAAACATTTCCCAAGCTTTAAACATCCCAAGGAGCACTGTGCAAGTGATAATATTAAAATCGAAGGAGTATCAGACCACTGCAAATCTACCAAGACCTGGCCTTCCCTCTAAACTTTGAGCTCATACAAGGAGAAGACTGATCAGAGATGCAGCCAAGAGGCCCATGATCACTCTGGATGAACTGCAGAGATCTACAGCTGAGGTGGGAGACTCTGTCCATAGGACAACAATCAGTCGTATACTGCAGAAATCTGGCCTTTCTGGAAGAGTGGCAAGAAGAAAGCCATTTCTTAAAGATATCCATAAAAAGTGTCGTTTAAAGTTTGCCACAAGCCACCTGGGAGACACATCAAACATGTGGAAGAAGGTGCTCTGGTCAGATGAAATCAAAATTGAACTTTTTGGCAACAATGCAAAACGTTATGTTTAGCGTAAAAGCAACACAGCTCATCACCCTGAACGAAACCTGTCAAACATGGTGGTGGCAGCATCATGGTTTGGGCCTGCTTTTCTTCAGCAGAGACAGGGAAGATGGTTAAAATTGATGGGAAGATGGATGGAGCCAAATACAGGACCATTGTGGAAGAAAACCTGATGGAGTCTGCAAAAGACCTGAAACTGGGATGGAGATTTGTCTTCCAACAAGACAATGATCCAAAATATAAAGCAAAATCTACAATGGAATGGTTCAAAAATAAACACATCCAGGTGTTAGAATGGCCAAGTCAAAGTCCAGACCTGAATCCAATCGAGAATCTGTGGAAAGAACTGAAAACTGCTGTTCACAAACGCTCTCCATCCAACCTCACTGAGCTCGAGCTGTTCTGCAAGGAGGAATGGGCAAAAATTTCAGTCTCTCGATGTGCAAAACTGATAGAGACATACCCCAAGAGACTTACAGCTGTAATCGCAGCAAAAGGTGGCGCTACAAAGTATTAACTTAAGGTGGCCAAATAATTTTGCACGCCCAATTTTCAGTTTTTGATTTGTTAAAAAAGTTTGAAATATCCAATAAATTTCATTCCACTTCACGATTGTGTCCCACTTGTTGTAGATTATTCACAAAAAATTACAGTTTCATGTCATTATGTTTGAAGCCTGAAATGTGGCAAAAGGTCGCAAAGTTCAAGGGGGCCGAATACTTTCGCAAGGCACTGTATAAAAAAACGAACACTTGAAATGAAATGAGCATGATAAAAGCTACCTAAATTGACAGAAACCAACTTTGGGAAAAAAATATATTGAGTGTAATTTGATTGTTTAGTCTTGTGTCCATTGACTTATACTGGGACCAACAACCTGGGATCAATCGAGACATTTTGTCTTCAGTTTTTAACACGAGTAACACAGAAACTTGGCTGCGTAACACAAGAATGAACCTCAATGTTTCTTGCAGAAGCACAAACGTGCTTTTCATTTTTGGGTGAACTATCCCTTTAACTTGGGTTTAACATGGATGCATAATTTACACATCGTGAGCAGATCACCCACAGAACTTTCCACCCCCGTCTGCACTTTAATGTGATTGCAGTCTCGTGCTAATTTGCCATTTTATAAATCTGATCCATAATCTTGTTAAATAATCATGATTATGATAGATCAAAACGAGTGATTATGATTTTATGCATGATCTAGCAGCTCCAAATGAGACATTACCTGGTGATGATGGCAAGATGAGGCGGTGCCATGCAAGCTCCCATAAAGAGGACGACGTTCTCGTGGCGCGTCTGTCTGTAGTTCATCACCTCCTTTTTGAAGAGCTTCAGGTGGTCCTGGTTGTTTCCGTCAATCTCCAGCAGTCGGATGGCCACCTCTCCATGCCAGCGGCCGCGATGAACCCTACCCCAGCGGCCCTTCCCAATGAGCTCGCCGAGATCCAGCTGCTCGAAGGGAATGTCCCACTCCTGCAGGTAGACGCTGGTCTGGCTAGCCTTACGGGAGATGGGACCCTTCCAGTGGGTTCCTCCTCGCGTGCTGGGCAGGTCGTCCAACTCATCTCCTTCATAATCTCCTTCCGAGCCTGGGTTAAGATCTTCCATATCCTCCTCCTCTTCTTCTTCATCTAGCTCTTCCTCTTCATCTTCCTCTTCCACCGCTACATCGTCTTCCTCCTCTGCTTCTATTTCCTCTTCTTCCTCTTCCTCCAGTTCCTAGACAAGAGGAACCAACCACTATGAGTTTTCTCATCAGTGATAGGAGCATTACCATGTCACTACCCCACGCGACTCACCTCTCTGTCGTCTTCCTCATCTTGTTCCGCATGCATCTCCTCCACTGACGGATCGATTTCATTACTGTGCACAAAATTAAACACTATGACTGAATGCAGAACATGCAGCAATATATTTAAGCTTCTGAGCAAAAAGAATTCAGTTGCTTACACTGTGTCTGGGAGTCCATCTGAATGAAGGATGCTGGAATTGCACACGTCTGTGAAAATCATGAAAATATTGATAAACTGAAACACTTTATACACTGTCACTGTAAACGTATTATTTCTATTTGAACGGATACATAATTCCTGATATTATTTATTGCTCAATGTAACAGTAATGTAATGTGCAGTGTCATAAATCACCAGCAGAGTGCAGCTCATCTCACAAGCACAAACTACTCTTGAGCAAAAACAAAATCAAACCCGAGCATGGAAAACATGCAAAACACATTACTTCAGACTCTGCTCAGATTTGTAAAAGTCAGTTGAGTGCAGACTAGATGAAAAAAAACTAGATGAAGTTTTTTGATTCTCAAGGGGAATTCATACAGTTATGGACATAAGCATGAGGTACTTTATTTAGGCCTTAAACCTGAAAATGTGGTGTTAATGGATCATTAGTAACTTTCAGAATAACTGTAGCAGCATGTAGTGTTAAGTATTATGTATATAATATTATAGTATTTATCAATATTTTAAGTTCGTTTTTTGTTTGTTTATTTCCATTAGATTTTTATATTTTCAATTTTCATTGTCAATGTTAAAGTCTTAGTAATTTTCTTAAGCACTTTTCTTATCTTTATGTTTTAAAAATGTGTCTTATGTTTTATATAGCTTAAACAATTATTTTAGTTTTCAACTTATTTTACTTCAGTTCGTTCCTACACTGTAAAAAAATATTTAGAAAAAAAGTTACCTGGTTGTTTTAAAATTTTGAGTTCACTGAAAATAAAATTTTGAGTTATAACAATGAACACTTTTTGAGATTCAACAACCTTTATTAAAATATTATTAAAACATTTTGTAAGCATATTGGGTAATTGTGTGTGTTTTATTCCTGATGACGCAGTGAAACATGCCAAATTGTGCTATTTTCATGATTTATCAATTTTTTTATGTGGTTCAGATACAAAAATATTTTGAGTTTCTATTTATTAAACAAATTTCCATCATTGTATCAACTCAATTTTTTTATTTCAATAAACTCAAAAAAGTAAGTAACCTGGTTGCCTTAAAATTGTAAGTTAAACCAACAAAAACCAACAATTTTTTTTTTACAGTGTAGGTTTGAGTTTTTCCATCAAATACGCATTTTATTTTATTTCAGCTTCATTTCAATTAACAAAAACGACTAACAGTTTTAGTCAACAATAGCACTATTACTTTAAAAATCGTAGCTAATTAATCTGAACAATATAAAATTATATTTATTTAAAATAAAAAGAAAAGACATTGGGGAAATTGACTAAGGATACATTTTATCCTCTGATAGCACAATTACACTGCAAGAATGGAAATATACAATACTTGATGGGTGCAAGATTGGATATTTTAGTGCTTTATATACACCGCTCAGGCATAACATTATGACAGGTGAAGTGAATAACTGATTATCTCTTCATCACGGCACCTTATAGTGGGTGGGATATATTAGGCAGCAAGGGAACATTTTGTCCTCGAAGTTGATGTTAGAAGCAGGAAAAATGGACAACTCTAAAGATTTGAGCGGGTCTCACAAGGGCCAAATTGTGATGGCTAGATGACTGGGTCAGAGCACCTCCAAAACCTCAGCTCTTGTGGGGTGTTCCCGATCCGCAGTGGTCAGTATTTATCAAAAGTAGTCCAAGGAAGGAACAGTGGTGAACCGGCGACAGGGTCATGGGTGGCCAAGGCTCATTGATTCACGTGGGGAGTGAATGCTGGCCCGTGTGTTCCGATCAAACAGACAAGCTACTGTAGTTCAAATTGCTCAAGAAGTTAATGCTGGTTCTGATAGAAAGGTGTCAGAATACACAGTGCTTTGCAGTTTGTTGCCTATAGGGCTGCACAGCCGCAGACCAGTCAGGGTGCCCATGCTGACCGTTGTCTACTGCTGAAAGCACTAACAGTGAGCATCAGAAATGGGCCATGGAACAATGAAAGGTTTTCTTTTACATCACGTGGATGGCTGGGTGCATCGCTCACCTGGAACACATATTGGGCAATGTTCTGCTGGGAAACCTTGGGTCCTGACATCCTTACTTTGAAGTATGTAAGTACCCCCTACCTAAGCATTGTTGCAGACCACATACACCCTTTCATGGATACAGTATTCCCTGGTGGCTGTGGTCTCTTTCAGCAGGATAATGTGCCCTGCCACAAATAATTGAATGCGCAAAAATGGTTCAGGAATGGTTTGAGGAGCACAACGAGTTTGAGGTGTTGGCTTGCCCTCCAAATTCCCCAGATCTCAATCCAATCGAGCATCTATAGGATGTGCTGAACAAACAAGTCCGATCCATGGAGGCCCCACCTCGCAACTTACAGGACATAAAGGATCTGCTGGTAACATCTTGGTGCCAGATACCACAGCATACCTTCAGGGGTCTAGTGGAGTCCATGCCTCGACAGGTCAGGGCTGTTTTGGCAGCAAAAGGGGGACCAATACAATATTAGGTCATTATGTTATGCCTAATCAGTGTATGATACTAAATAACGATGCATTTATATATTATGATATGGCGATTCATTCATCACCATTTAAAGGTTAACTGCTGAAATATTAAACAACTGTTTATTGAATATGCACCACTGAATCCTGGATGTCCTGCGTTATGAGTGCTGAAGAATTTTACAGACTTTTGTGTTAACTCACCAGGGAAGATAAACTGCTGTCGGTGCTGAAAATAACAGGCAGCTTTGCCACAGAGACGGAAGACAGGAAGAGAGGAAGACAGGCAGGAAGCAGACAGAGAGACAGTCTGAGGTTAGAGTTGAAGTGCCATTATGCTTTATGTTAAGTTGCAGATACAGAGTCCTGAATATCAGCTTTCTTTTATCCAGGGTTAATGCAGATGTCTATTATGTATTCACCAATGTATAGTATTTGTTAATGTATTAGCTTATTACAGTTTCAGTGTTTGCCACTGCTTACCTGGAAAGTGGAAACGGTTGTCACGGTGACCCTTTGGGGAAGGGTTTGGGGGCGGGGTTACACTGGGAGGGTTGCTTTGCTGGAAGGGGGCAGGAGAGGAAGGCGTAGAGGAAGTGGTGGAGGACGGATTACTGCTGGAGTCCAGTTGATTCAGCACCGGCGGTTGATCCTGCCAGAAAGAAACCAACCGCTTTTAATGCTCTACTACCAGAATAACCAATGAAGACTCTGGCTAAGTTCAGTACGGAATGCTAGCGCACTGAACAATGTGGAGTTTACAGTATACTGCATGCTATTTAAAAGAAGTATTGTTTGCTAGTATGTCATTCTTTCACACAGGAATCAGTACCTTCTTTGTTATCGCCTTCGGTAGGGTCCCGAACTGAGGCGCTTCGGGTGGACGGTCCACAGGGTTGTTGATGTCTGAGGGTACAGACTCAGTCCTACGAATCTTTGTGACTAAGAGACGCACATGAAATTGTTCAAAAAACATGTCTGTCATGATTGATATTCTTTTATCTGAGCATTAAATAAGTTACTTACTGGGCAGGAAGGAGATTCTGCAGGATGGAGCTTCTTTTGTGCATTTGTTGTGACACTTTAACCTACAAGTAGAAAAGATGACACATGAGTGTGTGATTTTTACATCTAGATTCGATTCACAAGTGGGGTTTCCTTGGGTGAATCTCACACAAGGTGCCAATAACATATCTGGGTTATATATAAAAAAACGTAACGTAATTAACTTAAAAATAGTAATACTAATAATATTTGTAAAGAAGTACATAATAAATATTATATTAAAATTGTAACGCATGTAGTATTTATACAATAATGTTTTTTTACGGTAATGCTTTACAATAAGGTCTTATTTATTAACATTAGTTAATGTATTAAATAACAATGATATGATATATGATATAATGATATAAATGCAGTCCATATAAATGCAGTCCAACAATGAGAAATACATTTATTACTGTATTTATTAATCTTTGTTAATAAAAATACAGTTGTTCATGTTAGTTTACAGTGCACTAACTAAGGTTAACAAATACAACTTTTGATTTTAATAATGTATTTAGCAAATGTTGAAATTACACATTTACTAAGATTAATAAATGCTGTAGAAGTGTACCTTATACTGTTACTGACATGAGATCGACCAATTGCAAACCACAATCATTTTTTGTTGTTTGAGAAGGCGTTTTACTTTCATATACATCACAACAAAAAAAGAAAAGACTTATCGCTTCACGGTGACGTAAAAAGTAAAAAAATAAAATAAAAAATACATTTTTATTTTGAAATATGAAATACAACATGCTTGTTTTTACTCACCTGCAGTGTTTACATTTCACCCCAAATATCATGTTTTTCTGGCACACTTGACATGTCTGGGAGAGCCAAGACTTTGTAGAGAACCTATTAATATAAAATCAAATATCATTTCTCCATGAGAATTCTACAATCGTTTCCATTCTGAGAGTTTTTGATTGGTGAAGTAAGCCCACAGGGGCGTGGTTACCTGTGAGTGACAGCCAAACCGATGTCTCTCCGCAGGGCCTGAGGTGAATTGCGGTGGACACCAACATTATCTGTAGAGAAACAGAACAGACAGAGACAGTTTGAATGAGAGACTTTAAAGGGGGGGGTGAAATGCTGTTTCATGCATACTGAGCTTTTTACACGGTTAAAGACTTGGATTCCCATCCTAAACATAGACAAAGTTTCAAAAACTAATGTTGGACGTTTGATAGAGTATTTCTGTGTCAAAAATACTCCTTCCGGTTTCTCACAAGTTTCGGAGAGTTTTTTTTGAGTATGGGTCTACTTGACGTTAATAGAGCGGAAGGTCCTTGTATGGGCCGTACGGGCTCTTCTCCCGGTAGGGTGCGCGCGCGTGACTAGAGCGAGAGAGGAAATGCACGCCCATAAACACTCTTTTAGGTGCAGATCCAATCGTCCGTGAACACTTATGTCGGTTATAGTCCGCGCCGCGCTCCACTTTATTCCTATGGTTGACGTCGAGCGACTTCAACGCTTCAGCACAGCATTCCGGGAAGGCAGCGCTGCATTTGAACCGATTTGAACGCAGAAATGACGGGAAGCTTCACAACATCGCTTCAGTCGCGTCTCAAAGTGGATTTCCATGCCACTGCTGTCACAGGACTTCACCAAATCATACCAAAGAAGTGTGTTTTTGACGGAGTGGTCCCAGCGATGAAGGTTCGGTCCTGCTTTGGAAGCAGCCGGTGAGTAAAACTGCTTCAAATGTCTGTCCTGTTGGCTGTCGTCGCGTGAGTAAACATCAGTAAACGACACGATCGCGTGCTTCGTCATTCAAATGCGCTAACGGTTACTCCATTGCTGTTCTCTGTATAACGTTACACTAGTCTGACGTGCAAAACCGTTTTGCTTGCTACTGCTAAGGTTTAGTCGCATACAATAGTCCATAAACCGAATCATGTCCTCATAAACTGCGAGTAAACACACACAAATGTTGACAGTCCACTAAATACAGTACATACCACATAGACGGACGTCCTGCTGTTGCTGTTTCTCCTGTTCAATTTATTTCTGCCTCAGATTTGATTCTGGATCATTATCTGTATTAGCTGAGATAGCCATGGGTTTCTCCACGCTTGAGGACTTCACCGCTTTGTTCGCGATCGTCATTCTTTAGCTCCGCCCACACGATACGCCTCCAGGCGCTCGGTTTTTTTCGGAAAGACTCGGTACAGCCTATATTTCTTTTATAAATATAATAAAACTAAAGACTTTTCGGAGATATGAAGGATGCAATACTACTCTATAGGTACTCAAGATTGACATGAGATTGACTGAAACTGAGTGTTTCACCCCCCCTTTAATTTCATTAAGTATTTCTAGACAATATGGTTTAAGGGCCTGTTTACACCTCGTATTAAGATGCATTTTAGTCGACTGGCTCATTACAACTGGTGTTGTAATTTGTCTCTTTTGTCCACTTTCAAACACTTCTGTCCTAATTTCTTTGAGAAGAGGGTCTATGGGTGGGCAAATGTTTGGGCGTTTTCAGATCTTTCGATTTAATGAACAAAATAAGCTCCTGCAATTTACACATGAACGCATCCGGAGACGACAGAAAAACAGAGAGCATTAGATTTTGTTTCTGTGAGTGTGTGTTAGAAATCAGGAATGTTAGAGAGAGAACATTGTGTTTGGTACAATTTTTTGTCTTCCAACCAAACTTGGGTCTCCAGCCAACAAAGTCTAAATCCTGTCTGACTAATGTGTTTCCCATAATGTTAGGCCGAGTGTCTTTTGCAGCTGTTTGAACACATTTGACAACATTTGCGTTTACGTTACAAAAGTGATCCAGTTGAATACATTATAGACTACCTCAGGAAGGGCTCAAAATGTTTTAGCCCCCATTTACACCTGTATTTAGTGTCGTCTACTTATGATCCGATCGACCAAAATGCATTTTAATACCAGGTGTAAACAGGCTTTAGCCATAACAGAACCGCCAGATATACTAGACCTCAAACACAACAAACACTCGTCTAGACTCAGCAGCAAACGCTCAGTTAACAGCTGTGCTTTTACAAAGTGCTGCTGGTGAATCATTTACTCCTCTCCCTGAAAACCGCCAGTGATCACAGAAGTATTTGAGTGTGTAGAGCAGGTGAGAGCTTCCTCTTCACTCTGAGAGGTTGAACTGTGACCTCAGTCTGATCAGTATTCAGCAGGCACTTCACTGCGGTCTGGTCTATTTGAATTGAGGATCTTCTCTTCAGTCGAGAACTAAGCGTGTCTGAAATGCTGTAATTGTGCTGTTGAACTCACTCCTCAGACCGATGTGCTCTTCCTGTAGTGTGGGAGTACCAGGCAAGGTGTACGGGGCCGTGGCGGGTGCCGTCCCAGGGGTCCGTACAGAGAGAGTGGGCGAGCGTGATGGAGAGTCCTCACAACTGTTTCCATTAATTTGGACATTCAGAAACAGCTTGTTCTTCTTCACACACCTAAGAACAACAAAAGTCAGTATGACAAAGTGAGTGAACGAGCAGCATATGGCCAGACAGATTAATCGGCTGATATATTATATATATATATATATATATATATATATATATATATATATATATATACACACACACAGACACACACTCACCTAAAGGATTATTAGGAACACCTGTTAAATTTTCTCAATGCAATTATCTAATCAACCAATCACATGGCAGTTGCTTCAATGCATTTAGGGGTGTGGTCCTGGTCAAGACAATCTCCTGAACTCAAAACTGAATGTCAGAATGGGAAAGAAAGGTGATTTAAGCAATTTTGAGTGTGGCATGGTTGTTGGTGCCAGACGGGCCGTTCTGAGTATTTCACAATCTGCTCAGTTACTGGGATTTTTACACATAACAATTTCTAGGGTTTACAACGAATGGTGTAAAAAGGAAAAAACATCCATTATGCGGCAGTCCTGTGGGCGAAAATGCCTTGTTGATGCTAGAGGTCAGAGTAGAATGGGCCGACTAATTCAAGAAGAAGTAACCACTCGTTACAACCGAGGTATGCAGCAAAGCAATTGTGAAGCCACAACATGCACAACCTTGAGGCGGATGGGCTACAACAGCAGAAGACCCCACCGGGTACCACTCATCTCCACTACAAATAGCAAAAAGAGGCTACAATTTGCACAAGCTCACCAAAATTGGACAGTTGAAGAATGGAAAAAATGTTGCCTGGTCTGATGAGTCTCGATTTGTGTTGAGACATTCAGATGGTAGAGACAGAATTTGACGTAAACAGAATGAGAACATGGATCCATCATGCCTTGTTACCACTGTACAGGCTGGTGGTGGTGGTGTAATGGTGAGGGGAATGTTTTCTTGGCACACTTTAGGCCCCTTAGTGCCAATTGGGCATCGTTTAAATGCCATGGCCTACTTGAGCATTTTTTCTGACCATGTCCATCCCTTTATGACCACCATGTACCCATCCTCTGATGTCTACTTCCAGCAGGATAATGCACCATGTCACAAAACTTGAATCATTTCAAATTGGTTTCTTGAACATGACAATGAGTTCACTGTCACTGTACAATGGTGTTCCTAATCCTTTAGGTGAGTGTGTGTGTGTGTGTATATATATATATATATATATATATATATATATATATATATATATATAATAAATAATTAATAATAATCTCTAATAAATAATAATAATCAATAAATAATCTCTATATCCCTAAATGATATTATATTATACAGTATTTATTATATTATAAACATATGTTGTTTAGAAATGGCTGTGTCTGTTTATGCTGGACACTTGCTGGCCCAGTTTCATTACTATTTAGGGTAACACTTTATTTTACATTGTCCTTGTTACATGTACTTGCCATACAAGTACCAGTAAATTATGCATAATAAGATGCAACTAACCGTCAACCAAACCCTAACCCTACCCTAACCCTATAATAACTATATGTTGTTAATTAATATTACACAGTACTTAAATATATAATTACACTGTAACAATGACACCGTAAAATAGCGTAACCCTATGTAGTAACACAACCATTTATTAAAATTTGTATAATAATTAATTAATTAGTTATATTAAACCACATTATTATAAAATTAATTAATGTAATAGTTTATAAATTAATTCATATGCAAGTATATTTTAATTCCTTTACATTTAAATTGTCTAATCATCTAATACTAAATACCTCTTTTCAGCTTCTAATATGGCTTTCCTGTAGCTCAAACAGTAGAGCGTGGCGCTAGCAACGCCAAGGTCATGGGTTCGATTCCCAGGGAAAGCAAGAACTGACAAAAATGTAAACCTTGTGTACCATAAAATGCAATGTAAGTCGCTTTGGATAAAAAGCGTCTGCCAAATGCATAAATGTAAAATGTAAATGTAATATAAGCATTCAGATCAAAAGGTTTTTAAGATCATTTAAGAGAATTTAGTCAAGTGTGTCCAAAATGTTGACATGTTGACAAAATATTGAACTCTAAATATCAGAACCAGCTGTTGAAACACCCATATTGGGCAAACACTAACAAAAATGAGTGAAACATTTTTGAAAAAAGATGTCTTTATTCCATGGTCATAATGTTGGCGCAAGTGGTCATGACTTCATCACAGATTGCCAGATTGCCAATCATTGCCATCATTGACAGATTAGTCACTGCACAGAAACATGCATTACTCATGAAAAATAATAATAACAGTAAAATAATTCTATTGATTTAACCCTGTGAAGTCTGACATGAAATAATAGCCTGCAAAAATCAAATTTCTTTTTTTATTAAATATCATATTTGATAAATTGCTTGTTGTCTCGTACAGTACAGTACAGGAGAACATGGAGCTCAAACCCTCAATTTTATCCAGAGGACCAAATGAGCAAAAATATGCAATTTGGTGCAGTTAATGATATTTATATAGCCAAAAAGATGAAAATATTGACAGCTTGTAATGTAAACCAATGAGATCTTTATAACAGTATAGGAGACTACTTACATAAAATCCATATAAATATAAGTACTCACTCTATATCTACCAATAATTTCTTAGGAAGATGATATTTAAATCTGTAGTTTTATGATAGTTTTTATTGTGAGGCAAATAAGTTTTTATTGTGGGGCAAAACGTTTAGGCAGTGGCTATTTGCACTGTGTTAATGTGAAAAAGTGAAAATAACATATTTTCTTACCGATAGATGATATTTACACCAAGTGCAAATAGTTGTAGATGCTGTTTACTAAGTGAAATAGCATAGTGATAACAGTTCGATGCAATATGTGTAAATATTGCATCAATGCAATATTGTTTTGACAGATACATACTATTTGCACCTCAGTATTGCTGTACATTAAGAAGATGCTATAATTTCAGAGAGTAAATTATTATATTTATTACAATTATTAAATGAATGCCACCTTAATGGGACAATAAAAGCCCTCCCTAAACCAACTACTAACCCTACCCAATAAATGCTTTTATTATTATTAAACATTTAGTTTGGCACTTTATTTCCACTTTTTGAACACTTCTTAATTTATTTTGAAAGTAAATGCTTTTCCAATGTGATATGGGATGGGAAAAGGGATAAGAGTGAGCTCTGCAAAAGGCGGATTCGAACCCGGGTCAATCGTGCCAAAATCAAGACCCTTAAAGGGGGGGTGAAACACTCAGTTTCAGTCAGTGTCATGTCAATCTTGAGTACCTATAGAGTAGCATTGCATCCTGCATATCTCCGAAAAGTCTTTATTTTTTTAATAATTATATAAGAAAGATGCGCTGTTCCGAGTCTTTCCGAAAAAAGCCGAGCGGGTGGGGGCGTGTCGTGTGAGCGGAGCTAAATAATGACGTGTGCAGCAGCGCGCTGTGTGTTGAGTCGAGCGTCATCCCTAACAGCGGTAAAAAAACTTTATTCAAAAAAAAAATATGGCTTTTAATCAGATACAGCCATACATCTATGATCCGGAATCAGACCCAGAGGCTGCAGTTGAACAGGAGCAGCAGCAAAAACGACTAGAGCAGGACGTCTGTATGTGGTACAAGTTATACACTAACTATATAATATGCTTAGCGGCTTGTGTTATTTACATATTTATACTTGAATTATATCGTCGTATTTTTGTCTTTGAAGGTGTACATGTGGGAAGTGCAGTTGTGCACGTGTGTTTGTGTGTTTACGCGTGGTTTGTGTAGACAATTGTAACGTTAGTAAGCGGACTGGTTTTGCACGGCAGGCTAGTGTTTACATAGATAGACACGGAATAGTAGCGCATTTGAATGAAGAAGCGCGCTTATTTAGTTCAACATATTTCCCCCCTTTGTGTATTGTTGTTTGGAGTGCTTTTACAATACACAAACATAAAGTTACACATATAGTGGCCAGCTAAACAAATGTACACGCACTACACATCGCATGCTCCATTGATCAATTAACTATACGTGATCATGTTTGGGCTACTTGATGAGCATAGGCAAAGACACAGACATTTGAAGCACTCTTACTCACAGCCTGCGGTTCTAACGTTAGGACCTTTATCGTTGGGACTGCTCCATCCTTCAGCATTAGGCGATTGGAAAAGCCGGCGTCGAGCTGGGCCTTGTTTATGAAACAGTCGGCACCGAAATGCAGCGAACAGATATAAACATTCGCGCAACTCAGTTGCTGATCCGGAAAAGCAAATTACATCCACTGTTGCCTTAACGCGGGGTTTTTGGCGAATCTGTGCAGGACTGTCTTGGTCTGGCAACCAAAAACCCACTTTTTTGGTGACATTGTTATGTGCTATGTGTAATTGTCACCTGTCCAGCATCCTACAAACCAGCGTTTTGATGGGCATAGCCTGTTGCTTTCGCTCTCTCCCTCGCTCTCTCTCACGCGCTTCCGGTAGAATTGTCCGTAAGGCCCATACAAGGGAATTCCGCCCCCACTAACGTCAATGGGGACGCATGATCTCAAAAAACTTGCCGAAACTTATGACTAACCGGAAGTAGTATTTTTGACAAAGAAATACTCCCATCAAACGTCCACCTTAACTTTTGAAACTTTGTCTATGTTTAGTATGGGATTCCAAGTCTTTAACAGTGTAAAAAGATCAGTATGCATGAAACAGCATTTCACCCCCCCTTTAAAGGTGTTCAATCAAAAAACCTCAAATGTTTTTTCAAATGGTTTTATACTATTGTAAACTTATGTTTTGTATGACAAGTTTTGTATGTTTTTTTCATTCAAAAACATCATAATAAGTAATAGGCTATTTTCTACCCTGGTTTTCAGCCTCTCTCAAGAAACGCTCCGTTTCTACGGGTGTGACACTGAAGATTTGGAAGTAAACGCCCACTGCTACGATTAGATTCGATTTGCATATTTAATGAGCTTCAGCTCCCCTGTCAGTGTATATGTGGGAACTGTTTTGAAAGCGTTTGGGGAAACGCTCACAGGGCTCGCAAAATGTCTTTCAAATGAACGCAATGATTTATCTCTCATCCACCCGCGATTGATTGGAATGGTTTTTTTTTATTACCTGGCCCACACGAACAGTGAATATAACCATGAACAACACACGCGCGTGACCTTCAAATATCAAGTCAAAAGAGTGAACAACGCACATCAAGAAAGGAATGTTATTATACTCTGGGCCTCACACCAGGGCTGGACTAGTAACCAGACATTTTCCCGCTGGGCCGTAGTACTTTGGGGCCGATAGGTTTTTTCAGCGGCCCATTGGTTTGTCTTCTGAATTGACAGGCCAAAGTGAGAGAGACCTTCCCTCCACTTTTTTCTATTTATTTATTTATTATTTAAGCGCATAGAACTGCAAAAGGGGAATATCCGCACAGCGCAGCCGCTGACGAACGTAGGCCACGAACGGCACTTTGACTTCGAATTTTGTTTTATACAATCGTGTGATATGGGAACATTACAGGTTCTGTGTTGAATCAGCTGTAAACAGCCACGAGCATGTATTCATGACGAGGTAAAGTGGAAAACGGCAATACACACAAACGTTTCACTTTAGCACAACCAGAATTTACATTGTAGCTACTAACAGCGAATAAATATGGTGTTTTGGAAGAAACGTATTTATTAAAATTGTTGCTATTATTACTTAAATTAATATTGCAGAATATAAATCACTTTTTATAGAGGCTGTTTTCATATTCTACAGGTGGTGTTTACAATTTTTTTTTATTACAAATATAATAGTTTATTATATATGTTTTATATATTTAGAAACCATATAGCCATATAATGAGGAGCATTAGGGGGTAGTTCAAGGGGTAGTTCAACCCAAAAATGTGATAGTTTTTTCACCCTAATGTCATTCCAAACCTAAATTAATTTATTTCGGTGTAACATAAAATAAAATAATTTGAGTCTGTTTTTTTTTGTTCATAAAATATTCAGATGGTAGCCTAACCAAAATGGCTTTGTTGCCAACATTTTTCAAAACATCTTTTGTGTTTCACGGAAGTCATACAGGTTTGGAACGACACGAGAGTGAGTAAATGATGACAGCATTTAAAAGCAGTAAATTTACTTTACTGCATCTTATCTCAAAATAATCAGTGCTTTACTGTCAAGTGCATTTCTGTGTGACAAAAAAAGCAATATGCAATCTGCATTTGCAGCAAATTCGACAATATCCATCATTGTTTGTAATTGTCCTAGTTTTATTTATTTACTCCAATTTTAGGACCCAACCCCAGCAAAAACATTCACGGGGAACTCATGGGCCGGATGGGCTGGGTTTGCCAGGGCCGAATTTTAGCCCCAGTCCAGCACTGCCCCACTTTACTCATTGTACCACTGAAGACTTTGAACTATGTGCATTTTTTAAATCTTGTTTGGCCCAACCAGGCATTGTTAAGTGGAAACAGTGTGAATAGCACTTGCAAATAAGGCACACTATTTGCACTTGGTGTGAATAGACACTCTGAAACTCTTAAAGGACTCCACTCCACTCCACACTCCACTTTTTTTGAAAATAGGCTCATTTTCCAAGTCCCTTAGAGTTATACAGTTGAGTTTTACAGTTTTTGAATCCATTCAGCCGATCTCTGTATCTGGCTGTACCACTTTTAGCGTAGCTTAGCATACATCATTGAATCATATCAGTCCATTAGCATCGGTCTCAAAAATGACCAAAGACTACTTTTTCAAAGATATTATTTTTCCTATTTAAAACGTGACTATTCTGAAGTTACATTGTGTACTAAGACCAACAGAAAATTAAAAGTTCAGACTTTTATACAGATATAGATATGACATATTTTCTCATTCCTGAGAAAGAATTATGAAACTTTGCGGTCGTACCATGGGTTTAGCGGCGCAATGATATTACGCAGCGCCTGAAAGTAGTCCTCAGATAGGTAACTTCCAATGCGACTCGTACTAAGTTTGTGTCGTTGCAGATAATACAGAGTTGCAGCTGGCAAATTATGTAGTGGATTTACTGTGCAATTAGCCATGGTTCTGTGTGTTGTAAAGAGCTGTGATAGTCGAAGGTGTACACAACCATCATGTTTCACAGAATACCAACGATAAACAAGGAACGAAAGAATCAGTGGTTGACTGCTCTGAACCATAGAGATTAAAACACCGGGAGATTCAAACAAGAAACTGCAGGATATGGTCATACAGGGCAAAGTGTATCATCCCCCATGGCTGTAAGTATAACATCATTTAATTTTTTTGTTAGCTTGAACGACCAGATTTAAAAGCACTGTTGTTGTCTTTAGCTAACGTTACCTGTGAATGCAATCACTTAGCGTGGGCAGGGGCGTGGGACTGGGGGGATAAAGGGTACTGAGTAACCAGGGCCCGAGGCAGGGGGGGGGGGGGGGGCCTTAGAAGTCAGTTTTCTATACATACACATACATGGTACGGGGGCCCAGCAAGATGGTTTGTACCCAGGGCCCAAAATTTGGTGCTACGCCCCTGAGCGTGGGGGTTTGCACGGCCATTTGGTTTATACAGTATACAACGTTAGTAGTTTTGTTGTAGAGTTGTGGTGAGGTAGTGTATAGTTTGATTAAAATAGAATGTGGAATTGTCTGTATTGTTTATCTACACAGTTTTTTATGGTACAAAATACTACGACTTTAGTATGTGATGTTACATTGTGTGCCGAGGCTTCGGAGTGTGTCTCCTGCATTGAAAATTATTTTAGCGGATGCCAAAAAAAGTTTGTCCCGTCAAAGCCTAATTTGATCAGTTATTGTGATTTATGAGTGATGGATGACAGGGCGCATGTTAGTTGAGTGACAGAGACAAAGTGCAGAGCGCACGCACTCTCTCTGACTTCGCCTTAGCATATTTCATTCACATATTACGTTAACAGTTAGTCAAAATCAAAAGGTCGGAAGACTGAATCCATGTCGGACCATTTTTTCCTTGAATTTTGACTCTTCTCTGACTCACCAGTTTGAATCTGCGCTCCTCGTCCCTTTTGCCCGAGTCTGTTTAGCCACACTTTCTCTTTCACATTTCAAAATCCCGTCTTCAGTGTAACTGTTATTCCGGTTCAAATAGATCCGGTTCGGGATCTGCACCAAAGTAAATATATTCTGAATTGTCGCTCACAAACGTCTCCATGGTTACAAGGCATGCTCTCTGTGCAAGCAGATTGTCACGCTGGTTATGTTGATGGAAGTTTACCTATTTTCAGGCGCTGTGTAATATCATTGCACCGCTGCACCCATGACGGCCGCAAAGTTCCTACGCAGGAATGAGAAAGTAGTTCCTAGCTATAACGGTCTAAAAAAATAGATACATTTCATTTTTCATTAGTCTTAGTACACGATGTAACTATAGAAGTGTCGAGTTTTAAATAGGAAAAATTTTGAAAGTCTTTGGTCATTTTTTGAGCACTGATGCTAACGGACTGATATGATTCAAAGATGTATGCTAAGCTACGCTAAAAGTGGTACCGCCAGATACAGAGATCGGCTGAATGGATTTAAAAACTTTAAAACTCAACCGTATAACTCTAAGGGACTTGGAAAATGAGCCTATTTTCAAAAAATAGTGTTCCTTGATGATTGAGAGATGTACAAACAAGCATTCCTTAAAGCTACACTGTGTGATATTTCCCCCATCTATCGGTGAAAAGGTATATGACCATCCAGCGAATATTAGTTTCTGTTCCTCTCAATTCTGATTTCGTTTTAACTCCTACGGTGGCTGATTTAGTCCAAGATTACGAAAGGCGAAGCTTGAATTTACAGGTATGTCCCTTTTTGGCTAATGTACTTTCAAGATGGAGGGGCAACATTCGAACCCCTCACCCGTATGTATTTTCAATGGCATATTATAAACTTATGAGAATACTTTATTACTTGAAAGAAGTAAATATGCATTAAAGAACACATATATTTTTGAAATAACTAAGTACTTTTAGCTAAGAATAAACTAAAAAAGTTACAGAGTGTAGCTTTAAAAGCCTGATGTATCATATTTGATGCTCACATTTTAACATGATTTTTTTCTAATAATGATGTATGATAATAATCAAGTATACCAAAGTTTAGATCATGTTGATTGAAATGTGAGCATCAAATATATGATACAGTAGGATTTATAGTGTTAAATACTTTTACAAAGTACACTTGATGTCCCTATTTGTAGTATGTCAGTGTTTGTACTCTGGTTAATTTTCTCATGACCTACTTGTTTGTGGGCGTGTCTTCGATGCGGTGGCCGAGCTGACTCTCGTGGCTCTTGCTGCGGGTCATCGAGATGTTGGGTAGGAGGTGCAAAACTTTGCGGGAGGGAGGAGGAGGGGTGCAAGGAGGCTTGAGGCGGTGTCTCCTCCGTGAGGGCGGGGTTATGGGCGGGGTCGAGGTGTGTCCGGTGAGTCTGACAGGACGGGAGGTGTAATAAGGGCTGGGATCGGTCAGACTCTCCGCGTAACCGTGGTAGATGTGAGCCTCGCCTGCTGACAGGATGTAGCGGGGATATGGGCAGGTGGTGAGGGGCGTGGAGGGTGTGTTTGGGGGTCGGGCCAGAGGGGACGGGCTGTGGGGTCGCAGGGAACCTCCTAGTAATGGAATCTGGTCTGCTGTAGTCAAACCGCCACTGTCCCGCCTCATGGGCTCGGAGAACCAACAGCCGCTGTCCTCTTTAAACTCCCCTGAAGGTAATAAAATTACAGTCATTTCAGAGGAAATCTACTATTCAGATAAGGGCTACATGATATGTTGAAATAAAAATCAATATTTCGACATGGCTTAGAGCATTTTTGAAATCTCAGAATGAATGAATGAAATAAATATATGCATTAACAACTCAACCACACACATACAGCCCATGATACAGTGCCTGTATAGAGTGATTCATTCTTAGAAATTAATTAGAGCTATTTAAAGAAACTGTATGTAAGAAATGTATTTCAATTAATCATAAAATGGCCCTGATATGCCACTGCAAACCCTAATGTTGTCTTTACTTAAACAAATTAAGTAATCTTGACTTAATATTACTAGTTTAGTCCAGAAACTCAAAAATATAAGTTAGTATAACTTATTAACCTACAAAATACATAAACTTAAAATTTGAAGTTGAATGAACTTAAAATCATAATTAATTAAAATAGCTCAATCTGGGCTTGCTTTGATGTGATGCCATGCAAGGAGTTCTGTCTGGCAAAAAGAACCAATTCACTGATTGGAGGACATTTACAAAAGGCTGTCCTTTTCACCTCGTTGCTTGTTGCTGATTCCAATTAAGATCAATCTTAACCCTTAAATGCATACCTCGGGTCGTTAGCGACCCGAGACGTCATTCACTACCCTGCTCCTCATTAATTTTTTTAAGTTAGACATCAACCTTCTTAGTATTCCTCAATCAATCCATTTTAAACAATATAACAAGAAAAAAATAATTATAATTGAATGCCTGTTTTTTCACTAGTTTTTTGACAAAATTGTATAGGGTCGCTAACGACCCGAGGTGTGTACGATTGTACGTATATATTTTTTGCACAATGATAAATTAATCTATAATGACGAAATAGGGCGCAATTCACCTCTATTCCACAAGGTGGCAATGTCTGATACACAATGATGAAGTGACGTTTCACTCATAGTTACCTCTGACAGAAAACGAAACAATAATAATTATAATATGCAAAACTTGTAATGGCTCAGTGATTTACTGCAGAGAGCAAGTACTAAACAATCAAATATTAGTGTCGCTGTCTCTTGATGATGGATGTGCTCAAGAAGCTGTCAGTGATCAAAATATAGATTTTGAAGACTTTGAAAATGAGTTTGGAGAATATGCTCGAGATCGCGAATATGAGGCAGATGCTGAATATACTGGTAAACGAACTCTGACGAGGGGAGATGATGATGGTATCAAACATCTGCTCAAAATGAATCCTTACAAGCTCCAAAAGGTAACGTTTTATTATATATATATATAGAATAAGGTTTTATTTTATTCTTCTGCAAGTGTTACTCTAACATCAGGAGTTTTATATATTATCACGACAGGTAGAGGTTATGTTAAATGTTACATATAGATCCGGGTCGCTAACGACCTGAATATGTAAGAATGTTTGGCGAAACAGTCATGCATTTAAGGGTTAAAATCGATAAATAAAAATGTGTAAGTTACTAAACATAATAATAACATGTGAACTACCTTATAACTAACCAGACTGACTTTATTTCTGTTTTAATGAAAATAATAGTTTCACCCTTGACTGTTTAATATTAGTGTTTCTCTGGCTGCTTTGTGTTCGTGAGACACATTTGTGAAGGAACAAAAAGTCAAGAGAAAATATCATCAAGACACGTTGTTTATTCATTGATGATGATAACATCATCCATGATCTCATGCAGAGTATAATGCTCTGGTTGTCTAAGCAGTTATTAATAGTTTTGAAAGATTAATAAAAATAGCCATGAGATTTTTCTCTCATGTAGTAATTGACCAATTTATTATTTATATATTTTTTGTGCACAACATGTTTAAATCTATGGCATTAGTTAGACATACACAGACATCAAGAATCCGAGTATGAATCTCTACAATGGTGACAATTAAAAATAAATAAATAAATAAATAATCTGATAAACAGATAAACTCTGTTTTTAACTCATAAAACAAGCTACAAAAATATCAGAACAAAACAGCAAAAGTAAATAGTAAGAATCAAAGAAAATGTGTCACAATTCAGATGCATAATTTAGTCATGCTGCAATGCATGTTGAAGTTTTGATTGGTTGTACCCAGCATGTTGTACTGAACTTCTGGTGTACCCAGTTTGGTGAACTTAAATATTTAAGTACAGTAAACGTGAGCACCAAGTTAAGTGAACTTAAATTTACAAGTTTTGGGAGACACCATTACTCAATTGAATTGAGGGAACGTGTTTACTCAAATCAATTGAATTCAATCAACTTATTAGGGTTTTCAGTGTAGACATTAAGAAATCATGTTCATTTCAAATACTTATATCACTGACAACAGTAGTCCGGCCAGGATATTGTCATTTAAAAGTTGTTGTTGCAGCCCTCAACTGATGTTGATGTTGTCATGTTGTGTTTTGGCCTGAAGCTCCACCCTCCACCTATCTACCAATCACAAAGTCAGTAGTGTTTGGGCATCCGGGTTGCCAGATCTGCTCTAGTTACCAAAGCTGCAGCTACAAACGTTCCTGCTGATCCTGCAGCCTATCTTGCAACCTCGAGTCAGGGGGAGGGGGAGAGGGGATAGTGATTGCAGTACCAGTTTTGGCCACAATCTTACATACACTTCCTTTAAGTAATTTTGTAAACATTCCTCTATTTTTCATATTTTAGTATTAAGTATATTATAATCAAAATAACTTCGCCTCCCTCTTGCAACTCTCTTCTTTGTTCTGTTGGCGTTTACTGGCATGAGGCCGACCAATAGCAAATCACAACCATCCAATCGATTCCTGTCGGGAATTTCTAGATGGACAAAATCAAGTCCTGCCCAACAATTTTTCTTGTGCAAGTAGACACTTTATTTGAATAAATGTCACAATAGATATTAAGCGGAGTTGGGGGACGGAGCCAATGATTTTGTCTGAGCTATCAATAAATAAAATAAAAAATAATAATAACAGAATTCATAATATTCTAATTTTATTTGTCTTATCTTATTTTAGTGTAGAATGAGAAATGCTGTTTGTTGTTAGGATGACAAAAGGCTGTTCTGCCTCAGCAGTCTAAATGCGCTCGTCAATGTCAAAATGATCAAGAGGGCCAATCAAATCAAAGAAGGTGGGTCTTACTGTCACAACACAACAAGAGTTTGTGGAAAGATGTAAGAATATGTATTAGGCAACTGTTTTACGATAGAAATGTTCAGCAACCAACAGTAATATCCTATGATCCAAACCACTTGTCGCTTTTTTATTACATTTTGCGGTTTTGAATTGAAAATATGCTATCATGATTGTTCATGCAATTCATAACTGAATGTGATGAGACAAGACAAGCTTCTATTTTCGACATATTAGACATACGAATGAATAAAAGTGATTCTGTGCACATTTTAAATAAAACATTTTTATATGAATATATAATATAAAATACTTTTAATTGATTACTTCATTAAACTTATAATGTGTTTTACAATTCTTATTTATATATTCCCTTAAATCCCTTTTAATCCTTTAATTATTTAACCCCCCGGAGTCATGTGGAGTACTTTTATGATGGATGGATGGATGGATGGATGGATGGATGGATGGATGGATGGATGTGCTTTTTTGAGCTCCAAACTCAATGTACCCGATCACTGCCATTATAAAGTTTTGAAGTGTCAGGATATTTATTAACATAACTCTGATTTTTTTTCATTAGAAAGAAGAAAGTCATATACACCTAGGATGGCTTGAGGGTGAAATCATGGGTGAAATCATGGGGTCATTTTCAATTTAAAGTGAACTTAAATGAATCTCAGGGAAAGATCACCCACCTGACTCAGAGGCACTCTTCAAACAGTTGAGGGCCGCACACAGCCTGGTGCACTCCACTGAACTTGAGCCCAGCCGTCTCATGGTTTCCTTCACCTGACTGCCGGGCATCTGCAGCAGAGCATCCAATGACAGCTTTACGTTCACTACCTGAAGAGAGCGTGAGGGAGAGAATGACAGTGAGTCCTATCTGCAATGTGAAGAAAAACACTCTTAAAGCAATCAGCAAAATGCTGACATGATCCTAACGGACAGATGGTTATTCAACAGGTGATTCAGGGTCACATACACCACGCACTCGCAGTTTATTCTCCTGTGGATAAAGCTCTCCGCCTCTTCAAACTCCCAGGAAACATGACCCCTTAGACTAATTAATGCCTAATTTGTAACCTGTGTGATTGATTTGAAGTGAGAGACTCCTGAGAATTGACTGATATTAATATCATATTAGCCCAGAATTACTCACACAATCATAATGTAAAAGTTTGATAAATCTCACAAACCAAATTTTTTTTTTTTTTTTTTTGGTTTACTGGCCTGTTGGATGTACTATAGGAACGATAGGAACTGACCTGTTGATATGTATGTGACATACAGTATCATACTGCACATATGCAACTGGCCTCGATGAGCAGGTGGGGAAATAGGAAAAGAGGAGAGTTCACTCATATTTGTGTGTGTGTGTGTGTGTGTGTGTGTGTGTGAGTGTGAGTGTGAGTGTGAGTGTGAGTGTGAGTGTGAGTGTGAGTGTGAGTGTGAGTGTGAGTGTGAGTGTGTGAGAGAGAGAGAGAGAGAGAGAGAGAGAGAGAGAAGAGAGAGAGAGAGAGAGAGAGAGAGAGAGAGAGAGAGAGAGAGAGAGAGAGAGAGAGAGAGAGAGAGAGAGAGAGAGAGAGAGAGAGAGAGAGAGAGAGAGAGAGAGAGAGAGAGAGAGAGAGAGAGAGAGAGACTGACTCAGCATGTTGGGTAATTAGAGTTGGTGTATCTTGGGTCTGCTGGGAAAGTGGCTGTAGCCAAACTGCCAAAACACAGCAGATTTTCTAATTCCTCAGCTTTACTCAAAGATATTGAACTACAAATCATTAAAACACACACACACACACACACACACACACACACACACACACACACACACACACAAAATGTCCTTGCTCATATATTTTATCAGTGCCCTGATTAAGTTTTTAAGTAGCTTTTTTAAAACAAAGGCGTAGCTTGATGATGCCTTGAGCTTTTATTATGCTGCAGACGGCCTCTTCTTCGGCTCATGTGTATGTGGGGAAACGCAGTGCTGTTTTATCATATTAGATCAATTTGAGTGTGTTTAAAGTTATGTTATAATGCTAGTCTATGCTTTTCCTCTGAGGCTACAATGAGACACTTCTTGCACACTGCAGTGAGCTAGATCAATATTAGGCATGGTAAAACATGGTATTAGATCAAGAAAACAAGATTTAAACAATAACACTAACTGTGTTGAGCTATATAACAATGATTAGTTTCCTGCCGATGAATGCATCCAAACAGTTGCTCACCGGTTTAATAAAACACATATTAAAACGTCTTTGGTGTTTCCATGGGTAACGCGGATATGATGTCACGGATAGGCGATACACGGACACGGTCTGTGTTTAAAATAGCTTATTTCTCTGGATTTAAACATTCTTGGAAACATTTGGGATACTGCAAGTACACAAGTAAAAATAAATAAATAAATAAATAAATATATATATATATATATTTGTTTGTTTTTGTTTTTGTTTTTGTGCCTTTAATGAAAATATATAAAGACAAATTGACAGTACATTTATACAGTTATAAAGCATATAAACTATGTGAATAAAAAAAAACAATAATTTACAAATCTCATAAACTTATATTTTATTCACAATAGAATATAGATAACATATCAAATGTTGAAAGTGAGACATTTTGAAATGTCATGCCAAATATTGGTTCATTTTGGATTTCATTCCAAAAAAGTTGGTACAGGTAGCAATAAGAGGCCGGAAAAGTTAAATTTACAAATAAGGAACAGCTGGAGGACCAATTTGCAACTTATTAGGTCAACTGGCAACATGATTGGGTATAATCTGGAACAATCTCTGTGCGTAAGGTTCAAGGCCGGAAAACCATACTGGATGCCCATGATCTTTGGGCCCTTAGACGGTACTGCATCACATACAGGAATGCTACTGTAATGGAAATCACAACATGGGCTCAGGAATACTTCCAGAAAAACATTGTTGGTGAACACAATCCACTGTGGCATTTGCCGTTGTCACCCAAAACTCTATAGGTCTAAAAAGAAGCCATGTCTAAACATGATCTAGAAGCGCATGCATTTTCTCTGGGCCAAGGCTCATTTAAAATGGTAAAAAAAAACTGTTCTGTGGTCAGACGAATCAAAATTTGAAATGTTCTTTTTGGAAAACTGGGACGCCATGTCATCCAGACTAAAGAGAACAAGGACAACAAGTTGTTATTAGCACTCAGTTCAGAAGCCTGCATCTCTGATGGTATGAGGTTGCATGAGTGCATGTGGCTTGGCAGCTTACAAATCTGGAAAGGCACCATCAATGCTGAAATGTATATCCAAGTTTTAGAACAACATATGCTCCCATCCGGTTATCGTCTCTTTCAGGGAAGACTTTGCCTTTTCCGAAAAGATAATGCCAGACCACATACTGCATCAATCACAGCATCATGGCTGCGGATCCGGGTACTGAAATGGCCAGCCTGCAGTCCAGGTCCTTACACCCATAGAAAACATTTGGCGCATCATAAAGAGGAAGATGCGACAAAGAAGACCTAAGACAGTTGAGCAACTAAAAGCCTGTATGATACAAGAATGGGACAACATTCCTATTCCTAAACTTGAGCAACTTGTCTCCTCAATCCCTAGACATTTGCAGACTGTTATAAAAAGAAGAGGGGATGTGGCCTTGTCCCAACTTTTTTGAGATGTGTTGATGCCATGACATTTTTAATCAACTTATATTTCCTTAAAATTATACATAACAGAATATAGCGGAAATAATGTTCATGGATGCGATTATTAACATTACTGTAGTATGAAGCAGAGCAGAAACGAGTGTTGTGGAGCTGAGCAAGGTCGCTGGAGCGATTGTTAATAAGCGGGACTTTTATTATGCCACAGTCGTCAGTACCATTTCCACTTTTCCAGTCATGAGTGTGAGATAACGCAGCTCTGTTTATCATATTAGATACTATTTGAGTGTGTTGAAAATTATGTTATGAAGTTACTCTGTGTGTTAGCTTGGCAGCTGCTATGAAACTTGTTGCACACTGCAGTAAAGGTAAAGCATTTCTGCCAAATAAAACCGTAAACCGAGAGTAACTCTGATATGACACAATTGACAGGCAATTGACTCCCTCAGACGTCCCGGTTCATTGGTTAAAATAGCAATTTTCTAACGATTTAAAATAGTTGGAAACATGTGGTATATTGTAAGTACTCAATTAAACAAAATATATAACACTGGCTTAGTGTTTTTTGGATATTTTACAGAAAAAATGTTTACATAGTGCACCTTGAACATTAAAGGAAGTGTATGTAAGATTGTGGCCCTCTCCCCTCCCCCCAGACTCAAGGTTGCCAGATAGGCTGTAGGATCCAGCAGAAACGTTTGTAGCTGCAGCTGTGGTAACTAGAGAAGATCTGGCAACGCAGATGCCGAAACACTACTGACTTTGTGATTGGTAGATAGGTGGAGGGTGGAGCTTCAGGCCAAAACACAACATGACAACATCAACATCAGTTGAGGGCTGCAACAACAACTTTTAAATGACAATATCCTGGCCAGACTACTGTTGTCAGTGATATAAATATTTTAGATTAATATGATTTTTTAAGGTGGTGGTTCTGTGGTGTTTTTCTTGGCTGTGTTTATGGGGCGCAGTATAACATGTCTTCTTTTTTTTAACGCTGTATTTTTCTTATATTTGACCTTTATTCCACACCGTGTCTCCACTGTCCTTTGAACGGCTCGTTTGCTTCCTGCTTCTATGAAGCCCATCCATCCCTACAAAAAACGCAGTGGTCTTTGATTGGCTGAAGTGCCAAGCACAGGTTGCCCGGAAACGCCACACCCCTTACGCCTGTTTCACACCGCAAGCGTGAGCAGCGTGTGAGCAGCACTTCAGCGTAACCACATCATGACTGCAGCTGCAGACGCGCGAGATTATTCACACTGGAAGCGTTGGTGCAGCGTCACAGCAGCGGCTCCCACAATGATAGAGCCTATACCTGTCTGAGTATTAAATACTAAACTAAAATAAATTATTATATTTTCTGGCTAGTTTACTTTACTTTTTATAATACTTTCACCCAAACTGAATCATTAAAACAAGTTTAAATGGGTAAATCTTCTACAGCTGATTTTTATTCTTTGTTTTCTTTAATGACATACTCCAGTTATTGTTAAAACACACCACATGTGCTTCTTGTGTGCATTTTGAGCGCTTTTGTGATATTATATTTATTTTGTCCATCAAAAGTGTGCTTTCGCTTTACCGACTGCTGCAGACCGAGAGCCTTTACCTGTCTGAATATTAAATAGGGCCTACTAAACTAAACGAAAGTTTGTTATATTTTCTGGCTAGTTTACTTAATTTTTTATAATCATAACCATACTTTCACCCAAAATGAATAATCAAAACAAGTTTAAATTGCTAAAGTCTTCCACAGATATTTTTTATTCTTCGTTTTCTTCTCTGACATACTCCAGTTATTGTTCAAATACACTACACGTGCTTCCTGTGTGCATTTTAAGCACTTTTTCTGTGAAATGATATTTATTTTGTCCTTTAAAAGTGTACTTTCGCTTTAATTGAGCGTCAGGAGCGTCAGCAGCGCAGCAAAAATAGGCTCGCAGCCGAAACCCCCGCTTCACTGCTGCTCACGCGACGCTCCTGCTTGACGCTCACGTGCTGCTCCTACTCCCGGTGTGAATGCACTCATTGATTAACATGGGCGCCGAAAAAAATACGCGATGCTCACGCTTGCGGTGTGAAACGGCCGTTACCATTATGGGCAGAAGTCACATCTGGAGTGCAAATAATGGCGTCAATATTTCCATACCAATTTGAGCCCGAATCAGACCCAGATAGCGGGAAAGGAGGTCAAGCAGAACCTCTGAATGATGAGCCTTTGAGCAAATCCAGTATTGAACTCGTGAAGATTCTTTCAGCTGTCTTCCGTGAAATGTGCAGCAGCACAGATGGCTAAATTTGCATTGTAATCAGGAACTGAAATAAACACAAATTGAAACCATTGCTCCCGAAGTCCAGCATCCCGAGGAAGGCCGATCACAGAAGTCGTGCACTTGGGGTGAAAATAACTTTGTTTCGATGGCATGTCTGCAACACTCTAGCTTACAGCAACAGCTCTCTTTTTTATAATGACTGTGACGTGGCATCGTCCACTTTGTTGCATGTTCGCGGGGGCAGTGTTTATGTTAATAGCAAGGGTTTATGATGTCACACTGTAATTTTGCAGATACTGCGTATGCTCAAGAAGCAACATTACACACTAACTAAAGTTTAAAAAGTGACATCGCATACAACCACCCCTTTAATGTCTAGTGACATATCAGGGCCATTTTATGATTAAATGAAATACATTTCTTACATACAGTTCCTTTAACTGAGAATAATAAATGCTGTGTTTTTTCCTTCTTAGTTCATATTAGCTAAAGTAGTTGCCTAATGTTAACTAAATGAAACCTTATTGTAAAGTGTTACCTTTAATTAAAAAAAATATTATTCACTTTTGGTGTGAAATATTATCCGGACAAATATGACCATTGATTGGCTTTGTGAGAGTGACCTTGTTACAATCTTAAATTGTATTTTTAAGTGTCACATTACCAAAGTCCTGAATATTTACAGGCAAACCATTAAACACAACCATTATGAATTTAGCTGAAAAGATACTTGAAATCTTCCATCCTCTTCAAAACACACACACACACACACACACACACACACACACACACACACACACACACACACACACACACACACACACACACACACACACACACACACACACACACACACACACACACACACACACACACACACACACACACACACACGTTACCTCAATGAGCTCAGCTCTGACGTTGATGGTGCGTAACCAGTCCTCTAGCCGTGGGTAGCTGTTCAGGGCCGGCGGCCTTTCTGTGTCTGGCACCTTCTGCTTACACTGCAGCTGTTTACAGATGTACTTCATGAGCTTGACCTGCAGGGGGCAGCAGAGCACAAAGCGAATGAGGGAGGGGCCGTCAGAGTAGGGGCGGAGCTTAAGATAGGCCTTTATTGCCTCTGCGGGTTTCATATTCAACCAAAGGACAATTTCACAAACAGCTGTGTGAACTCAGATTTTTGATGACAAATGTTACATGAGCATGATGGACATCACATAAGACACCAAGACATGCCATAAAATCAATTTAAATGTAATGACAGGCCCTATTGACGTGGGTGCGAAATCTCAAAGAATGCGTGTTCTGTCAGGATGGAAGGTACGTCAATTAATCAAAGTCACAGATAAGTCCAAATCAGCACTAATCCACAGCTTTGCATCACTGCGGTGTCTCTCATCAGCCAGATTTCAGCATCAGTCGCACCTGCAGGTCTGATAAATAACACGGCATCAGAGCGCCTGCAGTTTCAAATCTGACTGGATTTTCTCTCCCTCTCTCTTTTTTGTGCTCCCCTTCAGCAAACAGGGCTGTCAGCTATAAATAACTGTTATTATATGGAAGGGAGCTGCAGCCCTCCTCATGGGGGCGACTGCACTGCTGGCATGGCAACCGAGTGTCATCGGAACACTGCTCTGACGGTGGGAGCGTTCTGACATCACAGCTCCACGAGACGCAGAGTTCACACGGAGGCTAAAACGGCAGTCTGTCTCGAACACGGCCGCCGCCGCCTGCTCCCATTTGCCCATGCCGCAGAACACACCGATACTGCAGGATTTTTCCCCATTCCAGCCTGTGAGGATTATAGGGATGTATGAGACTAGTCAACTAAACGATACTGTTGCTACTAAAGTCGACATTGGAAATACTAGTCATTTATATATTTTTGTCTTTTTTGCACTTGTATGTTTTGCTTTATATTTTTTACAAAGGATATGTTCAAATTACCCTCAGGTCCTACTCGCCCCACTCTACACAGGACTCTGCAGGCTAGTCAAATTCTTCCACACCAAACTCGCTCATCCATGTCTTTATGGACCTTGCATTGTACACTTCTGCGGAGTTATGTTGGAACAGGAAGAGGCCATTCCCGATCTGTTCCCACAAAGTTGGGAGCATGAAATTGTCCAAAATGTCTTGGTGTGCTGAAGAGTTCCTTTCTCCGGAACTTAGCAGCAAAGCCTAACCCCTGAAAAACTACCCCACAACACATTCCCCCCACCAGTGCAGTCAGGCAAGTACCATTCTCCTGGCAACTGCCAAATCCAGACTGGAAGTGAAAGTGCCCTTTTAGATCGCACTACAGTGCCCCTGTGAACACGATTTCCACCAAACTCCGAGAGCGATTTGAATTCACTGAGCTCCTGAGAGTGACCCATTCTTTCACAAATGTTTGTAGAAGCATCTGTATGTCTATCTGTTTGATTATATACACCTGCGGCCAAGGAAGTGATTTGAACACCTGAATTCAGTGATTTGGAAGGGTGTCCAAATACTTTTAGCAATAAAGTGTACATACTGTATGTCTCGGTATATACTGTATACAAACACACACGCACTCACACGTATATATATAACTAATACTAATTAAATACTAATACCAATTTAAAAAAAATAAAAAAGTATATATACTTATTTTACAGGAGTGGGATTTGACTATATGATTCATAGATACTATTAAGTAGACAAGTAGACTATTTCATGTGGATTGATTATACAGACAGATGTTTTTTACTTCTTCTGGGGGTTTCTTAGACTAGTCGGTTACAAAATTTCTGTTTAAGCGTTATGGAAATTTCTCTAAGCGCACATTCCTAGTAAGGATCGCTCTGGATAATAAACGCAGTGGAGAACGCTCCCAAATCTTGCACAAACAAACTGCACTGGCTAACGCAGGAGGAATTTTCCAGCTCGGTGCAGAATGCTGACCCACCTCAAATTCACCGATGCACTCAGAAAAACCACACCTATTCCCTCAATCTGCCTGCATACAGCTTCCTGGATGGGCCGCACAGACACCTCAGCAGAACAGAAGCGCTGATGACGCAGTGAGACAGAAAGAAGGGAAGGGGGGAAAATAGTGAGAGAGAGAGAGAGAGAGAGAGAGAGAGAGAGAGAGAGAGAGAGAGAGAGAGAGAGAGAGAGAGAGAGAGAGAGAGAGAGAGAGAGAGAGAGAGAGAGAGGGGGCTCACCTGCTGTGACAGTTCAGGTAAGCGGCTCACTGACGCACAGAGGCCCGTTACCATGAGGCCGACGGCCATAAAACGAGTCATCCTTTCACACTTCCCCCTCCACCACCCCCCATCCCACTGCTGCCGCCTGCAATCACTGCTTTAATGAGAACAGCACGCTTATGCATGCATTAAACAGACACACTTAATCCCTCTATAATCATTACCAGATGCACCAACAAATGCATATAGAATATATAAATTGATCCCTGCATAATCAAATTGATTACTTGCCTATATGTTCAAACTGACCTGCATACTTATATACTCCACTGATCCCAAAATCATATTCAAATGGAATGTTATACATTTAATTTGCTCCCTCACACACCATTTGTTCAAACTGATCCACACATCCCAAAACTCATCTTTGTATTATATTTAAAATGATCCCCACTGATCCTTGCATACTCAAACTTATCCCTTTCACTTAATCACTATACTCAAACTGATCCTTATATATGTTACACTTAGGGCCGTTTCTAGCCTTTCTGGCACCCTAGGCAAGATTCATATGTTGCACCCCCCCCCCCCCCCTCTTTTTTTAAAACTTTTTTTTTTTTTTTTTTTTTACTTTTTTTTTTTAGGGGGGGCTGATGCATAAGTTCATAAAAAAGCGCCTAGTGAGGCCCATGGTTATGACAGTATTAGCCTACTTGATCAATTTACACTAAACAGCTATCTCTGATGTAAAAAAAAAAAATGTATTCAAATGAACTGCTATAATGTTCTGCACCTGAAATGAGCATGGCGTGTGGTCCGTCCAGTACTAATATTCAGTGTAATGTTTTGCTCAACCTTATGATAGAGCGACCAGCTTAGTAGAGAACAAGTCCTACAAGTAACCAATAAGGCTAACATACCTGTATATTTCTTTTTACGATACTGAGCCCCTGATGGCTTTGACCTTTTCATGATGATGAAACTAAAGCACGCTGTAATGAGTAGAAATATAGTGTGGCCCCTTTAAGAGTTGCGCGCGCTCCCTGCAAACGAAGTCTGCATTTTGTGTATGTGCTATGGTGCGCACTGAGTCTTGAGCTCCCATGTGTGGGGATTATTATGAGAATTCAGCGGGGAATAAAGTGATGTTAATCGCCTCCGTGTTTACATCCACTCCAGTTACATTAAGTGAGCTATCCACATTTTTCACTCGGACACAAGCGTTACAACGCCACGGATGACGACGTTCCCTGCCGCCCTCTACATGATCTTTTTTCATTACAGCAGCGCCACTATCACCATGTCGACTTCACTCCAAAAATCGCAACTAATCATAATGCCTCGAAATAGCAAAAGTACGAAATATTAATAATAAAAAATATATGAAATAACTAAAAAATCTTGTTGGGGCGGGGGCTCATTGGCGCCCCCCAGCTGTTGGCGCCCTAGGCGACCGCCTAGTTTGCCTATGCCTAGAAACGGCACTGGTTACACTGGACCCCAAAACCAGTCATAAGGGTATTTTTTTTATTTTGAGAGATGAATAAATAAGCTTTCCATTGATGGATGGTTTGTTAGGAAAACATTTAGTCGAGAAACAATTATTTTGAAACGGTGCAAAAAATCTAAATATTGAGAAAGAAAATAGAAGTCCTTAGCAATGCATATTACTACTAATAATATATATATATATATATATATATATATATATATATATATATATATATATATATATATATATATATATATATATAAAAAATTGTTGTGTATTGTGCTAATTAATTGAGATTTCTTACAGCTCTTACAGGTTGTTGGCCTTGTCTGTTTCGTTGCTTCTATGACTCTCCCCTTTTTAGTAAGTCGCTTTGGATAAAAGCATCTTCTAAATGATTAAATGTATGTATATATATATATATATATATATATATATATATATATATATATATTAGGGCTGTAACGATACACCAAACCCACGATTCGGTTCGTATCACGATTTTTGACCCACGGTACGATACAAACCTCGATATAGGGGGGACAAAACAGTTTTATTCTGTACAGTATTCTGTAGCCTATTTTGCCGTCAATACCATATATCTGTATGGTCAATAGGCATTTTCTTTGCGGTACCAATAGGCAATATATATTTAACATGAAGTATAGGGCCTCCTGTACATCAATACCAACAGAAGCGCCGCGTCAGACACGCTTCTGGTGTGCAAAGAAAGAGAAAACACCCCGCAGATGACACGCAACAGAAACGCCACGCTCACACCACGTTGCCAGCCGGTTGGGGAAGCTTCTTGAAACACTTACGGCGAATTGTGTGGGTCTTGTCAACTACACGATTGCCATCATTGTTCTCCACCGGGTAGCTGAAATGTTGCCATACTGCTGACTTAAAAGTTGGACCTGGACAGGAAGGATAATTCTGGCAGTTGGAAGGGGTGTGTCGCGATTCTGCCTTCTCACATCGCGATACAGGTTCGTGGACCTGCGTATTGCGATTTCGATTTCATATCGCATATCGTTACAGCCCTAATATATATATATATATATATATATATTTTTTTTTTTTTTTTTTTTTTTTTTTTACGGTAGGAAATTAACAAACTATCTTCATGATCTTTACTTAATATCTTAATGATTTTTGGCATAAAAGATAATTGTGACCATTACAATGTATTGTTGGCTATTGCCAAAAATATACATGTGCGACTTATGACTGAATATATGGTCCAGGGTCACATCACATATACTTGAATGATGTCCAAATACTTAATGATCATTAGCTTGTGCTGTTCAAAACTTTTTAGTAAGATTGGGATATCTTTGATCCAAACCATCAGGATTATACTGATTCCAGCAGAAGTGTGGATTTCAGGAACATATGTAATAAAACTTTAAAACTGGTTAAAATACATTTGTCATGTAATACACACACACACATACAGTATATTTTTCATTTTGCTCTTAATTGGTTTAACTGTTAAAGTAATACATTAGAAGTAAACATAGTAAAGTGAGATTGGTGCCATAATATATCCCTAAACAGCTGTAAATATATAATTATAATAATTTAAAGTGTTTTTTTAATCACTGTTTGTAAACTACATTGGCACAATCACAAGAGAAGTCCAATTCAAAAGTTCTTTGCGAGCGAATGCAAAGTTTCTAAAAAAAAAAAAAAAAAAAATGCAAGAGTTTAGTTTTTTTCCCCCATCTTATATTTTTTCCATCACTATATCCCTTTAGGGGCTCCGTAGAGCACTAGTATTTCAGATTTAGTAATCTGAAAAAGTGTGTATCTATATTTGTGTGATCCGATCCAATTTTGCTTTGAAAAAACTGCATAAAATTAAGATGGATTATCTGATCCTGGATAGCAAAAACATTGGATTTCCAAATCCAGATCATTCTGATCCAGATAATATTTTTTGAACTGGTCCAACACACTCAAATAGATCTTTATATACTTAAAGTCAGCATTAAACAGAAGTTGTGATAGTCTTTTCTTCCCTTATTGTGATGTATACCAAATGAAACAGCTTTTCGAACAAGAAAAAAAAATGGGTCGGGACTTGATTTTGTCCATCGGGAATTGATTGGATGGTTGTGATTTGCTATTGGTTATTCTCATGTGAGTGACAGGTTGTCCCGCCCACGCACCAGTAAACACGTCATGAGAAAGGAGGAGAGGAAAGGAGAGAACGGTGACCCACATACTCAACCTGATGTATGTCAGAGTTAACTAATGCACACCTCCGCTTGAAGTGACGAGCAATGCACGCTTGCCGTTTACAGTGCATTAGAACGTTGTTTTCAAGTCGCATCCGCGCTTCATTAAAGAAAGGTATTGTTTGCATACTGTGGTAAATACACACAATGTAGTAGATTATGGCCAGGGACAAAACCAGCCCGCGCAGTCGTCTCTCCATAGTGTTATATTTTGCTGGCTTTTCCTCTTCTGTTGGAATTTTCCCACATGTAAATTCTGACCAATCGAAAAGCAGTTTAGGAAATACGCCATGGCCAATGAGTGATGTAGATGTTGTCACGTGCCTGCGTTTTGGTTCGTTTCAACTGGTTCGGACCAAAGCAATCAGTGTGGTGTGAAAAGGAACCAAAAAAGCTGAAAAATGCAACAATGTATATTTGTTTGCCCTTGGTTCGGACCAAATGAACTGAACTAAAGATGTGAAAGCACCCTCTAAATTAATCAACTTAAACTGATCCTTATATACTTTAAATGATGCCCAACTAGTCAAATTGATTCCAAAAACTCATACATATTTAATAATAGTCCAAAATAGCCAAATGTATTCCGTACATATGCAAACTGATTCCTACATACTCAAATTCATCAAACAGAAGCCAAATATTCAATATGATCCCTAGACTTAGTAAACCCAGCCTGATCTGCCGGCGATTTCGCCCTGCAACTCAGTCTGGAAACCTGTACATTCATTTCTACTGCTTCTTTTACACTTTTGCGGGAACCAATCACAGACTGGCTTATCCACCTGGCGCGCTATTGGGGGGTTTAAAGGTCCACTGAAATCAAAATTTACGTTTTTTAGCTTATGACTGTGTTAGCCTTAAGGTCATGAATAAGCTGGTATGTTATTCAAAACTATGACAAAATTTGCATTTAGGAGATATAAGCATTCAAAATTTACAGTCTCTCACTTCTGTTAAAATGAATCTCAGATTTTGATGACATCATCGCAGACTTCACTTTCTTGTCAAATCTTCTGTCCAATCAAAATACTCTCTAGAATCTAAAGCCCGCCCCCTACACTGCTGAAGCTGCGGCTTAAATCGTCAGTTGTTAACACACATTTACTAATTTCTACATGGTGAAAGGCACATAGCACACTATATATGATAGGAAACGATTCAGTGTAAATATGCTTTCATTTGAGGCTAACTAAGTCTGTTTTCACTTTAGTTTCACGCACCGAAGCAGCGCACACACTCCAATGGCTCTGGTCTAAATTTAGACTACAGACACGAGAGCATGTGCGCGAGTCGGCGCAGACAACAAACATATCGGACCCATTTGAATTCTGCACAGAATGCTGCATTTCAAAGCGATATGGAGGAGATTATGATGGTAAACAGTGTTAGAGGAAACTGGCTTTACCAAACAGAAAAGTCCGCTCTTGCGCTCTAGTGAAACTGTATATTAATTAAACGCTATTGGCTGTTTCAAAAAAAGGGAGGAGTTGCTAACAGCTGAAAAATTACGTCAATACATTGAATAATGCGGCGCGTTTAAAGGCACTTCAGTGGGCCTTTAACACATTGATGGATAGAGAAGTGATGGGTTGTTGCTCGTTGATCACGCCTCTTGTAGTCTGATGGGTTGAAGAACTATCCAATTGCGTACAGAGTCATTTGAATAATGCTCGTTTATCATGCCTCTTGTGCAGTAGAAAATACAGAGGAGACACCACAGACCAATGTTCAATCTTAAATTGAGCTTGATCTGATGATAGCCAGACAACAAACTGATCCCTGCATACTCAAAATGACCCCCACAGACTGACAACTATCTACTCAAACTGACATTCATATACTTTGCAATACTTACAAAGTCAAACTAAACGCATATATTTAACTTGATCCCGAAATATTACTATATATCCAAACGGACTCTCACAAACTTGAACTGATCTCCACATCTTCAAATGATTCATACATATATTCAAACCTTCAAATCATTATCTGTTTTTCCAAATGATCCCTACATTCTCAAACTGTTCCTTAGATAACCGCTCCTTTGAAGCCTTTTGCATTATGATCAGATCTTTGTACAGGGGAATTTCTGGCTGAAAGTTCTCAGTCTTCATCTCAGTTACGCACCCGCACACTCGTCCCTGAGAGAAACCAGTACCTCAACAGGTGAATCAGAGCTTCAATGACATCCTATCAAGAGGAAACTCTCTCTTTTGTACACATACTCGCACACATACTTCAGCAAAAAAGAAAAAGACCTTGAGTGCTGTCGCGGCTGAAGCCAACAAAAGGCCCGCGCGCTGCAGGCGAGTAACTCGTAGCAGACGGCAGAACAAACACCAGTCGGGGTCAGGGGTCAGACGCGTAGGAGGACAGGGAACTGAAAGCACCTTGTGGGAGGTCAGAGGCGATAAACAAGCAATTAAAGCTCTATTGCTAACAGCTAAATGCTAATTACACAGAGGACAGTGAGCACTCCACTCAATAAAGCTCAACTGCCATTCAAAAGCTTTTAGCCATTGCAGTCAATATAAAAATTTGTGTCAAGTGCTTGAGGTCTGAGAGTTTTCCACAGCGCTCGGATATCAGCACAAATAAAAAGGCTCACAACGAAACTGTTTAAAAGTACAAGGTCTGATCCGGTGCTCACATACAGCACACTTCACACAGGAAGAACTTGAACCATTTCACTAAGCTAAAGAGCTCTATTTTATAGCCATTATTAAGGTGCAGTGCAGTTTCTGAATATGTACATTGAGCCTACTAGAACTGTTCTGTTTTTGTCTTTTCTTCCTACAGATAAGCCAGCTGTAGCATCTATGGTATTTTGGTACATAAAACGTTCCCCTGACTTTTTGCACAAGGGTTTCTGTTTGGTTATTTTTAGAAACCAACATTCTGACAACCAAATAACTGATACAGAACATTATATAATGGTTATTTTATAGTTTGAGCTTTTTTAACCAAAGAAGCAAATATTTTTGTTAAAAATTCTACTTTTATTCAACAAGGATGCCTTAGATTGATCGTTACAAAAGATTTCCATTCTAAATAAATGCTGTTCTTTTGAACTCTCTATTAAAGGTGCACTATGTAGGATTTTTGCAGTAAAATATCCAAAAACCACTAGGCCAGTGTTTTGTTATATTATATTTTGTTCATTGGAGTCCTTACAATATCCCAAATGTTTCCAACTATTTGTAAAAATCTGCGAAAATTGCTATTTTAAGGGGGGGGGGGGGGGGGGGGTCAGTCAATCTCATGTCAATCTTGAGCACCTATAAAGTAGTATTGCATCCTTCATATCTCCGAAAAGTCTTTAGTTTTATTATATTTATAAAAGAAATATGGGCTGTACCGAGTCTTTCCGGAAAAAAACGAGCGCCTGGAGGTGTAACGTGGGAGGAGCTAAAGAATGACGAGCGCACACAAAGCGGTAATGTCCTCAAGCGTGAAGAAACCCATGGCTATCTCAGCTAATACAGATAATGATCCAGAATCAGATTCGGAGGCTGGAATAAATTGAACAGGAGAAACAGCAACAGCAGGACGTCCGTCTCTGTGGTATGTACTGTATTTAGTGGCCTGTCAACATTTGTGTTTTTACTCGCAGTTTATGAGGACATGATTTGGTTTATGGACTATTGTATGCGACTAAACCTTAACAGTAGCAAGCAAAACGGTTTTGCACGTCAGACTAGTGTAACATTATACATAGAACAACAATGGAGTAACCGTTAGCGCATTTGAATGACGAAGCACGCGATCGTGTCGTTTACTGATGTTTACTCACGGGACGATAGCCAACAGCACAGACATTTGAAGCAGTTTTACTCACCGCCTGCTTCCACAAAGCAGGACCGAACCTTTATCGCTGGGACCGCTCCGTCAAAAACACACTTCTTTGGTATGATTTGGTGAAGTCCTGTGACAGCATTGACCGTGGAAATCCGCGATGTTGTGAAGCTTCCCGTCATTTCTGCGTTCAAATCGGTTCAAATGCAGCGCTGCCTTCCCGGAATGCTGTGCTGAAGCGTTGAAGTCGCTCGACGTCAACCATAGGAATAAAGTGGAGCGCGGCGCGGACTATAACGGCATAGGTGTTCACGGACGACTGGATCTGCAGCTGAGAGAGTGTTTATGGGCGTGCATTTCCTCTCTCGCTCTAGTCACGCACGTGGGGGTGCGTTACCTAATACTCATTACCGAAAAAACGGGAATGGCGCCGGCGACTGTGTCCCGTCATAATAAAAGTCCCACTGCTTGCGAGCCATGTGTTGTGCAACAATCGCTCCAGTGGCTTTGCTCAGCTCCCTCAACACTACGTCCTGTTCTACTTCATACTGCAGTAACGTTAATAATCACATCCATGAACTTAATTTCTACCTGAGTCCTATACCAATTCTTTTCCACCGGCCTGTGGCATGTCCCAAGATTCTGAGCTCAAACTTGGTGTCATCAAGCTACACCTCTGTCTTGAATAGTCACCCTCTAGCGGACGGAAAAGTTACATATTGTAGCTTTAATCAAACAATCCTGAAAAATGCATCACGGATACCACAATAAAGCAGCAGAACATAAGAAATGTTTCTTGAGCAGCAAATCAGCATATTAGAATGATTTATGAGACTCTCAAGACTGGAGTAACGGCTGCTGAAAAAACATCTTTGCCATCATGGGAATAAATAGAATACGGTTATTTTAACAAGTAATATTTCATAATTATACTGTTTTTACTTTATTTTTTTCATCAAATAAATGCAGCCGTGGTGAGCATAAGAGACAAACTGACCCCAAACCCTTATTTTGAAAAGTAGTATATATTTGGAAAGTGATGAATATATTACTTATTTAGCCTCTTTTTTCGATAACAAATCAAAGTTATATTGATCATACCATGGTAATGAGGAGCCATCCACCTACTGGAATATTCAGGTCAAACCATCAAACTCCTGACAGTTTTCGCTTGGTCTCTAGTTGACCGCCTTGGTTAAGGTGGTTAGAACTGATAAATTGGAGCAACAAAACAACCACCTCATCCTACAAAACCCCCTGATCCCCTTAATCTGCAATGACTTTGTCCAGCAGTTACCTGTCATTAAACTATAGTTAATGTATAGCTAAGGTAATCAGGTACAATAAGAAATGGCTATGACCATTTTTTTTATAAGATCTTCACAATACTGGGACTAATCTTGGTGTCCACCATAACGGCCTGAGCACTGGCATGATTCCTGGTTTTCTAGTCTCACAGCTCTGAGGAAAGCAGAGAAACACCCACTTTCATGTTCTTTTGTTAGTTTGTCTCTGTGAACATTGATTTTGGGGCTTGGCCAAAGATAGACGGAGATGAACAGGACAGTTATCTGCTGTTGGTTTGAAAGTTAGGGCCGCAGTGGTTTACAGTCTGCAGAGACGTACCAACAGCCCATTTTTCTCAGACCAAACAACAAAGCCCACCATCTCAACTGCTTTCATAACACCAGAGATCATAATGCTAAAATTTTCATTGTTGCAGGTTGAGCAAATGTCTGATAGCAGATTTGACCTACTCGAACTTGCTCCGAGCGGGATTCAAACGGAGGTCTCTGACATGGGAGGGGGACTCAGAGGAGTGAGGTTTACACCCACAAGTTAATATTCATTGATTGCGAAATCATGTCAAACAGAGAGGAGATAAAAAAAAATGTAACTCCACTCAATGTGAAGTAGAAGTTATCGTTGGCGAGGTGGAACAGAGAACAAAAATTTAGTTTAGAGGACACAGTGTGGGCATTACTAATGCCAAAAAGGCACTTGAGTGGCAAAAGGTTGCAGACGCCGTAAATGCTGGAGCCTTAACCTCGGACCGTGGCTGAAATAAAAAAAGAAATGGTCGGAAATCGAAGTCGGGGGAAAAAAGCATCTAGCGCTCTATTGCCAGAGCGTGTCTGCCATGAGTGGGGGAAAGCGGACACCTCTTGATGAGAATTTCTCATTTTCTTTCTCAATCAAAAATAAAACACACCAAAGGCATATGCATGAATACCATGATTCCGTAACTGATGAAGAAATTTTTACTATGAAAACAACTTTCCCCAGTGGATAATTAATACATATATCTATCTACCCTATTAGGGAAGATGTGTTCTGAGTTTTGCCGACCGGATACGGCGAATGTTTCATCTATCAACAAGCTCTGTTTCACCTTCGTTGCTCTGGTTGGTGTAGCGCTATCCTATCGTGTGCAGAGGGAGTTTGAAAGACAACCGTTTATCCCGCCCCTCGGATTGAGCCCTGTCTATGGTCAGTTTCCAGACCAAACATCTTGATGTGGGTCTGGCTTGTCAGGCTATATGGCAGCAGTTTCTTGATTATTACGCAGGAAGTATTGTAGTTCCTAGCCATATTGGCCTAGAAAATCATAATGTTTGTCGGTCTTAGTACACGATGTAACTACACAAGTGTACATCAAGTATTAAATAGGAAAAATATCAAAAGTCTTTTGTCATTTTTTAATGCGATGCTAACAGTCTAATCAGAATCAATGATCTATGCTAAGCAATGCTAAAACTGCTGCCTCCAGACCCAGAGATCGGATTAATGGATTTGAAAACAGTCAAACACAACTGTTTAAATCTAGGGGAATTGGAAAATTAGCCTATTTTCAAAAAAAGTGGAGTGTTCCTTTAATGGCCTTTGTTACACTCACCCCTCTAAACCTCACTCCCATCTGGGTCATGGCACAAAACACAACCGGTCCTACTCAACCCACTTTAAGCGGGATTCGAACTAGGGTCTCTAGCATGGGAGGCGGGTGTGCTAACAAGGACGCTAAAAACCACAGCCTCTAGTGTCAGTCGCTAGAACACCTCTTGAAGCCAGTGGAGTAAGGTTTACGTGTACAGCTCTTACTGGCCTACGTCCGTTACACAACTGCCATTTCTCCATGCGTTATAGTGCTCCTTGGAACCACTACAGTAAGTCTAAATGTCTTTGTATTAAATCTTCTTTACTACTATTGTATAGCAGGATAAAATCTCTGTATTTCAGTCTCTTTAATTTAATTTTCAGATACATAGCACATGCGTGCATGACCCAGATTAAAAATATTGGTTCTGTGTGAAGACTGGACCGTCCTGATCCTGCACTGCTGTCTCTGCGCACACACAAACACACATGACTGACAACAATACACTGGTGAAAGTGTGACGTCAGGTTTCCTAGCAACTACACTCCTGGGTCGTCAGTAACGTTTTTTTCAGAGTGGGATTTTCCCATAGACATAGAAAACATGGTGAAAGCTAGACATCTTTACAAAGCAGCATGGTCATCTGTCTGCAGTCATAATCTACAAATCTGTGTTCACAACAGTCTCAGAAATGTATTGCATATCATTAACTTGTTGTATCATCACATGAAATCTGAAAATATTTTTAACTTATTGAAGAAGAAGAAACCTGTTCCTTCTTTTTGGACATCCTTGAAGAAAATGTTCTTGCTCAGATGTTGCACTTTCATGGTTTAGGAGACTTAAAGTGAGTAATTTCATTTTTTGATGAAATATCCCTTTATATCACATAAAACCTGTGTGACTTTCTTCAGTGTAACACAAACATAGATCTTTTAAAGAACTGTATATGATCCAAAACAACACTGAAACTCATTGACTTTCATTGTATGGACAAAACAAACAACTTTTCTACATCCATGCATCAATCGTCTATTAGAAAATGTATAGATATAGGTAACTAAGTATCAAAGTTTTCTAGATATTCTCAGATATTTTATGATTTATTTGTAGAAAAAAAAGAGCAACAGGTGAGATATTAAAGAGACTGATTGATATATGTTAACAATATACTTCAAATATAGTTTTTAAAATACCTTGGTATCATGTGAATATATTAATTCATTAATATAAATTAAATTACTAGTAATAATAATTTAAAAGTACCATGGTAATGCTTACATGGTAATAGCATCTGCACCATGATGTCAGACTTTTTTATTGGATGGTTATTGGATAAAAATATTAGGTTTTTTTAATCTTACTGAGGAATATCTGGGGCAACCTGTTCTCAGACAGCAACGCAACATTAGGGAAAAACTAAAATGGAGCCATACTTGAATGTGTCATTCACATTCACAAAATAAAAAAAACACTATCATTGAATTATTTAAAATGTACCACCAGTATACATATACATTGGTGGTATTTGGGGGTGGCGTCACACCTGCTTGACTGCAGATGAGGGTAAACACAGGGACGAGGCTGCCATGACAACAGCTCAGTGAGGTCAGCAGGTGTGATTGACAGCCAAAGGGCAGGAACACGCCCAGCTGCTCCGAGAACACAGACAGATCTGCAGAAAAACGTCAAACAATGTATCCACAGACAAGAGCTGTGAGCTAACCACCTGATCCACATTGATTAGCATGTCTCTATGCAATTTCAACTGTCACCCTGGTGTAATGTGCTTAACGCCAATCCCTTCATCTCTTCTTACGAGCTGCCCACTGGCCTCAAATACCTGCAGGACACACAGGAGTTTAATGCCGACCTCAGACAATCCCCAACACTACACATACGAGAGATTTACTAAAACCTAAGATAATCCCAGCATTGCTTCACAGACGTTTACTCATATAGTGTCATGTCACGTGTGGGTCATGTGTCTGTGTACATGCTGACGCTGCCTGACCGATAATCTCATTTGGAGTATTAATGAGAGTGTATGAGGCATTCATTCTAGAAAATATAAACATAAATAGATCACCCATTCCCAGCTGCAAAATAAATATGAATAATAATATTGATTATAAATACATATAATTATTAACAAGTAAAAATATTATTATATGTATAAAATATATTCTGTAAATATTACATACGCTCCTATCTATCTATCTATCTATCTATCTATCTATCTATCTATCTATCTATCTATCTATCTATCTATCTATCTATCTATCTATCTATCTATCTATCTATCTATCCATCCATCCATCCATCCATCCATCCATCCATCCATCCATCCATCCATCCATCCATCCATCCATCCATCCATCCATCCATCCATCCATCCATCAACTTACTGTTGATTAAAATGCTAAATCTGGTATAACACTGGGGCTGAAAATTAATAGGCTTGGAATTGGTGCTGGTAAACTAATACAGGACAATAGTGACACCAGAATAAAAATACTCATGATTCTGGAGCTGAAAATACAGAATTATTTTAGACAAATATGCTTGGACTCTGTCACTGACTAGATATATTTAGGCCAGTTTTTACTGGTGACATAAGACATTTGGCATTATTAGGACCCACAAATATCTCCCCATTGCATTACACTGTATTCGATATTATATATTGTATTTTAATGTAGTACTGACACTAAAATGCTGTAAACTTAATTTTTTTCCTTTTGGGTGAACTATACAAAAAAATACAGACTGTCACTACTCACTATCCACAATATAATTTGTTGCATTTTTTGTATTACAATATATTGTGGCATAATATAGGCCTAAAGTTACACCCCTGACATACACACACATATATATATTAAGTACAGCTGTTCAACAGCTCATTAACGCAAATATCTAATCAGCCAATGACAGGAACTCAATGTATTTAAGTACGTAGATATGTTCGAAATTGCCCCCAAACCCTTAAATAGGGTACTATTTAAGCCATTTGTAGTGGTGTCCGAAACCATAGTGGACGTTATCGAATGCACTCATTCCATCCCACAATGCACCACAATAGGGAGAGTAAAACCGATGTACGGCTAGAGAATACCCATAATGTCGTATTTAATGAATTCTTGCTTCTCGCCAGAAGATGCAGATGAACTGCAGCTGAATCCTCGACCCATCTGTTTTCCAAACTGCACTCTGGTTTTCATTCACTCCTTCAAGTGGGCTATATTAGATGAGTAATGTAGGGAATATTGAATGAGGGTATAGGGGGCGATTTTGAACACAGCCATGGTCAAGATGATCTGCTGAAGTTTAAACTGATCATCAGAATGGGAAGAAAGGTGATTTAAAGGGGTGCTTCAGCGCTGGGAAGATGAATCTGTATTTAAACTGGGTCATTCATGTAGTAGAAATGTGAAATTATTTTTGAATTTGGTGCCTTCTAGACTGAGAAAATACAGAAAATGTATTTTTGTCTCATGGGGATGAAAACAACAATTCCCAGAATGCTTCGCTGCCCTGTGAGGCCAATCCCAAAGCCACCGCTACTGAATCACTGTGACTGGATCACTTTCCCATCGCGTTCATTTTCATAAAATCAGTTCAGCTGGAGAAAAGTACAATTAAATACTGAACATGTCTGGTCAATATAATGAGTGAGTCGCCGCGCGAGTGTCAGATTACATTCACCGTCATGAATAAGCTGAATGAGCTGAATGAGCTCTCATGATGAGAGCTGAGGTAAGCGCGGTATGGAGGATGGTAAGCGCGACCACGCTCGTGGCATACGTTCACAGCACATGTTCAGTCTGCCGTTTTTTTTAGTTCATGCCTCTGGAAGCTTAACTTTTAATAGGAATTAATTTGAGAAGTTGAAACACTTACTTTGCTCCGCCGGCCGCTCCGTTTACAAGAATGCCTTCAGCTGCGAGCTGAGCAGTGAGTGTGATTTCCCATCATCCATGCGCGGGTTAAACACATTCGGAAATGGTTCCCTCTGCTGGCTGAATTCTTTAGCCTTTGGCCAAAAATTCCTCATATAAGGCAAATATCATCAATTTGCATCAAATTTCTTGTCTAAGGGGGATATGAGGGGGGGATGCACAATCATTTGAATATACTCCAGGGTTTCTACTGATACAAAGCCATATGCTAATCGCTAAAGTAACCCTTTAAGTGACTTTGAACGTGGCATGGTTGTTGGTGCCAGACAGGCTGGTCTGGGTGTTTCAGAAACTGCTGATCTACTGGTATTTTCACACACAACCATAGGGTTTAACCACACAAACACAACTCTAGGGTTTAAAGAAAAATGGACCAAGCTGATTTTTTTTTTAAGCGAAAATGCCTGGTTGAAGCCCGAGGTCAGAGGAGAATGGCTAGACTGGTTTGTGCTGATAGAAAAGCAACAGTAACTCAAATAACCACTCTTTACAGCTGAGGTACACAGTAGAGCATCTCTGAACACAAAACAGCTACATCAGCAGAAGGCACCCCAGGTGCCACTCCTGTCAGCTAAAGCCCCGTTTCCACCAAAATTACCCGGAACAATTTGTACCAGGAACTTTTTTACAGGAACTTTTCTCCCCCCCAGACCTGCAGCTGTCTGCGTTTCGACCGCGATAAAGTTCCGAGAAGATTAGGCAAATTAGTCCGGTGATGTAGGACTGCACGCGACTGTTCCTCCAGCCAGTGACGGACAAGGGCTGTCACTTTTCGATATGCATTCGAAGATGACGTGAAATATCCGTAATCGAACTATAAATAAACTATCCGGTTTTTAAAGTGCCATGTAGCGCAATTTTTTTTTACTTTCGGTGCGTTTACATGGAGCACTGCAATCAGTTTAAAAGTCCAACCTGAAGGAAAATGCTCCATATAAACACCTCAATCGTAATAAAAATGCCCAAACTGAATGAAATTGTAATCGTTTTGAGATGGGTGGAAAAATCTTTTCATGAATCGATCAAACGAAACATTTCACCATGTAAATGACCTGACCGGATTACTTTTGAGTGTGCGTCCTTATGTGACAACAGCGCGCGCCCCACTGAAGAGCACACGTCGTGCTCATGCACCAAGCATGTTGACAAGAGAGGAAAATACATTTTTCTGAGGGATAATCTTTTTATTTCATAAGAAGTTATGAAGATAATGTTGGCATAATGACACTGTCCCTAAGCCTATGTAAGCAAACAATCAACTTCTTCAACTGCGCCTGACATTAGAATTATTTTTTTCTGAGATGATTATTACACTTTACAACAAATGAATAGCTTTTATAAAACCGTAAAGTCCTGGTGGCCGTTGAGAGTTGCTATGGCATCCGTAAACACATTCCAGCTGCTGGAGATGACGGCGTTGTAGATAATTGAATATATTCGAATGCCTTGCTTGATATTTGATATCCGTTCGAATTAGATTTTTTTTCAAAAATGACAGCCCTAGCGGACAGTAATCATTTTTGTGTGTACCGATTGAAAGATTTAGTGGATTTAGTTATTATAAGCTATTTATTTGTTTAAATAATCATCTCAGAAAAAATAATAATTCTTCTGTGAGGCGCAGTTAAAGTAAAAAACTGCCTGGGGCAATATACGCTGTGTCATTACTCCAACATTATCTTCATTATCTTATAACTTACGAAATAAAAAGTTAACCCCTCAGAAAAATTAACTTTCCTCTCTTGTCAACATGAGCGCGGCGTGTAAGACTTTTAAAAATGCCGAGTTGAACCTAAATGCTGCCTGAGCTCAACCAATCAGCATGTTCAGCGCCCAAGTCCCGCCCTCGAAAGTTCCTGAACTTTGAAAAAGTACTACCCCGCGAGCAGGGCCGTTTGGAGGGGGAAATATTTACCCGGAACTTCATTTATACCCTGGTTCCTGCGGTCTAAACACACGAAGTACCACCCAAAGTTCCTAGTTCCTGGGTAAAGTTCCTGTGGTGGAAACGGGGCTTTAGAAAGGAAACTGAGGCTACAATTCACATGGGCTCACCAAAATTGGACAATAGAAGATTGGAAAAACATTACCTGGTCTTATGAGTCTCATTTTCTGCAGCAACATTCAGATGGTACGGTCAGAATTTGACAAACAACATGAAAGCATGGTTCAGGCTGGGGGTGGTAGTATAATGGTGTGGGGGTATTTTTTTTTTGCCACACTTTGGGCCCCTTAGTACCACTTGAGCACCGTTTAAACGACACAGCTAAGTATTGTTGCTGGCCATGTGCATCATTTTATGGCCAAAGTGTACACATCTTCTGATGGCTACTTCCAGCAGAATAACACACCAAGCTCAAATCATCTCAAACTGGTTTCTTGAACATAAGTTCAGTATACTAAAATGGCCTCCACATTCACCAGATCTCGATCCAATTGGGGACATTTGGGATAGGGTGGAAAGGGAGATTCGCCTCTTGGATGTGCAGCCGACAAATCTGCAGCAACTGCGTGATGCTACCATGTCAATATGGAATGTTTCCAGCACCTTGCTGAATCTTTGCATGAAGAATTAAGGCAAAAGGGAGTCCAACCTGGTGCGAGCAAAGTGCATCCAATAAAGTGGCTGGTGAGTGTATATGATAGAGTTGACTAGAGTTTGTGACTTGTCTTAATTTTTTAAACAGACACTCATGCAGCAGCTCAGGTCTGCACATCTGACCCTTTCAAACCTAGAGGAAATACGTTTTTTATTTTTGGTAAATGTGCCTCAGTTAACATATCTTTATGGCCATGAAAGAATGTTACTTAGGCTAAAAAATCTGATCATCTGCATCATATTACGTGATTGCTGCCAGCCACGATGACAGCTCCTCATCAGGCCTTAGTGACGCAGCTCGGATGCGCTGGAGATTGTCTAGGGAAGAGCTCAGCACCGAGACAGCCACGAGTAATGATGGAACATCTCTTACCTGCTCTGCTTGGCTGAATCTGTCACCCCCTTCCCATTCCTAGTCTATTGGGAGCCCTCAAACAGGCGCAAGCTGATTGGCTGGCACTCTCCCTCTCCCCTCCCCCCCTCATCCTCTTCACGTCATTATTTTCTTATTTAACAACCAACCCTGAAAACGCGTAGGGAGGAAGACATCTAAATATAGCCACAGCCACGACAGCAAACGACACGAATGCACTGCAAAACTCTCTCAAACATCACTGCGGGGGGGAGCCCAGACTGATGAGGGCTTCAACAGCTGACCGCTTGAGTCTACAGAACAAAAACCCTCTGGAGCAAAGCTAGCTCTCCTTTTTTACCACCAACAAACGTGTTTATCCACAGAAAGACTGAAGATCTCTGCATATAAGTAGGTCACTGCTTTCCTGAGACGGCATCTCATGCTGTCGGAATCAAACATCACAGTTCATCAAAATCTGCACAATGAGAAGATGTGAGGAGACATATGAAGCACACTCTGGAGGACGCGCAGTCCCACAGCAGCTGGGGAAACAACTGGTGCAGGAGTAACATTCCCAAGTCTTGAAAAAAAAAAACATAGGGTGCGAGCTGATTTGGTTTGATTAGTAAAGATGATTTTAATCATTTAGCAAATTTAGCATATTTCTAAAAATGGAACACAATCAACCATGCGCCCTGAAACTAAACGGTTAACTAAAAGTATCATACACATTTTGGTTAATTAAAAATAAAGCTGATATAAAATATGTAAATATTACATATTTCATGATTCGGATTGCGTGTCAAACTGCCAAACTGCTGAAATCACGTGACATTGGCGATTCATAATGCACTGATTCATAATGTTCAAAACTTTGTTTTGAAATTGGCCCATCACTATATGTCGTTATTTCGTTTTTTTCCCAACAAAAACTATTTTCGTCGCTTCATAAAATTATTGTAGAATCACTAGTGAGTTGGGCTTTGTAACGACGTCTTTAGTGCCTTTTATGGGTCGTAAGAGAGGAATTGACACTGGTGTCAATGAAGGCCTGTCTGAGCTATCGGATTTTGTGGGGTAAACTTAAAGTAAACAAATTAGTTGAAACCAATCAAATTAACTTTTTGAGTTCACAATACTGATATGTTCAGTAATCTAAATTGTTTCACTGTTCTGAGTTTTATCAACTTGTTTCTTTTAATTTAACTTAAATTTAACTGAAACTGGGCTGGGATTTTTATTTCCCAGCATGCTTTGCCATGACACTCGGAAGGGAGAGTGAATGCTGAAATTAAGTGTTATATTGTTTTTTTGTGGGAGATGTTTTCTGTTATGTGGGTTTTTGGGGGGTTACCATCATGCATGAATGAAGCATAAGCTTAGTTTGAGAACAGATATATGTGAAGTGTTTTACATTGTCTTACTCATTCAGCAATTGCTATGCTATTCTAACCTAGAAATATAGATGCATCCTAGCAGCAGCAAATATAATTTGCAGCCAGGGTAATCTAGCAACTCTCCGTTGGCTTGCATGAAAAACCTAACTCTAGTCAGGCCAACCACATTGTGTATAGAGTCGGCAGGTGGGCTTAGCATGATGGCAGAATCGCGATGGTTCCACGTAAATTACCTGCTACTTCCCTAAAAAACAAAAAATGGCACTGAAGTGATTTTTTAAAAAGGAAGATGTGTTCTGAGTTTGTGCTGATGTGTGCTGACCGGACATGGCAAAAGTTTAATCGATCAGCTAGCTCTACTGGTGGGAAAACGCATGGGACTCAGCCACAACCCGCTTGTGATTACTGTCTCACCACCAGCAGCTCTCTGGTTGGTTGTAGCGCTATCCTATTGCATTCAGAGTGAATTTGAAAGAAAACCGTTTATCCCGCCCCTTGGATTTAACCCTGCCAATGGTGTGTTCTCAGACTGAAAAGTTGGATTTATATGTTAATGCTATCAAAGCATTGTGTTACCAATTAGCAAGTTAGCATTTACTGAATTAGCTTATTCAAAATTATTCGGCCCCCTTAAGTTAATACTTTGTAGCGCCACCTTTTGCTGCGATTACAGCTGTAAGTCTCTTGGGGTATGTCTCTATCAGTTTTGCACATCGAGAGACTGAAATTTTTGCCATTCCTCCTTGCAGAACAGCTCGAGCTCAGTGAGGTTGGATGGAGGCGTTTGTGAACAGCACTTTTCAGTTCTTAATTTTAAGTTAAATGTTTTAATTAGCTTGCTCACACATTTTAAGTCAAGCAATTAAAATGTTAGCCTGGCTCGGCCGCCCTACGTAGCCTACTTCTGCTCAAGTTTCATTTTCCTTCAGTACTCCATCTGGTTGCGGTATTCTCTGGTGTTCTAAGATCGAGTTTTAACCGCTTCAATCAGCGAACAAAGGCAGTGGCTAAGAACAATTATGTTAATGTTGTACGCTACATGGTTTGAGATGATAGACATGATATACAAACGTTAGCGATTGGTTATGGCAGATCCAGAGTGGGGCAGATCCAAAAGTTTTAAACTTCAACAAAGTATCCACCGCCACGGAAGTCAACGCTTGTCAATGGAGAGTGGCCAGACTCTCTGTACAAATTAAATGAATGAGAGTCTGGTAGGACCAGGCTATTCAAATGTATGAGTATAAAATAAAAATCTCCCAGTTCTGCTTGCTTAAATTTCTTAACTTATTCAAGTTTATAGTGCATGAAAAAAAAATGAAAAAAGAAATGTTACCTGAAATAAAGTTAAAATAAATGGAAATAAATAAAAACAAATACTGAACTGAAACTGAAATAAAAAAATGAATCAAAACAGTAATATTAAAATAAAAAGGTGGCAAAAAAACAAAAAAACAAAAACAAAAATTATTAATAATTCCAGAAATATGATTAAAAATAATAAAATAATCTATTTAAATACTAAACTAACACAGGAGCCTTGGCCGGTAATCAACCAGTGTTCAGGATTTATTTTTATTTTTTACATATGCATTCGACTGTACGCATAATATACACTGTAAAAAATTTTTTAAAAAAAAGTCCCCAAATCAAAATATTCTAGTGACTGATCACATTTACATTTTTCAGATGGCCGAACTGAAATTCTGTGAATTGATGCAATTTTATTCACAGAAATTCAATTCGGCCAACAGAAAAATGTAAATGTGATCAGTCACTAGAACATTTTCAATTGGAGACCTGATTTTTTTTTACAGTGTATTGTGATGGTTCAATTTACTTGTAGCTTATTTTTCATTTATTTTGAAAAATAATATAGAATTTTACATATAACGGATATCAGGCATAACATGAACATTTTCAACGTATTGGTAGCCTACTGGTGAGAATTGTAATATTTTCGCATCCTTACTCATAATCCATTTAGTTATTTTTGTATTATTTATTTACTATTATATTATTTATTAATTTATTGATATTTATATCCCACATTTTTTCATGGAAATATGTCTCATAATAGAAATGAACACTTTCATGCTGAGTCTAAAATCTAGTTCATTGCAACAATGTTCCAATATCAACAATAATGTTTATACAGGGGCGCATCCTACTTACGCAAACCGGCGAACCAAATTCTATGCAAAATACGGATTGGAAAAAAGTGCCGATCAGCAGAACGACAGACGACAGGGTGAGAACATTCGGTCAAAGATAACCACACAGTACTTCAGCCGGAGAGACCGAGAATAATTATCTCCTGACCAGAGTGGCAAGCTGTTAAAAAAAAAGACGTGAAGTGGTGTTATAAAGAGCTTTCAGTGAGGATGTAATGCGAGTTCAAGCGTCTCTTGATTGCACTGAAGTGTACGGGAAGTGGTGGGGGTCTGAATGTAGCCACTTCAAATCTGTTGTTCTGTACAGGAATTAACAAGCATCCAGGGCCTGTTATACTGCCTGAGTATTGACGGGCTCCCATCTGTCCATCCGAAAGACGCTCATAAGAGCACGCTTACAATACAGAAGCCGGGTTAAACAGGTTGCACTGGCTGATGAGGGCTGCATACCTGAAATATGAGATTGACCACCTTTTTTCTAATCAAAAACATTAAATGCCCTGAAGGAGGGAGATGCAGTCAAAAGTTCTGCTGTACATAAAGAGGAAGCAGGCAAAGCAATCTCTCCCCAGCGGTGACTGTAGACATAGGCACAGAAGTGACCGATTTGGAACGCAGGTAGAACTTTCAACTTCCTGCTAGAGCAGGAAGCAGAACAGGAGTCCGTTTGCTGTTCTTTCACTAAATTGTCCTATATTTTATATTTGGTGGAAATAATGGCCTACTCAGTAGAGATGTACAATATATCGGTACCATATGAAAATCAACCAATATTACTTTTATATATAAATATTCTGCAAAAGCATGCAGGAAGCAGAATTGAAGGAGTCAATTTGCTGTTCTTTCACCTAAGTGTTCTAGTTTTTAAATCTTTGGTGCAAAAAATGGCCTAAACTCAAATAAAACGAAAAATGTATCTGACTGCAGCATACTGGCAATCAACAATTTTAGTTTTTTATTGAATATTTTATTTTGCCTAAATTTAGACTACATTCACAGCCACCAAACACTAATTTAAAGGGATAGTTCACCCAAAAATGACTGTCGTCATTTACTCAGCCTCAAGTTGTTCCAAACCTGTGTGAGTTTCTTTCTTCAGCTGAACACAAAAGAAGATATTTTGAAACATTTGATGAAATGGTTCTACTGATACACTCAGTTTCTACTGAGCACAATCATTTGAATATACTCCAGGGTTTCTACTGATACAAAGCCATATGCTAATCGCTAAAGTAACCCTTTAAGTGGCTAAAGAAAAATGGACCAAGTGGCAGTTTTGTAAGTGAAAATGCCTTGTTGAAGCCAGAGGTCAGAGGAGAATGGGCAGACTTCGTGCAGATAGTAACTCAAATAACCACTCTTTACAACAGAGGTATATTAATTTATAAATTTCATTTTTGGATGAACTAACCCTTTAATATAATTTTTTAATACCATAAATTATAATTGTGATTGCTCAATTCACGTGTAGCATTTAACATTATTTTATTCTTTACATTTATTTAGACAAAAGATATGCACATTTTATAATATTATACTTGCATAAATAAAATAGCCAGTCATAACAGTTGAACAAAAATAATCCATTTAAATCGTCATGTCGTCAAGACTCTTCCTGATTTTAACCCCAAATTAGTACTAACTTCCTTTTAGATCTTGAAACGCTTCATAAAACCTCTGCGGATCTCAAAAACAATCATTCTGGTGCATGCGGTCACATTCTCGCCCCAATACTCAAACTACAGGCCCTCTGGGGCTGTTTGCACACCATCCACCCAATGGCTGTATTGATTCCCCATTAATTACCCCTACCAGTGGAGCAATGGGGCACTTTCCAGGTGGAGCACACATCAATAACGACACCTAACCGCCGTTGTTGTGGAAGTTAAGTTGAGACGCTATCGGCAAAACATCACACACAGACCGGCTGACAGTCCAGCGAAGGCCTTTACTGTCAAAATATCAGGACTGCCTCTGGAATGGAGATGCTGCAGGAATGCTGTGCTTTATGCCGCATCTCACTGGCAAGAATATTTCACCTAGTCAACAGAACCAGGTCAAATAACCCCCCACTGGGTTAGTGTGCTGTGAACTCCATGCATAAGCCAGTGCTCATGTGCACCATCGTATTTGTGGTGTTGTTTTTTTTAGATTGTATCGACATACAGTAATAGACTTGTCAAACCTGTACAAAATGACAATTGTTTTTTACAATAAAACTGTAGCTTTGTATTTGTCACTATACTGACAATTTTAAGATACAAATTAAAGCTCTTCACACTCGCAAAAAAACTCGCACATGGTTTTACATTGCTATTGTATTGCTGTATGAGTACCATATTCAAGCGTTGGGAGATTTACATCTTAGCCTACTCCATAAAACATGGCATTATTATCGTGCTACATTGTTGACAGGTAATACTGTCGATTTTTTTATTTTTTGAGAGAGAGGTTTAAATTCCACCTCTGTGGGTTTCTAAAAAAATACATCATAGTAATGTCTAAATTCCACTGTTGGATATTGCCGTGGTGCCCTGTGCGAAGATGGTAATATCATAGTACTTTTTGTTAGGGTTATTATGGTAAATTGCAATAAGAGGGGTTCGTTCAAAGCGCTGTGCGCATCTATAATGCACCACAATAAGCAGCTGCAGTGCAAAAATAGGAAGAAACGGATAAAGCGCGCGCGCAAGAGCGGATCCGCTCTTTCATGACGCTGCACTTCGGCCCCTCTAGTCGTTATTACCTCTAAAGTGCGGATCTCCTGCTGAGTGAGATCGTTGGACGCCGCACATTTGGTCCGGAGCCCTTGCAAACTGGAGATGGAGATGTCGATCATGTTCTGGATCAGTTCGCACTGGTGTAGCGCGGCCATCGCTGCGCCACCGCCGCCGCTGCTGCTGTCCCTCTGTTCATCACTCTCCTCCACCATCATCAGCCCCACTCTAACACCATCCATCCCACTGCATCGGGCTCGGCGTGGATGGAGAGATGAGTGCAACTACAAATAACAATGCAATCCACATGCACTACTGCAGAAGCATGCCATCAGACTGTCCGAGCAGGACAATAGATGAGGTATCTACTGGGATCCACAAGGGAGATGTGGTTCAAGTTAATCCCAAATCCAAGTGCGCTTTTGAAACCCGTCGTGCGAGATGCGCGTTCTGCTGTGAGACTCTGCTCACTGTCTGTCAGCTGTGGGAAACATCGGACGACGCGATGCGCGCTGGGAAATGAAGTCCGTGCGCACATGTCTGTAGGCTAATGCACGATAGATAGATAGATAGATAGATAGATAGATAGATAGATAGATAGATAGATAGATAGATAGATAGATAGATAGATAGATAGATAGATAGATAGATAGATAGATAGATAGATAGATAGATAGATAGATAGATAGATAGATAGATAGATAGATAGATAGATAGATAGATAGATATTATAAGATACTTTGCTCTGATTCTGAACAAAATTTTAAGAACAAAACATTCATATATTATAAATAATATAACAGGAAAGATACTTAAACCAATTATGTTTTTCCATTAACAAATCAAATTTGAGATTTTTGACAGATATTACATTTGTATTTATTTTCTTTATTTGTCACTGATTCTGTGTAAATATAACCAAAAAATAGTGATGTATAATAATGTTTAAGGCGTAATGATTATTTCATTTTAATATTATTTCATTTTAACCCTGTAATGGTTAAAATGAAAACAAATGCACTCTTTACGTGCAGTCCACTACAGAGGACACTGAAGAAATCATGGCCTTTGAAAATGTTTTTTGAGTTGTTTATTAAAAATAAACACCTTTAAACCAATCAAATAGTAATGATGAACTGCAATACAATACAGCTAATGTTCCTCTTTCCAAAATGCTGCGTCATATATATATGTGACCCATGACCACAAAACCAGTCATAAGGGTACATTTTTTTAAACAGATTTAAACACAATGAAAAAATAAGCTTTTAATTGATCTTTGGTTTGTTAAGATAGGACAATATTTGGCTGAGATACAAATAATGCAATATTCAATACGATATTGCTTTAAAGGAGGGGTAAGTGCTATCTGGTAACCATTGTTGATATTCCAAATAACCAAAACAAACACGCCCCTGCCCCCAAAAGGGGTCTTGGTCCTATTTTGATTGCTCCGCCCCACACTTAGGTAACCCAGGCAACGACTATGGCAGAATCTGTGTGTAACTAATCCAGGTCGAATATTCAATAAAAAGGTCACCCCTTCCATTACAAAAACACAAACCGTTCTCATAACACCTCGATAGAATATGAGCCGACAGTCCAGCTAACGAACATATTACAATTATGAAAAGATTAGAGCTATAGCGACCACAAACCACAAACAGTTCTCATGAACAACTTGATAACGTTAGTATACAAGCTCAATAGTCCAGCTAAAAACTGAGAATGATACCATTTATGTGTTTCACATTCTTTCTGGGAAAAGAAAGCATCACAACTTCTGAAAGTGACCAACAGTGTTTTAGCAAAAAGTTGTGTCACAAATCTGACTATATCATTTTAACATCAATGTAAACAAACAAAAAATGTAATGGCAATATTTAAATTCCGAATACTCTTTGACTTCGTAATATATAGCTACCTAAAACTTAACATAAAAAACATCCAGGTAAACAAAGACATCCTAACTAGGGGTGGACGATTATTTTTGTTATTTTAATTGAGCTTTTTTTAAAAGTAAAAATAAGAACTAAAAACAGAAACTGTAGTCTTCACATGAATTAAATATACACTGATACATAATAAAGCTACAAAGGTTATTCAGCAAAGAGCACTGAGTGATTTTCTCTTTTTGTTTTGTTTTGTTTGACAGACAGCGGCAGGTTTACTGTATTAGCAGCCTGTCACTTTAAGACCTAATGCACGGATCTGACACACATCCGGTTTCTTTCCCCGACTGATATCCTTCACTTAAAGCATGACTGACTGTGTTTACATGAATACGCATCAAGACGGCCATTTTGACATAACTGTGTGTATTTGACAGTTCGAGTGTGTAACAAGATACGAAACAGAACTGAAGGGATCACACACAGAGAGACAGCGAGAGACTGTAAGGGGTTGTTTTTCGCATGCGTCAACCTAAAACGTACACTTTTCACAGTGTTGAAGTTGTCAGGGTTATGTCGCTTCGGTCTAGCTCTCTCTTTGTTTTTGTGACAAGGCCCTGACACTCCTGTATTGTTTTTCTTGTCTTGTGTGAGCGCGCGCGCAGCTTTGAGCATGCTTGAGCTGCGTGCTCATCTGTCCTTGTGAGTTGTGTGTGTGGTCTAGTTTGTGTTGGGATTCGGACATTTACGCTCTACATGTTTGTCTTCTGTTGTGAGCGCACGGAATGAGCATTCACTCTGTCTGGTTGTGTGAGTGTGCGCTCTTATATTAATGTTATTTTGTGTTGTGTAGCCTGCAGCTGGTGTTTTGAGGTGATTTGCCCCATCTTTTTTTTTAATAAAAAAAGTTAAAGCTCGTCAGTCAATTTTAACTCGGCCGTCTAATCACAGTGGAGGAGGGGCGGGACAAAATCCTACACCGACCAATCATCCCACTTGTACACTGACTGAACAACAATAATGGAGAAGTTAATACTGCTTTTTTACTGCATTTTTATATTCAGTTAAATTCTTAAAAATGAGATAATAGTAACTAGCCTGACAAGCCAGACCACATCAAGATGTTGGGTCTGGGAACTCACCATTGGCAGGGCTCAATCCGAGATGCGGGATAAACGGTTGTCTTTCTAATTACCTCTGCACAATAAGATAGCGCTACAATCAACCAGAGCAACGAAAGAGGGTGAAGCGGAGCTAGTTGATAGATTTAACTTTTGCCGTATCCAGTCAGCAAAACTCAGAACAAATTTTCCTTTCTTAAGAATGACTTCAGTACCATTCTTTGTTCTTTTCTCAAAGAGCTTAAAGGTGGGGCAAGTGTTATTTCAAAACCGTTTTAGAAAAAGGACTCGGGCAGAGTGGAATAACAAACTTGTAGCCAATCAGCAAGTAAGGGGCGTGTCTACTATTGATGGTGAGAAGAGAGGCTCACTTCTTTGTTTTGTTTGTTTTTGTTCTTTTCTCAAAGAGCTTAAAGCCGGGTGCACACTGTGCGATTTTGGCCACGATTTGGCCGTCTGAGAGAAATTTTGCAAATCCTAAAAGATTCCTCTGATCCTATAGCCTGGATGCCAGCCGAACTTAGCCCCGCCCACAACATTTTTAGGTCGGGCAGTTCGTTCTGGTGCAGAGCTTGTTTGTATATGCATTCACCTTCACAATTTCTCTCAGAAATGATGAACATGTTGGGTAAGTACTCTGTGTATCACTAAATTCTTTCATTTTTTTACAACACCAGCAAAGATCGTTTATTCCAGCGCACGTGCAGACAGGGTTGCCAAGTTTTTACAACAAAACCCGCCAACTACTAACCCTAAACAATAGCTTCTCGGGGGTTCTCCAGGAAAAAAATGGTGTTTGGGGGGTAAAATGTGTGTTATTTTGGCGAGGTTGCCTGCTGAAATTCGCACTCATGGGTCTATATATCACATAATAGTCGCTTCAACCCGCGGACATAGAAAACAACCCGCGGACATAGAAAACAACCCGTGGAAAAAACGCGGACTTGGCAACACAGTGCAGTTGGGCTCTGTTGACATTTGACAATGCGTCGCTTCGTTGATCTGATTGGTTGGAGCTCTATCCAATTGATGTCTTTCCTGGTTCGGATGAAACACGCCCCATAATCACAGCCCAATGGAGCAGTTTCAGACTCATATTCTGACTAGAATTGAGTATGACCACATCAGGCTACTGATCCTGGGCTAAAATCTAAAGTCTTTGATCGTTAGTTTGACATGTTCCCCGGCAGCCGTTTAATGACCGCTGCGACCAAATTTCACCTCAGACGAAATTCTGACAGTGTCAGAAGATTTGGCGCACAATCCTGCAGTGTGACTTCTCCTACGACGACCGTCAAATATCTCGGTTTTTCAAGACAAACTATGACCAAAGCGAGAGCTAGAGATTTATTTGAAGCCTCCATTTCAGTCCCGCGTATAATGCAGCTAACCGTCACCAAACGCATCATTTATTAATTATAAAAAACTCTGGACGAGTTTTCTTGCGTGCGTCCATTTTTAGCGCGCACACTCTGACATTAATGACAACTGAGATCTTACAGTGTGACATGGCTTACAGCGGAAATCATGTTCGTACAGTCTGACAAGCAACATTCGCAAAGGATTTTGAAAAATCTCACGGTCTGCAGGACCCATAACTCCAAGTCTTCCAGAGTCGCGGCCAAAATTTTGAAAGACAGCTGTTCATCAGCTTCTTTGTTTACAAGTAGCACGTGCAACTCTGCCGAAGTGATGTTACGTTCGTGAACGAATCGTTCTTTTTGAACGAATCTTTTAGGTGAACGAATCGTTCTCGTTCACATAGTCTATTGACTCATGTTTCTCGTTCACTGAAATTCCTCCCTCCACCGCAACGTGGCGCTAGTAGCAGCGAGCGCATGCGCAGCTCTGTCAAAGAATGACAAAACCTCAAGCCAATAGCGTTCGAGTATGAGATGTGACGGAGCATGTGGTTTGTTGAATTCAGTGAACGAATACGCCCTTTACTGACCGAGAGGCTTTAAGTCTGACTCTAAACGAGAAATGTCGTTCTTGAACGAATTGGTAGGCTACATGTCGTTCGTTTGTGAACGAAATGAACCAGTTGTTGAAGGATACTGATAGCGAAAAGCTCGGCTCGTGTAGGTGGCATATTTGCTGCAAAGAAAGAAATGTACGCTTTACCACTGTAATGAAAACAGTGTTGCAGGTTGATGGTTAAATGATTACTACAGAGTAAAGTAAAGTGTGTTTGTATTTTATTTTATGTTTGAACCGTTTTCTTCATTACGTTTGAGTCATGTCTCTAAAAACTGTAAAATAAATAAAAAATGTGACAGTGGCCTATGGTTTAAAAGATCTTGTGTGTCACGTCAGTAAATAGCATTCTGAGCTCCTGAACAAACTTCACTGACCGAGTTGCTGTTTTGAGTCTGAACGAGAGAGAGATCTCGTTCGTGAATGAAATGAACCAGCTCTGGCTACCCCGGTCATTTAGCATGCGTGTCAGACTCGTTCAGCAATCAGCAGAAAGCGGATGCAAAGCACAGTTATAGACAAACCTCATGTTAATAGCAACCAAAATATGTCAGCTGTTAAAACAGTGCTCTTGCAAAGCACTTTCAAGTGCCACCACAGGGCAATTTTCAGAAGAGCACCAGGCATGTGTTAGCTGGCTTAAAAAATGCTTTGTTGGACACACGCTAATTGAATATTAATTGCTAGTCATATGGCCAATTATTCTCTTTAGCATTTATGCAAAATACTGGAGCCAAACCTGACAAAGAAGTCCAGAAGATTCCACAGCCCTCCTGGCCACGTCATTTGCAGTTGTAACTCATGGGCGTGATTATGCTAATTATGAATGAGCACACAAGCATCCTATTTACGCATGTTTGGAATTCATTAATATACGCACGTTTAACTACCGATCGTACATGAAGCGTTTGTGAATCAGGAGGAGAGTTTTTATCAAGGTTTACTCAGAATTACTCCGAATTTGCTTACGTTTTTTTATGAATGGCCCCCTGTGTTTGCAATCCTGCGCTGTATCGTTGTCAGACGTGCCTCATGTTTCCCTGCTAGTCAATTCAAGCTTTTCTAGTTTTTGTTTATCTTGTTTTATTTGGTTAAATAAAGCCCATACATTTTCCCTTCACCCAACCCTGACAGAAGTGGCCTAATTGCGTGTAGTTGCGATATCCATATCGTGATATGCATTTGCGATATTTCGATAATTTCGATGTATTGTGCAGCCCTACTAAATATTGAGAAAGAAAATCGCCCATAAAGTCATATTACTACTAATAACAGATTTTTTTTATATATTTATGGTAAAACATTTAGAAAATATCTTCATGGAAAATGATCTTTAATTAATATCTTAATGATTTCTAATGATTTTTTTGTGTGACCATTTTGACCCATACAATGTATGTACAATGGCCATTATTTCCATGAATATACCCGTGTGACTTATGACTGGTTTTGTGGTCCTGGGTCACATATGGTTTCTGAGAAATAAAAAGGAGGATATTTAATATCTTGGCAAATCTGGGCACAGTTTGGGACATTGTTGGGATCTCTTCTGAACTCTAGACGTACAAGATTACTTGGCTTTTTTCCCCTCAGGAGACACATCTGTGAAGCATGAGACTTAAACAAAAAGCCACATTTGTTCTAATTTAACTTAATTACTGTCAAAGAGTTTTCATTTGTGGTTTTTCTTTCCTTAGGGCGTCCTCGACTGAAACAGGGGGCCTTTCACATCTTAGGGATTGTAACAAATGAAAAATTGAAATTCACTCCTTTGCCTTCTACTAAACTGTTTCTCCGTATGAGCACGAGCATGTTTAATCACATTTATTAAAATAATTTTGAGATTGGGGGTGTGGGGGGGTGTTAGAAGGATTTCTCTTCTCACTGAGGGTGTGATGTTCCCTCACATCAAACGTTCAATCTGACTGCTGAGTCACTCTCCAAACCTCACCTCCTCTTCCATCTGTCCTCCATCTCACTCTCTTTCTCTCTATCCTTCCATCTGCCCTCCATCTCTCCATCTGGGTGCTGCATAACACTATACATCCTCCCCAACACACATCTCAGTGACAGAACATTATTCAAAGTGTCCGCTGAGCCCAGTTTGCAAGGACGGATTACAGTCCAAAATTGTGAGGTAATGTCCAAACAATGAGAAAGTCATATGAGAAATAAAGTTGCATTTGAGTAAAATAAGGACTTAAATTATATATCATGAGTGTAAAACATGGAAAAAGACACATCATTATATGTCCAGATATGTCATTCTTTTCTTTCACAAATTGTGACTATTTTTTTTCATCTATCTATATCAATTTCACATCTGCATAACTGCAATACATTTGAGCATGCACATATACAACGTGTGCACTCTCCTCTCACATCCAGCAGACTGACTCAAATAATTCATTATGATTTATCAGGATTACACATACTGATTTAGCAGGCGATTTGATCAAAAGCAACTTAGAAATGAGGACAAACACAAGTAATATTATGGAGTCAGAGCCAAAAATGTTAATTGTGTCATAATTTACTCATCTGTCGTTTCAAACCTGTATGACTTTCTATCATCTGTGAATCACAAAAGATGATAATTTTAAGAATAGTGGTTTTGTTTATTATTTATATACTTATTATCATTACGTATTAATTAATGCTTATTATTAGCTTTCATTTTTATATTTTAATTTTTTATTTTTGTTTACTTTCATTTAAGTTTTACACATTTTATTATGTGCTTTTGTCATTTTTTTTAAATCAGTTTTTTAATATAGGGTTAGTAATTTTAGTATTTTAACTTAAACATATTTATTTCAGTTAGCTGCCAAGAAAACATTTGTTATTTCCTTAAAAGAACAATAACAAATAAAATAATTTAGTAATATATAGATATATATATATATATATATATATATATATATATATATATATATATATATATATATATATATATATATATATATATAATTGTTTTTTTGTTTGTTTTTTTACAAAACTGATACAATGGATGACAATGAGTCCTGAAACAATATTGGACCTCATTGATTTTCATTGTAGGGGCCAAAATCTTTTTTTGTTTTTTTTGTTTTTTAGAATATCTTCTCCTGTGCCCTGCAGAAGAAAGAAAGTCATACAGGTTTGGAAGGTGAGGGCGAGTAAATTATGACAGGATTTTTCAATTTTGGATGAACTGTCCCTTTAAGAGGTACCAGTACAAAGCTAGCAGACGTTTAAGTAGAGATCAAAATAAAAGATATCTTAATTTATATATTTCTCTCACCAGTTAAAGAGTCAGGTGTACATCTGCTCCATGCTGACCACAGGAACCTCTTGTAGAAACTGGACCGTCCCATCCAGACAGAAGAATTATTATTACCGTGACCTCTTCTAAAGCTAGCATAACAAGTTTAGTGTTTATCTTACAGCATTCTTAAGACTCTTTGGTCAAAAATATTTCATTAAAGCAAGTTCTTAACTAGGACTAGGTCATTTATGTACGAAAGTTTCAGAGCACTAAGTCAAAAAAAATAAAAATAAAATAAAAAAAGCCAACAAAGGTACTACAGACAAGGTGCAGCTTCCACCTGGTGACTGCAATGTCGTCAGATACTGAGACTCTATTGGTCAGACTGAGGAATCCCTTCCTAGGATACAGCTGATTAAATTGGATTGTGGGGGATCTGATGGCAGAGATCACCCGTGACACAGGCTTTCAATAAGTACCTGACTGACATGTCTTTTCAGTCAGATTTCAGACTGTTTGTGTCTGTGGGGCAGGTGGTGGGGTGTGCGCTTTTGTTCTATTTTTGTTTTGTGAGATCAGATTTGAGATTATTTTCGAGACCTAGGTAAAAAGGCCACCAGTTGCAGGATCTGGGAGTGGTGAATTATGGGGCTTTGAGGTAGACAGGCACGGCTATAAATAAATCCCAATCTGTAGACACCAGACACAATGAACAGAAACACTCGGACACGTGAGCACTCACAGCGAGCTCTCTCTCCCAGGGACCCTACAGGTATTTAGACACAAAATAATGGTCATCTATCACAGGAATGCCAGATTGTGACTGAAAAATCAGTTCGAAATGTGTTTGAAATAAATAAACATTAACCAGGAGAACTGGTGTATAGCTCCATCTACTGGACAGTTACAGCAGTTTCCTCAGCATAAGCTTGTTTATCATGTTCATTTATTATACGCAACACGATTTAGGTCAAATATGATGGAGCGAAAATAAACTGTCAAAAGAGTCCACCGATATACCAACATTAAATCCAAGTACATTAGGTAAAGACATTTCTATCAATAACTCTAGCCCTACACCGATCAGGCATAAGATTATGGCCACCTTCCTATTATTATGTTGGTCCCCCTTTTGGTGCCAAAACAGCCCTGACCTGTCGAGGCATGGACACCACTAGTCCTGAAGGTATGATGTGGTACCTGGAACCAAGATGTAAGCAGCAGATCCTTTAATTCCTGTAAGTTGTGAGGCGGGGCCTCTATAAATCGGACGTGTTTATTCAGCACATCCCACAGATGCTCAATTGGACTGAGATCTGGGGAACATGGAGGCCAAGTCAACACATCAAAATCGTTGTTGTGCTCCTCAAACCATTCCTAAACCGTTTTTTGCTTTGTGGCATTGTCCTGCTGAAAGAGGCCACAAACACCATTTCCATGAAAGGGTGTACATGGTCTGCAACAATGTTTAGGGAGGTGGTACGTGTCAAAGTAACATCCACATGGATGTCAGGACCCAAGGTTTCCCAGCAGAACATTGCCCAAAGCATTACACTGCCTCTGCCGGCTCGGCTTGTTCGCATAGAGCATCCTGGTGCCATGTGTTCCCCAGGTAAGTGATGCACACACAGCCGACCATCCACATGATGTAAAAGAAAACGTGATTCATCAGACCAGGCCACCTTTTTCCATTGCTCTGTGGTCTAGTTCTGATGCTCACGTTTTGGCTCTTTCGGCGGTGGACAGGCGTCAACATGGGCACCCTGACTGGACTGCGGCTATGCAGCCCCATACGCAACGCAAGTATTCTGACTCCTTTCTATAGGAACCAGCGTTAACTTTTTGAACAATTTGAGCTACAGTAGCTTGTGTGTTTGATCACACCGCATGCCTTCGCTCCCCATGTGCATCAATGAGCCTTGGCTGCATATGACACCTGTTGCCAGTTCACCACGGTTCCTTCCTTGGACCACTTTTGATAGATACTGACCTCGCAACATGACCCAGTTCTCTAGCCATCACAATATGGACCGTGTCAAATTAGCTCAAATCCTTAGGCTTGCTGCCTAATATATATCCCTATATCCCTAATATATATATATATATATATATATATATATATATATATATATATATATATATATATATATATATATATATATATGAGGAAGAGATAATCAGTGTTATTCACTTCATTTAATGTCAATGTTATGCCTGACTATTGTAAATCTAATCTATGCATGTATACATTTACTGTGGTTGTTACTTTTAATTTTTAAATGTAGGCTAGTAATTTGGTGACGTTGTGCTAGCCTATATGGTTCTGACCTCTACTAGCTTGTGGATGCAAACAAAAGTTTTCGTTTTTATTCATGCCATTGTAAAACCATGCTATAGTCAGACATTATACATTTATTCCATGAGTTCATCGTGAGTATTCAGTGTGTCATGTAATTAAAACATCTGCCTCCACGAGACGACTCTGCTCGTATAAAACAAATCAGCTTTAATGCGCTAGTTGTATTCCTTGAATGTACACTTAGGATATTGGGTTCTCCAGAGATCTCAGGCAATAAAATGTGATTTTGTAACATGTAATTTTTTTTATATCAATCACTTTATTAATGTTTTACTCTACATATGTTCTATGTTGGAGGATTTAATGTGTTTTTTATTCTACATAATTTTGTTTTTAATATTATACAATTCCCTTTAAAAAAATATCCACATTTCAAATTTTCATTCATGGAGATAACATGGACAATGTGCCATGGTGTAATGGAAGACTGCTGCCATCATCTGGAGAACAAACACTTTTACAATTAAAATAACATGAAGTTTCAGCTATAGCCAGATGGCTTTAAAGCATTACTCAATGGATCATTTGCCATTTCCTCATTGGTATACATCAAATTTTATTTAGATTTATGTTTAGACATGATAAAATAGGCCTAATTATTATAACAATAATAAAATGACTTTTTCAAGAATCATTTTTGCATGTATAACAGTATAACAGTAAGGAAAGTATATTGAGTTGCATTTGTTCTCCATTGTGGATGTGTCATCAACTTATGGCAGCCCATTTTTATTTCTTATGAGTGATTTTGTGGGTTTGGGTGGGATGGGGTGTTGTGTGTGTTTACTCCATCAGGGATGTGTTGTGGTATCGCCCCTTTATTTTCTGTGCTTTTTGTATTGTTAAATTTGTTTTTGTTTTTGACAAATTATGTAACAAAAAGCAATTTTTACAGTCTCCCATTGATGCCTATGGATGATATATATTTGGAGTTCCACACCAACATACAACCAAATATTAGCCTAGAAATCTAGACGCACCCTAGCGGCACCAAACCTAATCTGCCGTGAGTATCGTCTAGCAACTCTCAATACATGTCTGAGCTGTAAAAAACAAACTCCTGGTCAGGCCGATCACATTGTGTGTATAGAGGTATAGGGTCGGTGGGCAGGGCCGATTTGTGCTTGAGTGCTACTGGTAAACACAGAAACTGGCGAAAGGCTGTCTTTCAAATCAGCTTTGGAAGACTTGGAGTTGAGCTTTTCTCTGAGAAAAGAACAAAAAACTCTGAGAAAAGAACAAAGAACAAAAAAAGGCACCGAAGTCCTTCTTAAAGGTGCCCTAGAATGATTAAAAAAAATATGATAAATTGTTCTCTGATATCTACATGGGTATGTGGCTTATTTAAGGGAAAAAAATGTACAGGTCCATTTACAACCCTATAAATTGTCTCTAGGATGTAATGCTCTGTTTCTGCCTTATTTGGAAAAGTCATGAATATTAATGTTGAGCTCTGCTCTGACTGGCTTATTTCAGCAGCTCACAATTGTCATTAGACACACTATTTAGTTTTGTATGGTACTTGGTGTTTCCTTTTGTTACTGTACTAGTATTTTGCATCATCTAGACAATGCGGTCTCTCTAAGAAACTTTCAATTTAATCAAAAATTGTTTAAACAGCTAGTCAATAAGTGGATAAATGACTGCTTGAAGGAATATAGTTGCCCCTTTCTTCAGTTTAAAGCTACACTGTGTAACTTTTTTAGTTTATTCTTAGATAAAGACACTTAGTTCTTTCAAAAATATGTGCTCATTAATGTATATTTACTTCTTTTAAGTAATAAAGTATTCTCGTAAGTTTATAAAATGCCATTGAAAATAAATACGGGTGAGGGGTTCGAATGCTGGTCGCCATGTTGCCCCTCCAACTTGAAAGTACATTAGCCAAAAGACATACCCATAAATTGAAGCTTCGTCTTTCGCATTTTAACACTCGATGGCACCGTGTTGAATGTGAAGAGGGGGATTGCCATGTTAATCTTGGACTAAATCGGCCACCGTAGGAGTTAAAACGAAATCAGAATTGAGAGGAACAGAAACTAATATTCACTGGATGGTCATATACCTTTTCACCGCTAGATGGGGGAAAATATCACACAGTGTAGCTTTAAGACGCTGAGTGAAGCTTGCTTGAAATGGGCCGAACAAACGAACGATTTGTTGTGGTATCCGATTATAATAAACCTCCACCATGTGTCATGAAAGCCGTTTTTGTCTTGTTTACGTCAGTAGATTCGGCTTGTTGGACAGATGCAAATGTTGGGGACGTGTATATAAATGATCCCCAACGCTTACGTCATGGTTGGGTTTATGTTTTTTTTTTCTGTTGAGTTTTTGATTTATGAGATTTACATAAAAAAATAGGAGGCAATGGTGTTTGAGACTCACAGTATGTGATGTCCAGGTACTGAACTATTATTATTTCACTATGGCAAGGTTAATTCAATTTTTCATTCTAGGGCACCTTTAAAAAGGGAAGATGTGTTCAGAATTTTGAACTGGATACAGCAAATGTTTAATCTATCAACGAGCTCCGCTTCCCGTTGCTCTGGTTGGTTGTAGCGTTATCCAATCGCGTGCAGAGGGAGTTTGAAAGACAACCGTTTATCCCGCCCCTCGGATTGAGCCCTGTCAATGGTGAGTTTCCAGACCAAACATCTTGATGTGGGTCTGGCTTGTCAGACTAAACAGATATCATTCCAATTTTTTTTTGTAGCGCTAGCAAGTGCCAAACAAGTCTCATGCCATTTAGATGAAGGGACATTTTTATTTTATTTTAGCAAACGTCATTTGGGGTTGACGCGTGCATACTGACAAACGCAGAAGTGCAGAGGATAGAGCAACAAAAAACCCATCCTCGATCTCAGACATCTGAACAAAGCCCTAATTAAGCGCTCATTCAGAATGATCACTCTGAAGCAGATCTTCCCACAAATCAGCTTGGGAGACTGGTTCCTTACCCTGTATCTGAAAGATGCTTACTTTCACATCCAGATAGCCCCCCCCATCACAGAAATTTTTGAGATTCGCCTTTGAGGGAGTGGTAAATCAATAAATGGTTCTGCCGTTCGGCCTGCCCCTGGACCACCGCACTTTCACGAAGTGTATGGGTGCGGCTCTCTCCCCTCTGAGACGGAGTGCGCATTCTAAACTACCTCGACAACTGGCTCGTTCTGGGCCAGTTGGAGGAGGAACTAATATTAGAGTGCTTGGGTCTCAGGGTCAATTTTTCAAAAAGTTCATTATCCTTCAGGCAACGTGTATCATTGCTGGGGATCATTTTTGACTCAACCCTTTTGAGGGCCACAGTCACTCCAGAGCACGCTCTGTTCATTCAGCAGCTCACACAAACGTTTACACCCGGGGGTTTTCTACCGCTCAGAACATTTCAGAAAATGCTACATGCTGACATGCAGACATGCTGTCTCGGAGCAACCTTCCTTCAGAGGGTTGGTCGCTCCCCCTGCTCGGTTCAGAAGATTTGGGATGTTTTCAGGAAGGCAGAGGTTGACCTCTTTGCCTCAGAAGACAATTGCTGTCCAATGTGTTTCTCAAAAGCCAGAGATAAGCTGGCCCATGAGTGGCCCAGCCTCCTCCTTTATGCTTTCCCCCCAATTTCTCTGATTCCTCAGGTAAACAAGCGAGCCAGGGAGGGCGGACACAAGGTTCTCCTGGCGGCTCCTCTTTGGAGGACCCAACCATGGTTCTCTGAGCTGTCTTGGTTATCGCCCCCTAGGCCATGGCCGATCCCTCTGAGATGGGACCTCCTCTCCCAGGCGAGAGGGACAATTTGGCACCCCAGACCGACCCTCCTCGTCCCCTCACTGTCCCTACTTGGGACCTGTCTGTGGTTCTCAGGGGCCTTAAAAGTCCTCCATCCAATCCAGACCGCTGACCTTCAACCCCTGTCACTGAAAACTGCCTTGCTGCTAGCGCAGGCATCGGTTAAGCGTGTGGGAGATTTGGAGGCACTCTTTATGAGCCCCTTGTGTTTTGAGTTTGGGCCTAAAGACTCTAAGATCATCCTGAAACCTATACATGGATACGTCCCGAAAATCCAATCTACCCCTTTTAGGGCGCAGAGGGTAGTTCTCTCCGCTCTTCCTCATTCTCAGGATGAACAGGAGTTAAACCTTCTCTGTCCTGTCAGAGCCCTGAGGACTTACATTGATCGATCCGCTTCTTTTCGCTCTTTGTTTGCTTTGGTGGCTGCACGAAAGGTCTTCCTATCTATCTTCCTACTATCTAGATGGATAGTAGACACCATAACTCTTGTATACTCCTCCTTGGGCCTTCAATGTCCCTTGGGTCATATGGAGTTTTGATGACAGAATGATGAATGTCAGAATGAGAATGATGACATCTGTGCGGCAGCCGACTAGGCCTCACCGTCCACATTTGTTAGCTTTATAATCTAGAGGTCCCTTCACTTCAATAGCAGGTCCTTTCTTCGTGAACTGTTACACACGTGTTTTTTGTTATATCCCCGACTTAGTCTGAGAGTAACCACTGTCTGCCCCATTTAAAAACTATGCCCCTGGAGGTCCTAATAATGGGGTTCTGGTGAATGACTTTTACTTAGTGTCTTGGAGCCCTTTGTTAAGTGCTTCTTACTGTATTTAGTCATCATCTTACATAGGATGGCGTGATTGTATTATTCCCGTAGTGTCTTGTCTTATTTATATTAATAAGACAAACGACACAGTTCTTCTGTAGTATCGCAAAAGAGAACATACTCTGTTACTAATGCAACCTCGGTTCTTTTAGATACGGAACGAGTACTCTAAAAAAATGCTGGGTTAAAAACAACCCAAGTTGGGTTGAAAATGGACAAACCCAGAAAGTGTGTTGTTTGAACCCAGTGAATGGACCCATTCAAACAACCCAATTTCTTGGTTTGTCCATCAACCCAACGTGGGTTGTTTTTAACCCAGCATTTTGTATAGTGTACTGGATTATTTGCCAATACTATGCCTCATTAAAGGTGTCATGAAACTGGCTTAAAAAAAAAAATTATACTGTTGTCAGAGGTCAACTAATGACGTCCGTGTGGTTTTTACATTCAAAAACATTTATTATTTAAAATATTTAAACAACAGCGATTTTCTACACTGGTTTTGAGGCTCTCTTCTGAACACTGGGTTTTGATGGGCGTGCCGCACTGGAGACTTGGAAGTAAACGCCCACGGCTAGGAATGGATAAGATGTGCATATTTAATGAGCTTAAGCTCACTTTTCAGTTCAGGGAGAGGAGAGATTGAGGGAGAAGCGGCAATGATCACAAAAGGCATGTTCTGTTAGACACACGTACACATAAGCAAAACGATCTATAACAATGCAATACTATTACATATAAAAACACATTTTACTCACATAAGTGTGTTGCACCATTCCTGACGGATCCAAATCCAGCATTGACCAGAGATTTGTTTACAAATGATTCCGCAGTGAACTGAAGTGAACACACGTGAGCTGGAACTTCATTAGAAATAAAGTTCAACCACACATTCCTAATATTAGGATCCGAAGGAAGCTTATGCAGTGACTGCGTTCTTCCACAACCAGGAATAGTGCAATATCTTGCTATCTTCCGCGGCATGTGTATTGTTGTTGGCTAGCGCAAGCCGATCACCTCCATGAGTCAGTGAGCGGGGCTACTGGCTTAGACGTGTAGAGGCGGTGTTTCGTAGCGCTATGACGTAAGAATAAATTGATTTCTTAATTCATCACCCTTTTAAAGACATCTCATGCATCGCTTGAAACCGAAAACCAGTTGAAACCAGTGGCGAAGCCAGAAATTTTTAACTGAGTGGACCTTGGTGGAATAGGGTGGACCTCAATGACTACTCTCAAATTACACAAATTTAACAATATGGGACAAAATCACTTGACAGTAAATATAAGCTATATATGATTTATTTTTTGCCAACAAATTCATATAATTCATATATACAAAATTAATTTATAACAAGCAGCTACAACGCCTATTGCAAGGAAGACAAATATAGATATTGTGCTGCTATATGACCACTAACGAGACATCAGTGTTCAGTAATTAAGTTAATTTTAAAATGGAATATTGTCAACTAATGCAACTCAGTATAACTGTTGTCAAACATGTATTTGCAGCTTAACCTGTGAGAATTTCGTCTTGTGTTATGCACCGTGGCCCGTGTTAAAAGTTTATTTCACTAGCAGACGTAAACTCATCTTCCCATCCCCTCAACAATACGCAATTGGCTAAAAATTACTACTAAGCTTATTGATTGGCTGTTGCAATAAGGCAGTTATATGAAAATGTTTTTGCTCTACAGTAATTATTTTTTTAATAGGGCTGTCAATCGATTAAAATATTTAATCGCTATTAATCGCATGATTGTCATGAGTTAACTCGCGATTAATCACAATTTAATCGCACATTTTTAGCAATTGTAAATCTAAAATTACGTTTTTAATACTCTAATCAACGGACAAATATGCATGCTTTATGGAAATGTACATTTATTATTAGTGAAACCATACTTATTCAATAATAATCAATACAGCATGAAGACTAGACGTCGACAAAGGTCATAGATGTTTGTCTAAGAAATTGTTCATGTCTCTTAAGCCTAAACTTAAAAGTTAAGAATAAGTAATTTCTCTCATTTTAAGAATATAAAGGGAGTTTTTACACTGGCAGTTTAATTCATAGCAGGGCACAGTTCGTATGAAAAATTGGTAATGTGTACCAGTGAGCGCACCAGAACCACACCACACCCGGAGGAGGTCCATATTCCACGAGTAGGAATATAGTGCGTCCCCTTTAAGAGATGAACTGCCGGTATTTTGCGTGTGCGCCCCGAACTGGGCTGCGATTTACGTGGACAGTGTGAAGAACATGGACTCGGGAGCGCGCTTGTTCAGGAAAGTAACCTATGCATTCGTTTTAGCCGATTGTAATGTATTTAGTTCAATAAAACAGGTGTACTGTAATCGGTGATAATGATTTACCTCAGACATGAGCGAGAGTGAGCTGCAGTGCATCGCGCTCAGACTTCACTGCAGAGAATGCGCTCAGTGAAAATAAACGCACTTTTCTTTCTGAAGTCTAATAAAAGTTAAACAAAAATGTGGTAGCTTGCTTATGTGGTAGCTTATGTAGGCAATAACTGCACTTTTGGTTCAGAATATTAATGTCAACCCTTTTCTTTCCCTATTAATGTTTGGTCACTTTGGTGCTACATCCTTTGTGTCTGATTGCTCTCTTTTTCCAACTACGGGCTATGCCACGGATCAAACAGAAAATGCGCGCTGTGTTAATAAATTTAGTGCTGTTAAAATGAATTTGCGTTAACGCGTTATTAACATATTTGACTGCCCTATTTTTTTATTGAAACTTTTTGTATGTGTTTTAGTGATTTGTGTTGTCACATAGGCATATTCTTTCTGCTATCCCAATTTTTTTTTTTTTTTTTTTTTTGTCTGTCTGTTCTTCTGATTGGGTGGGCCAGCCGTCAATCTGAGTGGGCCAGTGCCACCCTGGCCCTTATGTAGCCTCGCCCCTGGTTGAAACCAAACAATTTGTCATAATAATAATAATACATTTTATTTATAATGCCCTTTATATTAAACAAAATCTCAAAGTGCTACAGAAATTAAAAACAATCAACAACAATAAATTAATAAAATAAAAAAATTGAAATAAAATAAAATAAAGAAGTAACAAGTCAATTAAAAGCTCTGCTAAAAAGGTGGGTTTTAAGACCACGCTTAAAAGCATCTATAGTCTGTGGAGTCCGCAGGTGGTCAGGGAGAGCATTCCACAGACTATTTGGCAATGTTTCTGAGGTGGAAGAAGGAAGTCTTACACAGGTGATTGATGTGAGCTTCAAAAGTAGGCTGCGATTCCATTCTGACCCCCAGATTGGTGACTGAAGTGGAAAGTGGAATGACCTGACCAGAGAAAGCAATGCTGCTGATAACGGACTTCTGGACCTGAAGTGGAGTGCCGACTAGGATAGCTTCAGTCTTGGAGCTGTTTAGCTGCAGAAAGTTTTGCTTCATCCATGCCTTTATCTCATCCAGGCAAGTGATCAAAGTGGATGGTGTGAGGTCAGCAGAGGGAGATGAACCTTTCCTAATGTAAAGTTGAGTGTCATCAGCATAGCCGTGAAAAGAAATCCCATGCCGGCTGATGAGACGGCCAAGGGGGAGCATGTAGAGGATAAACAGGGTGGGTCCGAGCACAGAGCCTTGAGGGACACTGCAAGGTGATATTGTGTGACAGGGATGTAGCTTCTCCTAACGCAACATATTCAGTTCTCCCAGTGAGATAAGAAGAAAAACAGTTGTGGACAGAGTCAGAGAGACCGATGGTGGAATGTAAACGGTGAAGGAGAATGTTATGGTCAACTGTATCGAAAGCTGCAGTTAAGTCCAGGAGAATGAGAAGGGATGGGGAACCAGCATCTGCCGCCATCAATAGATCGTTTGTGACCCTAACCAAAGCTGTTTCTGTGCTGGGTCCTGAGCGGAAACCAGACTGAAATTTCTCAAAAAGATTGTTTTGCTCCAAAGTGACCTGAAGCTGTGCAGCAACAACTTTTTCCAGCACCTTAGAGAGGTATGGGAGGTTGGAGATGGGCCTGTAGTTGTCAATAGGGTTGGGAACCGAGAACCGGTTCTTTTGCAGAACCGATACTGATTTTTGAAAAATACCGGAACCGCGCAAAATTCCTGAGTGTCTGTTCCGAAAACGGTTCTGGTGCAATGTGTGTGCGAAGCGCTGGGAGCATAGCTGCGAGCCGCACTCCCGCTCTCTCTCTCTCACACACACACACACACACACACACACACACACACACACACACACACACACACACACACACACACACACACACACACACACACACACACACACACACACACACATGTTGGTCTATGTGGTTTACAGGGACTCTCCATAGGCGTAATGGTTTTTATACTGTACAAACCGTATTTTCTATCCCCTTACACTGCCCCTGCCCCTAAACCTACCCATCACAGGAAACATTCTGCATTTTTATTTTATCAAAAAAACATAATTTAGTATGTTTTTAAGGCCATTTGAATTATGAGGACATTTGATATGTCCTCATAAACCACATTTATAGTGTAATACCAGTGTAATACCCATGTAGTTATACAAATTTGTGTCCTCATAAACCACATAAACAGGCTCACACACACACACACACACATACACACACACACACACACACACACACACACACACACACACACACACACACACACACACACACACATGTTGGTCTATGTGGTTTACAGGGACTCTCCATAGGCGTAATGGGTTTTTATACTGGACAAACCATATTTTCTATCCCCTTACACTGCCCCTGCCCCTAAACCTACCCATCACAGGAAACATTCTGCATTTTTAATTTCTCAAAAAAAACATCATTTAGTATGTTTTTAAGGCCATTTGAATTATGAGGACATTTGATATGTCCTCATAAACCACATTTATAGTGTAATACCAGTGTAATACCCATGTAGTTATACAAATTTGTGTCCTCATAAACCACATAAACAGGCTCACACACACACACACACACACACACACACACACACACACTGTCTTAGCGCTGCCGAACCCTTCCCCTCACGTCACTTTTTTAAAATCCCCCACAGCGCGAGTCCCGCAAACGCGGCGCCAAGGAGCTTGTTTGTAATCCGAGGACCATGGCTCCTTAGTTTCGAAATGGTTTGGGTACAAGCTGATCGCGTTGAAAATAAAGGCATTTGTCTAGCGTTATGAGCTCATTTGAAACATTGCCGCGGCTCATTTAAGAAAATGACAGCTCTGAAGAGACGCCGCTTTAGTTCGAGGTAAGTTAGTGCTAACAATAATAAAGAAAGACGATCAATACCTTATGTGTTACCACTGAAATGTAGATATTATATTTCCAAATGTAAGCCCATCTTATGCGGAATGCACGCTTCATCCTGTCGTCTGCTCTGGCTCTAACCTCAAATGTTTTTAGCCTGTTTACTTTTTGCAAACCTTGTGAGCGCGCAAACGCTGCGACCTCGCCCCAAATGTTTTTATTGGTTTATTAAGTACAAACAGGAGAGTTATGAAAAATTGAGTGCGAGGGATATGTTCACTTCACACAAAAATATTTTGTAATGAGACGGCTAACTGTAGTAGCGTTTAGTCCACTGTCTATAATAGCCTAATTAACCGACAACCGACAACTTTGATCGGTTAACGTTGATACGGTCAACCATGGGTCAAACGCTCATCGGTTAACATCCCTAAACAGAGAGAGAAAATGTAATAAGACAATTTCAGAGATGTAAATTTGAACATGTTTATTTTAATTTCCATAAATTCCATATGGCTCGATTAATCCTGTAATTAATATATGTATAGTACAGGACTTTTTTTTTTGTGACATTGCCAACCTGTAAATTCATTTGAGAGCAAGTAATAAACACAAAAAAGGATTGTTTAAAGTTGTGTATTGTGCCTTTTTCCTTTACCACTATTTGTTTAATAATTTTAATGGAACCGGAATCGGAACCGGAAAATTTCTCACGATTCCCAACCCTAGTTGTCAATAACATCTGGGTCTAAAGTAGTTTTTTTTTAGAAGTGGTCTGATGATAGCAGTTTTTAGAGATGAAGGAACAAGGCCAGCCTGGAGGGAATTATTATTAATCTTGGTTATAAATGGACTTAAGACACAGAGGTTAGATTTTACCAAGGCTGTAGGAAAGTGCACAGGTGGATGGTTTCATTTTTCTGATGATTTCCTCAACCTCGAGCTGTGTGATGATGGAGAAGCAGCAGAGATATTGAAAGGTCCCTGGCTGTGGATCAACAGACGGAACAGGCAGAGCGGAGGTGTTAGATAGAAGCAAGTGGATGTCGTCTACTTTGTTCCTAAAAAAGGTCATGAACTTATTGCACCTCTCTTCTGTGGCTTTTGAAAAAGTGTGAGTTTGCGGTTTGAGGATGTGATTTATAGTGGAGAAAAGCTTCTTGGAGTTTCCAGGGTTATTGTTGATGATGCAAGAGTAGAACTGTGACTGAGCATCTCTCAAGGACCTTGCGTAGGCCTTCTGATGATCTCTATAGGCTTGCCTATGAACAGTGAGTCCTGAGAGCTTGAGATGCCTCTCAAGTACACGCCCAACCGTCTTCATCTTCCGCAGTTCGCTGGTGTACCAGGGTGCCGAGCGCGAGAAGGTGACCATTCTAGTTATGACAGGTGCGTGAAGATCTAGAAGGCTGCTCAGAGACTTGTTGTAGAAGTCAACCGACTCAGAGACTGAGGAGAGATCAACAGAGGAGAATTGCTGAAGGTCTGTAGTTAAAGAGTCTTGGTTAATCTTTTTCAGGTTCCTGAAGCAAATTTGACAGGTATCTTTGGTAAGGGAAGAGGGGCATGGCAGCCCCATGGTGAAAAGTCTCATGCTGAGAGTCCCTGCCTCATTTTGGCGGGCTCGCTCGTCATTGGTTCAATTTCTCTAACTTTTTGAACCAATTGACGTGCAGTATTCCCTCCATGATTGCATAAAGGTAGGTTGACATTTTGGTTATAGATAGCATTTTGTAATATAACATTTTTCTGTCCATACAGAGGGGGAATACTTTAAATGTATTGAAATTAATAAGGCATCTTTGAGTAAACTTTGAGTATCAATTGAGTATCTCATTGCCGGGCACAGTGTCCTGGTTTTCTGTAATCAAAATATGGTCACCCTAATAAAGGCTTCAGAATCTGTGAAAAAGAAGTTTTCCTGTAGCTTATTTTCTTATTTATATTAATAAGACGAACAACGTAGTACTTGTTCCGTATCCATACCTAAGTGAACCGAGGTTACGTTAAGTAACTGAGTACATTTTTGATTTCAGTTTTCTTTTTTAATAAATCTGCAAAAATGTCAACAATTCTGTGTTTTTCTGTCAATATGGGGTGCTGTGTGTACATTAATGAGAAAAAAAATGAACTTAAATGATTTGAGCAAATGGCTGCAATATAACAAAGAGTGAAACATTTAAGGGGGTCTGAATACTTTCCGTACCCACTGTATATATTTGTTTTAAATATAAAAAAAATATATAACTTTTAGTGTGTCCTAATGTGTGATCCACAATGCGCAGGAAATAGTAAAATTTGGGGCTCCTCAGAGTTAAAGCTGCCCGTATGACACTGCCTGATTTAATCAGAATTATAAAACATCCTGATAGAGTTGATGGAGAGGGAGGACAACTTTTATAGCTTTTTTTTTTTTTAATTTAATTTTTGTGTTGCTTGTGTAACAATAGGAACTATTGTTGTATGTTCTGTTGTAGAGGGGGTCAGTGAAGAGGGTGCACACCCGGGGTAACCGCATGTAAAGAATGTGTGTATAGGGCTCACAAGTATATTAAAGAAGAGTCAAGTTAGTGTGAGATGTCTGTCTTTTTTCTATAAAATAAAGACAGACATCTCACACTAACTTGACTCCCATGTCCAGAAAGGTAATAAAAACATCATCAAAGTAGTCCATATGTGACATCAGTTAGTTAATTAGAATTTATTGAAGCATTGAAATTACATATTGGAACAAAAAATCACAAAAACTACAACTTTATTCAGCATTGTCTTCTCTTCCCTTTTTGTTTTCAATTCTCAAATAAAGATTCAAATGGTTATGAATCAGCGGATTTATTCATGATTCGGATTGCGTGTCAAACTGCCAAACTGCTGAAATCATGTGAAATTGGCGATCTGAATCATGAATCAATACGCTGATTCATAACCGTTTGAATCTTTATAGTCTTTGGTAAATATTTGGACCTAAATGTATTTTCGATGCTTCAAGATATTCTAACTAACTAAAGCCCAGTTTCCACCACAGGAACTTTACCCAGGAACTAGGAACTTTGGGTGGAACTTCGTGTGTTAGACCGCAGGAACCAGGGTCTAAATGAAGTTCCGGGTAAATATTTCCCCCTCCAAACGGCCCTGCTCGCGAGGTAGTACTTTTTCAAAGTTCAGGAACTTTCCAGGGCGGGACTTGGGCGCTGAACACGCTGATTGGTTGAGCTCAGGCAGCATTTTATTTCAACTAGGCATTTTTAAAAGTCTTTTGCGAGGTTCGGTCTACTTTCAGTTATAATCAGTCTTACACGCCGCTGTAGGGGGTTCTGAGGGGTTAACTTTTTATTTCGTAAGTTATGAAGATAATGTTGGAGTAATGACACAGTGTATATTGCCCCAGGCAGTTTTTACTTTAACTGCGCCTGACAGAAGATTTTTTTTTTTCTCAGATGATTATTTAAACAAATAAATAGCTTATAATATAATACTGTATTAGTCCTGGTGGCCGTTAAGAGTTGCTATGGCTTCAGTTAACACATTCCAGCTGCTGGAGAAAACAGCGTTGACATTTTTGATGCGGCAGACAAACTGCTTGACAAAATGATTGCGATTGAAAGTCATCACATGTAAACACCAGATCGGTTTAGATAACGTCTCATGTAAACAGTCCTCTAAATCTTTCAATCGGTACACACAAACATGATTACTGTCCGTTAGGGCTGTCATTTTTGAAAAAAATCTAATTGAACGGAATTAAAATATCAAGCAATGCATTCGAATAGACCATTTCAGAATGTTTGTAAACAATCGCCTCAAGATACTTCCGGGTGGCAGAACGCAAGCGGCTTCTACTGACAAACTGAAGAGATCAGCCGGCTACTGTAAACGGTTACATAGTTAAGAACATTGTTGTTGATTAAAGTTGAAACTATGACGAAAACGTGTTGTGTTTGGGGTTGCGCCGTCCGATACAGCAAAAGGTGTAGGATTGTATCGATTTCATTCAGAAAGAAGTAAATATATCCAGCAAAACCTGTGGGTGAGGAGGCTAAAGCGAGTGGACGTCGTCAAAAGTGGCGCTACAGAGAAGTATTCTCAAAACGGTCCATCGACAAAATCATAGCAGAGCATAATTGTCTTCAGCTGGGGAATTTCGAAACTAATATTAGTAAACTTTAGAGCTCTTTTAACCCCTTACGAATGTAAGATCATACGGCCTCAGATTACTATTGTTCAACATTCACTGCTCATCACTCTATATTACTTTATCTGGACAAACTCAGTATCATCAGAAAGATTAAAGACTCCAGCTTCGATATTTGAACACTGTTTATGATAAACCTGGGTTGCAGTGACATTCATTTTTTAATTTATGTCAGGAGTGCATTATAATCGCATTATAATCGATCCGTTATGAACGATATTTTGAATAGATTTTCACACGCACGTTCATTCTCTCTCGTCTGCACTGGTTCATTTGTGTTCACAGAGATCGCAAAGAACAGCTTTCAGTTTAGCTCTTAATTCAAAAGTCCTCATATTTGGAGAAATATCGACATAGCACGTTTGCAAAATATTTTCGTCATACAGAATACCATTTCTATTAATTTCTCACGGAATTATTCGACATAAAAGAGTTAAAACATGCGCAGACCTCTCTCTGTGTCTCTTCTTAATGATATGCATCGGATATCAGTCATCAGGCGTTCATTCGTCCTCTCATCTGTCAGTCTTTTGATATTGCTCAACACCGCCCTCGCATGACGCGCTCGCAGCTGTCTCGGACACTTCTGGCTCTGTGAAGAACGAGTCTGTTCTACATTTCTACGCGTGAACTAAGAAGCTAATAAACACACGATAACTATGGAATAAGGTTTTTGTGTGATTGTTCATGTGATTTCGGCTATTTTATATCAATAATAGATGTTTACATTATGACTGCTAACAGGTGTAGCGATTAGCTCCATATAAAATGATAAATACAACATATTTTAACATCCGAAGTTCGTCGTGAGATATTGCAGATGCTACGAGTCATTTAAGTTGATCATCGCATCAAATCAGCTGGTACACGGCACGACTGTTTGCACCGCGAGCCGGCCGCGATCACACAAGCTTTCGTGTTAAACACAGACACCAGAGCTTTCAATGTTGCTGCTACAGCTTCAGATACAAAAAATAAAGAAAAAATGTGTGCAAATGATTTGTTGAAAAGCAGAGAACAGGTAAATAGTTAGATAACAGGGAAATAGACCATCTACGATAGTCTAACATATTGTAATTCAAACAGCAACAGTCTAAATTACTACTCAATGGTAGGCTGAGGCTCATTTAAAAAGTATGGTATTAGACTAGCGCTACATCTACTGGACCATGTTAGGCATTTCATGTATTGCTATCTCCTGAATTAGTTAATCCGTCCCTCAATAATCATGTTAACTATGTCTGAATCCCAAGCAATTTACTAGCGTTGCTATAGGAACGCTTCGGCTTTTGCCACCCGGAAGAACGTTTATTACTGCTGTGACGTCATGGTGAATTGTCCTATATATTAAATTATCTACAACGCCGTCATCTCCAGCAGCTGGAATGTGTTTACGGATGCCATAGCAACTCTCAACGGCCACCAGGACTTACGGTTTTATAAAAGCTATTCATTTGTTGTAAAGTGTAATAATCATCTCAGAAAAAATAAATTCTAATGTCAGGCGCAGTTGAAGTAGTTAATGATTGTTTGCTTACATAGGCGTAGGGACAGTGTCATTATGCCAACATTATCTTCATAACTTCTTATGAAATAAAAAGTTTATCCCTCAGAAAAATGTATTTTCCTCTCGTCATGCTTGGTGAAGGCGCGCGCTGTGTACATCACATAAGGACGCACACTCAAAAGTAATCCGGTTAGGTCATGGTGAAATGTTTAGTTTGATCGATTCATGAAAAGTTTTATCCACCCATCTCAAAACGATTACAATTTCATTCAGTTTGGGCATTTTTATTACGATTGAGGTGTTTATATGGAGCATTTTCCTTCAGATTGGACTTTTAAACTACAGTGCTCCATGTAAACGCACCGACAGTAAAATAAATTGCGCTACATGGCACTTTAAAAACCGGATAGTTTATTTATAGTTCGATTACGGATATTTCACGTCATCTTCGAATGCATATTCGAATATTGAATAAAAAGTGACAGCCCTTGTCCGTCACTGGCTTGGAGGAACAGTCGCGTGCAGTCCTACATCACCGGGCTAATTTGCCTAATCTTCTCGGAACTTTATCGCGGTCGAAACGCAGACAGCTGCAGGTCTGGGGGGGAGAAAAGTTCCTGTAGAAAAGTTCCTGGTACAAATTGTTCCGGGTAATTTTGGTGGAAACGGGGCTGATGAACTGATGTCACATATGGACTACTTTGATGATGTTTTTATTCCCTTTCTGGACATGGACAGTATAGTGTGCATACACTTGGATACGCTCTCAGACTAAATATAAAATATCTTAAACTGTGTTCCGATGATGAACAGAGGTCTTGCGGCTGTGGAACGACATTAGGATGAGTCATTAATGACATACATTTCATTTATGGGTGAACTAACTAGGGATGGGACGATACACTTAAACTCACGATACGATGCACCTCGATATGCCAGGGTTACGATACGATACGTCACGATATGATATCAAATTTTATGTTTATTTTTTTCAAATCTGTGATTTTTTTACCACCAAAGTAATGTACTTAAACGAACGGTAGGATTTTTCTCTCTTTTTGCATTTTGGTTCTATGTTGTTTTAAAAAAAAGAAGAATTTTTAGAAGTCCGCGACCACATCTTAAACAGGGGTGCCAATAATTGTGCAGGGCACTGTAGGGCTGTCAATCGATTAAAATATTGAATCGCGATTAACTGCATGATTGTCATGAGTTAACTCGATATTAAATTGCACCTTTTTAGCAATTGTAAATGTATCTTAAATTAAGTTTAAATTTTTTAATACTCTAATCAACATAGGTATGGACAAATATCCATGCTTTATGCAAATGTACATTTATTATTAGTGAAACCATATTCAATAATAATCAATACAGTATGAAGACTAGACATATCAAAGGTCATAGATATGTTTATCTAAGAAATTGTTCTCTTAAGCCTAAGCCTAAACTTAAAAATAATGAGAAAGTAACTGTTAGTGATTTCTCTCATTTTAAGAATATAAAGGGAGTTTTTACACTGGCAGTTTAATTCAGAACAGGGCAAAGTTCGTATGAAAAATTGTTAATGTGTACCAGTGAGCGAACCAGAACCACACCATACCTGGAGGAGGTCCATATTACACGAGTAGGAATATGTGCGGCCCCTTTAAGAGATCCGCATTTCCTGTTGAACTGCCGGTATTTTGCGCGTGCGCGCCGAACTGGGCCGCGATTCACGCAAGGGGGTAATCTAGCGCTCGGAAAGCGTTCCACCCCTAGGGGCTGCCATTGCTAACCAAGCCATCACCTGCTGTTAGCATCCCATTGACTCCCATTCATTTTTGAGTCACTTTGACAGTGAATAACTTTACATCTGAGACGTTTAAAGACTCCATTTGTCCATTGTTTATTTCTAAAGAAACACGACAATGTATAAAAGGCTCCATTACCTTGTATCTTACACTATCGCCCCGCAGAAGCTGTTTTTGTAAAAATAGGCTAACGATTGCGTCATAACCAACGCGACCCTGTCGCACAGTTGAGAAATTACCGTATAGACCTGAGGAGACGCTCGCAGGCAATCTTTACTGTCTATGAGACAATCGGGGGGACGTGGAGACATGTCCTGGAGACTAGTCTGATAAAGTCAAGGGGGAAGAATGGGGAGAAGCCCATAGTGAGCCAAAAGCAACGGGAGAAAATATTTAAACAACGTGATTCAGATTTCGCTTTCCACATCTACTAGAAGACTCACAGCTGTCAGACAGGAGGCTCACGTCACATATACGTCGTCAAGCTCAGTCTGAGCCTGCGCAGTTCGCTCAGCCATCAGGAAGTGAGTGCCCCTAGGTCAGTGTTTCTCAAACTTTTTCTGCCATTCCCCACTTTGGAGGTAGGGAAGGGCCACGAGCCCCACCTGTCCCCAATCACCCAACAAAATGGTAATTATCTAGGGTTTAAGTTTGCCTGTTAACATTTATTTGATTAACATCACATTTAAAACTTTCATGTGTACAGTCAAAATATTTTAGCTGAGTTTTTTTTAAGGCAACGTTATTTTAGAACGTTTCATCTTAATGTTTCTATGGCAACGCGTCATGTTTATCACGTGACTCACCACAATCAAAAAAGCGCTGAATGACAGATGTATCGCTTTTATTACGTTTTTTTATTTTTTATTCAAAATATTGACATACTTGCTTACCATGTCATCAACTGTCTAATAATCCAATTATAGGTGTGTTTTGCCATTTAAAACCCTTTATAAATGATCTTGATTTTGATAATATCTATAATGTGAGATGGGCGCTGCCACGTTTGAACAAATGCACCGCAGTTCAGAGTCCTGTCAATCGGATTTGCAGTACGTATATTCATCAGCTTCTCCTGGAATATGTAAGTGACCGGTGAACTGGGAGAAGAATCGAGCAAACTTTATAGTTACTTACGCTATGTGTATCTCATATGAATAAAACATGTCGGCCAATTATATTTGAATGGATTGTTATTGCTGCTTCCAAAGACACCAGTGTGTATTCTACAAACTCTAAATGTATTGTTTTACTAGTACTTGTGTATTTAAATGTTACCTATTCAATTAAACCTAAAATAAACAGTATGCGGTTGAAAACACTGCATGACGTATGTCAAGAGCTGAGCGCGTCCGCATCTGGCTCAGTGCCAGCCGAAGCGCGTCCCACCGTTTGAATCTGACAGTTATGTCACGTCACTAAACATTCTAAAAACCCATATGTGGGTCCGTACTCTCAAGGGCATAGAAATAAAAATCCCATGTGGGACCGCTCAAAAGGTTAATAGAGATGGGCACAAAAAATTAACACATTTCCTCCCGTTTGTCGTGCCCCACTTGTCATGTCTCTATTCCCCACCAGTGGGGCGCGCCCCACACTTTGAGAAACGCTGCCCTAGGTTGACTTCATTCTTTCGCCGTTGACGTCAATGGGAACGCTCCGTCCATTTCTTTTACTGTCTATGGATTCACGTGGACAGTGTGAAGAACACGGACTCGGGAGCGCGCTTGTTCAGGAAAGTAACCTGTGCATTCGTTTTAGCCGATTGTAATGTATTTAGTTCAATAAAACACGTGTACTGTAAGCGGGGTGATGGTGTTAATGATTTACCTCAGACATGAGCGAGAGTGAGCTGCAGTGCATCGCGCTCAGACTGCAGAGAATGTGCTCAGTGAAAAAATGCCCTTTTCTTTCTGGAGTCTAATAAAAGTTAAACAGAAAATATGGTAGTTTATGTAGGCAATAACTGCATTTTTGGTTTAGAATATTAATGCTAATGTCAACCCTTTTCTTTCCCTATTAATGTTTGCTGCTGCACCCCAACCTCATTCTACGCAAATCATGCAGCAGTGCCATCTATCTTTATTTCGCGATACATTTTTTTCGACCTCGATGCGTTTCGTCACGTTTTGTATCGCGATATTTTGTCAAACGATATTTCGTCCCATCCCTAGAACTAACCCTTTAAAGATCTCTGCCTTTTAATGTAACTGTGTATTTTGTTGTTTCAGTAATCACTTTATCCACTAAGTGATTAGTGAAACACAGGACAACTTCAGTAAAGGTATTGAAGAAAAAAATGGAGTGGAGATCTCATGTATGTTGATTGTTTAAAAGTGTTAAACATGCGCCGAGGAGGAGAGTGTTAAAGAGACGTGCAAGACATGAAACGTGTGTGAGTTCCATTATTTCATGACAATTTGGCAGTTTTACATTGTGACCTCATGCTGAGGACAGGTTAAATTGCATGTTTTCAAGTGTGTGCTTTAAAGCAGCACTTGGCTACTTTTGCTCTCGGGGTCCCCCTACAGTTTGGAAAAAATAATGTCCTCAACTACTGTCGTAAGATCTGTCATCCTACAACAGGCGATGCCATTGCACGTGCATTTGTTGACATGACAACCCTGATAGCCCTGAACTAGTGATGCGTGGCTCGTCTCATAACCCGCGGACCCCGTATGTCTATTTAATGGTCGCGGGTGCGGGGCGGGTTGTAAAAATATATACAGTGGTGCGGTGCGGGCCAAATAACTTAATAAAAGTGGCGCCGCGGGTTGGTGCAGCACTAACAGTTCCCCTGAACACTGCAAGAGGAGTTCAGAGTTCTTCTGGCGGCGTGTGTGAAATGTCTTCATCCCAGGTAACGTTACAGTCAGTGGCATATGTTTCAGCATGTCATATGAGTATAATTTCATGGGTTTTATTTTTTTCAAACGCCAAATAATCACGATGCTCACGTTTACAAGCCAGCGTCATTATAGTAGTCTATTGGTTACCGTTTTACAGAATCTATATGATACTTCAGTTTAATCTTTGAGTGGTAGGTAATCACCGTAACAAGCAGGACAGCATCGGTCGGGCACGCCTCCTTCAGCTCACGCCGACGAGCAAACGCTGGTCCAATGTTGATCCTCGTCCTGCCTTTAATCCCATCACTTTTTCGTTTCCTCTTATTGCTTTCCTCCAACAAAACATTTTCTTTCTTATTTGTCTCTGCTGCTTCGGACATGACTATATTATCCGACGAACAAAGTTGGGCTCGCACGTCCGAATTTAAGGAAGTGTGGGTGTTGGTGGAAGTGACGTATATGCTGTAAAGCAGTCGAATTTTGTAGTTCTTTTTGTTCTCGGGTGACTACCCGAAACTCGAAATTTAAAAGTAGGCCTACGATTAAAAACGATACAGACCCCATCAAGCTATGGCAGACGTGTCATTCAACCTATTGTAAGTCGATGTATCATCACAAGAGTCTTGAAAATATATTATGAAGGTTGAAAAGTTACCTAGTGCTGTTTAAAAATAAAGAAATTATTTAAAAGTATAAGCAATGAATGTCCTGAGTATTCAAATTTCCCTTAGGTTAACTTTTTTATTGTGTTGATAATGATATTCTTACTTTTCAACTTAAATCGTTTTTTTTTTTTTTTTTTTTTTTTGCGGCATGTTTTGTCATTTATCGCAAGAATCAGTGAATTAATTCTTAAGTGAAGGTTATGGTTTTCCACTAGTAATGATATAATCCTTCAGAATAAATTACTAATTATTTGGATCAGTATTCTAAAGTGATAACTCCTTATTGAAATCATTGTAAGCTTTTGTAATGTTTGGGAGAGTAATGACTTGTCACTCGCTTTAATTAATGTCTTAAACATTGGGTGTTAACAATGTGTTCTGTGGACAGTAAGGCTATTCAGCCTCATGGAACAGGATGTGGCGTCCTCTGCTGGTTGTTACAGGAAATACAGCAGAATCATAATCAGCCAAAGCAAACAAAATACATGTTTTAAAAAAAAGTGTAGACCCTAAATATTTGACTCGGAGTGAATGTGTGCATACGAAAACTTTGTACTGAAACTTTTAATATTCTACTGTCAAGACAAACAAGGACGTTTTGATTTCAAAATGTAATTAATTTAATAACAAACAAAATGATCCTCTGAAAATCAATAGCAATTTACAGTGAGTTAACAGCCCTAAACTGTGAGAATTATAACAATTTAGTTTTAATATTTACTATCCCAGTGTAAATACACACAGCCAGATCGTACTTCACACACTAAGAATAAAATCATGAATGTTCATTGCAGGAATGAATGGTGAAAAGAAGTCTTAAAGCATGATTTTAGATGAGTTGGTTGAAAACACATTTCAAAATTTCAACTAAATATGATAATTAACTTTTAATCAATCACCCAGATATCAAAGTAATATCTTACCTATCAAATAAGATCATGAGAAATGGAAAGAGCATTATCAGGAACTGAACATGGGCTCCAGGCCGTTTAAATTCTCCTGAGATAAACACAGATTTTCTTATCAAGCTGAGCAATGAGGTTTTGTGCTTGTGGATGTTCTGACTCCTGAGTCCCAGCACAGCATGAGCACCGGCCTGACAGAGCAGTCTTCTTAACACCACCTGATCTGCTACACCACATGCCAGTCAGATACTACAAGAGACTGTTGAACCAGAATATTACAAACAATAAAACTATGATGATTTCATGGCTCAGGTTTAATTAAGCATTGCAGGAAACTAATGAGTAAAATCTTTATCTTCATGATGCTTTCTTTTTAAATGCAGAGACCATCGGTATCTCCAGCCATTATTCATCTGTAAAAGATCATAAAAAACATGTAAATAATACAAACAAAAACTGACTCTTGTTGGGTTTTCCCTGTCTGCAGTGGTCAGTATCCATCAAAAGTGGTCCAAGGACGGAACAGTAATGAACTGGCGAAAGAGTCATGGGTGGCCAAGGCTCACTGATGCACATGGGGAACAAAGGCAAGCCAATGTGGTGCGGTCAAACACACAAGCTACTGTAGCTCAAATTGCTCAAAAAGTTAATGTTGGTTCTGATAGACAGGTGTCAGAATACACAGTGCTTTTTAGTTTGTTATGATTGTGGCTGCATAGCCGCGGACCAGTCAGGGTTCCCATGCTGACCCCTGTCCACCACTGAAAAGTGCCAACAGTGGGCATGTGAGCATCAGATCTGGACCATAGAGCAATGGCAGAAGGTGGCCTGGTCTGATGAATTACGTTTTCTTTTACATCACGTGGATGGCCGGGTGCGTGTGCGTCGCTTACCTGGGGAACACATGACACCCTTTCCAGATACCACAGCACACCTTCAGGGATCTAGTGAAGCCCATGGCACGACCGGTCAGGGCTGTTTTGGCCCTGACCAACTGTGAGGTGGGGCCACCATGGATCAGACGTGATTGTTCAGCATATCCCACAGATGCTCGATTAGATGATTCTGGGGAATTTGGAGGCCAAGTCAACACCTCAAACTCATTGTTGTGCTCCTCAAACCATTCCTGAACCATTTTTGCTTTGTGGCAGGGTGCATTATCCTGCTGAAAGAGGCCACAGCCACCAGGGAATACCATTTCCATGAAAGCGTGTACGGTAGGTGGTACGTGTCAAAGTAACATCCACTTGGATGGCAGGATCTAAGGTTTCCCAGGAGGACATTGCCCAAAGCATCACACTGCTTCCGCCGGCTTGCCTTCTTTTTGCCTTTGTCAAACTCGCTCAAATCCTTACACATGCCCATTTTTCCTGTTTCTAACACAATTTTGAGAATAAAATGTTCACTTGCTGCGTAATATATCCCACCCACTAACAGGTGATGAAGAGATAATCAGTGTTATTCACTTAACCTTTCAGTGGTCATAATGTTATCCCGGATCGCTGTATACACAAAAAATAATAATGAGCAAAAACTGTTTTCAACATTTGTAACATGAAATGTTATTTTAAGCAGCAAATCAGCATGTTAGAAGGATTATGTGACACTGAAGATTGGGGCAATGGAATAAATAACATTTTAAAATATATATAAAATAGAAAAAACTTTATTTCAAATAACATCTCGCAATGTTAAAATCTTTACTTTATTTTCAAACTAATAAATGCAGCCTTGGTGAGCATAAGAGACTTTCAAAAACATTACAAAATCTTACAGACCTTTAAACTTAAGAACAGCATAGAGAAAATTTTATTATAACTTTTAATAACATTTTTCTAAATCTTAAGTGATCTGATCTGATCAATAAATACATTTTTAAATGAAAAATGTGTCCCTTAAAGGTGCCCTAGAATGATTTGAAACAATATGTTAAATATTTCTCATACCTACATAGAGGCTATGTGGCTTATTTAAGTGCAAAAAATGTCCAGATAAAGTTTTACAGGTCCATTTACAACCCTAGAAATTGTCCCTAGGATGTATGCTCTGTTTTTGCCTTATTTGGAAGGGTAATGAATATTAATGTTGAGCTCTGCTCTGATTGGCTTATTTCAGCAGCTCACAGCAGTTCAGTGAAGCGGCTCGTGAGTCCTGACAGAACACAGACCAGCTGAATGACACTTTAAGCAGAACATCTCAAATGGAGATTGATAAAATGCAGCTTACATGTTTATTGGTGTTTTCAGATCATCCAAATGCGAGAAAGAACTCGCGTTTGTGTGGTTGCCAGATTTCAATAATTAAATCCCCCAAACAGAGCTTTTCTGTGAAAAAAACACGTATACTCTCCAGTGTTTTACCTAAACATGTCCAATCTGGCAACCATATGCACGCGAGCTCTCTCGCGCACACGGATGATCTGAAAACACCAATAAACAAGTACTGTAAATGATCCCCAACGCTTGCGTCACGGTTGGATTTAAGCACTTTTTTTTCCCGTGGTGTTTTTGATTTACGGAGATTTACATAAGAAATAGAAGGCAATGATGTTTGAGAGTATGTGATGTCCATGTACTGAACTCTTATTATTTCACTATGGCAAGGTTAATTCAATTTTTCATTCTAGGGCACCTTTAATAAAAACGAGTTAAATGTAACCCTTAATAATATATATTATTTTCTGAGAATTTCAAAAAGGGGTAAAGGAATAAAACATTGTTTTCAAGCTTTAATTTATGCTAAGGTGGACATCATAAAAATATATATTGAACATCTGATATATTATACCTATTATATAACAATACATTTAATACCAATTATCTAGATCTTTGAGGGTGTGCATGTGTGCATGTGTGCACTTACCATGATATCACTTCCTTTGATTCATCCCCTTCCTCTCTTCCTGACAGCCTCTTGAGTTGGTTGTTGTCCTCAGCTTACAAACACATACACATATCCACTTTACAAGGTTTCATCAAATATGCAGTGTCACTACATTGCGATAAAGAGAATGTTTACCTGACAGCGGCCCCTCTATTTCATCCAGTAGATTGATGGTGGAGTTTGCAGAGACCAAACTGAGAGGAAGTCAAGGACCGAACACACTACATGTTTAATAATACAACGGCATATTGCCAATTCTAAGCTATATGCTAACTAGCACTTTTAACTTTTTAATATTAACTTTTGGGCATTCACACAATAGGCTACATAATCAAATAATCATATTTAGACACACACAGAAGCATAAAGCTAACAGCTAGACTAAGAAAGATCCAGAAATAAAAATGTAAGAACTCTTCCTTTACACAACATACATGGATGCAAACTTCAGGCAGCGACTGTCTGGGCTGGACATATGAGGATATGACTGATGTTTGGGCAGAGCTCGCTTTTTGGACTTCTTCCTTTTAGTCTTCTCTGAGAATGACCTAGCAATTTCAAAAAGCTTCTTCCTTGTAGCTGTAGGTAAATAATATAGTGGTCAAAATGGGGTGAGAGCTTGAGGCATTCAATAAATTCGCTGTTAAGTTTTAAGTTTGCGTTCTCTTACATTTGCCCATGTGCTTGAGTTTCTCCAGGAAAAAGGCATCATCAGAGACAGATGAACAGGCCTCCTCAGACCCCGAGCCACAATTATCACCTACACCAAGAGTCACACATGAGCATGTCAACATATATTCGTAAAGAAGGTTGAACAAATGATGGAAGATTTTTGGTGTGAACTATTTCTTTAAAGGTGCAGCAGCAAGAACAACCAATTTTAAAGAGGCTTTTACAAAACAAAATAAGTCTACTAGATAAAAATCAAAATTTAATCTTCAAATTTAGCATTGTTGTAGTACCCCTCTTCCTAGTCTGTCAGTAAAGCTGTTTTGTTCATCTCTATAGTTGATCGTCTCTATAGTGCTCAACAGTTGGTTTCTGCAAGTAAAAACTTCATTTTCACATACATTTTCTGCATAGGGAAAATTATTTTAAACGGAACACTAACTTTTAAACCTTTAAAGACAGACCTAATGTAAGCTTATGAGGTTGTTAATAGATGGTATTTGCAGCGAAGCTCTCAAAATATTTGTGTGTGTGTGTGTATGTGTGTGTGTATAATATGCATATTTTGAAATAAACTAATATAAATATACTGTTTTTATATACACTATATTGCCAAAAGTATTGAGACACCCCTCAAAATTATGGAATTCAGGTGTTTCAATCACTTCCATGGGCACAGGTGTATAAAATCAAGCACAAAGGCATGCAGATGCTTCTACAAACATTTGTCATAAAATGTGATAGGTTGCCACCTGTGCAACAAGTCCATTTGTGAATTTCCTCACAACTAAATATTCCACGGCCAACGGTTACTGGTATTATTAAAAAAAAGTGGAAGCAATTGGGAACAACAGCAACAGCAGTAAAATTACAGAGTGGGGTCAACACCTTCTGATGCACATAGTGTGCAGAAGTTGCTAACTTCCTGCAGCGTCAATAGCTACAGACCTACAGATTAGCTCAAGAACAATGCATAGAGAACTTCATGGAATGGGGTTGGACGAGCAGCTGCATCCAAGCCTCACATCACCAAGTGCAATGCAAAGGGTCACACGCAGTGGTGTAAAGCACACCGCCACTGGACTCTAGAACAGTGGAGACGTGTTTTCTAGTGTGACGAATCACGCTTCTCTGTGTGGCAATCCGATGGACGAGTCTGGAGAACGGTAATTGCCTGAGGACAATGTGCCAAGTGTAATGTTTGGTGAAGGGGGGATTATGGTGTGGTGTTGTTTTTCAGGGGTTGGGCTTGGCCCCTTAGTTTCAGTGAAAGGAACACTTAGTGCTTCAGCATACCAAGACATTTTGGACAGTTTCATGCTGCTAACTTTGTGGAAACAGTTTGGGGGTGGCCCCTTCCTGTTCCAACATGACTACGCACCAGTGCACAAATCATGGCAAGGTCCATAAAGACATGGATGAGAGAGTTTGGTGTGGAGGAAATTGACTGGCCTGCACAGTCCTGTCCTCAACCCGATAGAACACCTTTGGGATAAATTAGTGCAGAAACTGCGAGTCAGGCCTTCTCGTCCAACATTAGTATCTAACCTCATAAATGTGCTTCTAAAAGCAAAAATTTCCATTAACACACTCCTACACCTTGTGGAAAGCCTTCCCAGAACAGTTGAAGCTGTTATAGCAGCAAAGGGTGGGCCAACTCAATATTAAACCCTATGGATTAAGAAGTTGTGTATGTAAAGGCAGGCTTCCCAAAACCTTTGGCAATATAGTATATATAATCAACATTTGTGCATGTTTCTAATTGGATTATGCTGTTCGCAATACTTAATGGGATTGAAGTTCTTTCCTTTCATTCACCTGTCTTGTACCTTTGCATTTTCGTCTGATTTTCAATTTTTTTGCTTTAAATCATAGTTTGTAATGTTATGATTCACCTTGTAGCTGATTGGTTGGTTCATAGCTTATAACGCTTTAACAAAGAGTTTTTTTAAATGCCTATGGGAAAAATGAATGGAAAAAATAGCAGCACCGTTAAAAAAAGGGGCGGGAATTGTTGAACTCTATGAAGCCCCTACTTCCAAGAAGTCCTCGCTGCAGCCTGTAGCACGCTGACGTACTCGATCAGATCCAACACGTACTGGACGCGGATGCGCGGTGGTTTCATCCACAATTTGAGGACGTCATATACGCATGCGCAGAAGAGTTTTGGGGACATCTGAATGCACAGGAGAGTTTTGCTGGATAGATAAATACTCAAACCGCTCGCGCAAAAAAATAATGATTAATAACATGCTCATGCCATCAGGACAAACGTTTTGCATTTTCCCTTGAATGTGTAGGCCATAGTGGATAATTCTTTACCGATCGTGTTGCATTGTACCTTGAGGATTAAAATTACAGAGACAATTACTTGACTCATGTTTCCTTCCACTCAAAAGCGAAAATGTTACAATTGTGACTGTTTTGCATGCATGTACAGCGAAACTAGGATAATTTAAGCATCACATTTATGAAAAGATGATTTATTCATCAATTACTTACTTAATACTATGTATCAGTACTACAACTACACAGTTTAGAACATACTCTATACAATAATGATCATACATTAAGACTAGCGCATATGCATTATAAATTAACCCAGAGATTGGTAGGCTATGACATTGCCATAACAATCCACCATCCAGGACGTATCGGATCTGATCCAGAAACATCATCGTGCTACAGGCTGCAGCGAGGGGTGTCTCCCTACTTCAAGCACAATGTGATCTGATTGGTCGCTGGTCTGGATCAGTGTGTTGCGATTAGTCAACCACTTCTGATGTGTTTTGGAAATGTCATGCCTCTTACTATAACCGCAAATTTTAACAAACTACTAACACAACTCAACCAGGCCTTGCCCTTTTTTTGTGTATGCTTTGGGTAGGAATTATTTAAATGAGGAATACTGTGATGTGTATGTGAAGAATATGACCCATGAAGGCTATTATATGTGTTATGCTTTATGTGGTGGCACAAACAGTGAAGCTTCCTGTCAGTGTATACATGGAAGAGCAGCTTGCGCTGCTGATGAATGAAGATGAAGGCAATCTACCTTCGGTGGAGTTCTCCGTGCAAGCGGATAAATGACCACACTGTGTTTTCTCGCACTTCTGACGATCTAAAACACAGCAGGTAACAGGGTCACTGAGGGCAGGTGAAGATCAGCCACTCCAGAGTGAGTGGAGACAGGGGACTGAACAACAACACAACACTACAAACAGTGTGTTAGGAATGAAACCTGTTCACACACACACACACACACACACACACACACACACACACACACACACACACACACACACACACACACACACACACACACACACACACACACACCTCTGGGTTTAATTCAAAATGCATTTTAGCAGAATGACAGGAGCGATGGTTTACAAATATGAGAATGAAAACCATTGCAAATCTTTTTGCAAATAGAAGGGAATCAAGTTTAAAATGTAGTACTTGATTTAATTTATTTGTATGTCTCTTTTCATAATATAAATAATTCCAAAAAGCAGGTATGGTGAGGAAGAAATCTTGGAGGAACCAAGACTTTAAAAAGGTCCCAAATAATGATAAATAATGCAAAAAAGATCCTTGTCTGCAATGTTGATTTATGAATTATTTACTATGAGTGACAGGTTTTCTTCATATGGAGAAATCCAAACATTATTTCATCCTAAGTGAAGTATGTTTGAAAAATGAGTGTCTGTGTGATAGTGTGTGCTCTTGTGTTCTTCTGGCCTAGTTACACTACAGCTTTTGGGGAAATATCTGAAAAATGTCCCAATAGCGACTGGAATTGAATAAATAATCAAATAAAACAACTCACTTCCTTCACTTATGTAAGTATTTAAATATAATTTAATTAAATATAAATACATGAATATTAATAATTTAATAATTTAGTTTAATCGTAATTTAAAGTCAACATGAAATTCATCCTATGGACCGTAAGCTCAGACTTAGATCTGCCTCCATCCAATTAGCAACCGCTGAACTGAACCAAATCCCTGCCCTTAATTTTTTTCCTTTTTGATAATCCACTTCACTCGGAAGTTGTCACAATATATAAAAATGTGGCTGCCACTTCCATTACATTTTGAATTTAAGAACAATAAAAGACCATATATATATTCCTCATTTGTGCGTGTGGGCATGTTTTTGTGACATATGAGGACACAATTGTGTATAATGACATGGGTATGCCAGGTATTACAAGGAGAGGGTGAAATATGAGGACATTGACCATCTCCCCACTTTTCAAAATGCTTATAAATCATACAGGATTCATTTTTTGAGAAAGTAAAAATGCAGAATGTTTCCTTTGATGGGTAGGTTTAGGGGCAGGGGCAGTGTAAGGGGATAGAAAATACGGTGTGTATTGTATAAAAACCATTACACCCATGGAATGTCCCCATATGTCACAAAAACAAACGTGTGTGTGTGTGTGTGTGTATACCTATCTCCAGAGCTATGAGGAAGTCTCTGTTACGCTGCAGCTCTTTCATGAACTCCTGGTTCTGCAGGAAAAGGGCGATTCTCTCGTCCTCCAAGTACTGTTTCATCTTTCTGTCCTGTTCAGATGACCAAACGCTACCTGACAGGACACCACTGCTGGATGAGAGCTGTGTCAGGGATGACAAGGAGGAAGAGGAGGAGGAAGGCTGAGACAAGCTGCTCTGAGAACGCTGTGGGGGAACAAAAAACAAAGGACAATTTTACTGAAATTACATTAAAAAATCAACTATGAGACAATTGATTTGATTTGCCTGGCCTTAAATCTAGTGAATTAAGACATTAACAGAAGTCTCTGAGTCGAGATGTAATGCTTGTTTTTGTAAACTCATGATATTTGTGTGTACTATTGAAAGGAATTGTACCTAAAAATGCTATAAAAGTACTATATGAATAGAATAGTCATTGTATATAAATCAGTGAATCTGAACACAAAGGAGGGGGTGGGGGGAGTTGAATCTGCATCTAAATCTATTGTAAACATGATATTTAGCCATGATTTGCATGGTAGTAAATTGTAAATCCACCTGAAGACTCTCTGACTGCTGAGGAAGGATCCGCAGGAAGTCATCAGGGAGGTTGCCTAGTAACGGTGGATTCCAGTTTCTGTATCTTCCGACCTGCTGATGCCCAGGAGGGGGATAATCATCGAACCTGGCAAAATGATGAGTATCAAATAAAAACACTAATTCTTCTTCTGAAACACACACCTTTAATTAGAAATGCCTGATGGGATCCTCATCTTGCGATTTAAATCATTTATAAGACACTGTGGTTTATTGAGTTCACACACTAATGGTTTCCACCCATGCATTGTATTTGAATTTTGGGAATATCGCAAACAAAATCTTAACCTGTACTCTCAATTGAGGTGGATACATTTATACGCAATTAGAAGACATGCAAATTACAACTGGAAACACATTTACCAAATAAATCCCTTGATGTGCAACAAAAAATAGATGTGATTGGACTAACAATTGGACCTATCGCATTGCACACATTGTTGTTTTAAAGGGTTACTTCACCGCTTTTTCATATTAAACTATGTTATTCCCTTAACTAAAACGAGTTGATACATACCTCTCTTGTCTCAGTGTGTGCACTTAATCTCTCTGACACGCAGTGACGATCTGATAGCATTTAGCTTAGCTCCCTAAGCCCAGTTCATTCACTATGGTACCAAACAGAGATCGAGTTAGAAGTACCAAACACCTCCATCTTTTCCCTATTGAAATACAGTTACACGAATAGTTGAACGATCAAGTATGGTGACAAAATAAAACGTGGTACTTCTCTAATCGGATTAAAAAGGAGAACTATAATGTATGGCGGATTAGCACTTCTGAGAGTACTTCGGCTCGGCGCAGTAAAAAGTCCCGGCCGAAACATCTTTCCTCACACCTCCCCCTCACTCTCTCATTTCTGTCAATAGGGAGATGTGAGGGAAGATGTTTCGGCCGGGACTTTTTACTGCGGCGAGCCGAAGTACTCTCAGAAGTTCTAATCCGACATACATTATAGTTCTCCTTTTTAATCCGATTAGAAACGCGCCACGTTTTATTTTGTCACCATACTTGATCGTTCAACTATTCGTGTAACTGTATTTAAATAGGGGAAACGTGGAGGTGTTTGGTACTTCTAACTTGATCTCTGTTTGGTACCATAGTGAATGAACTGGGCTTAGGGAGCTAAGCTATATCAGATCATCACCGCGCGTCAGAGAGATTAAGTGCACACACTGAGACGAGAGAGGTATGTATCAACTCGTTTAAGTTAAGGGAATAACAGTTTAATATGAAAAAGCGGTGAAGTATCCCTTTAATCATTCTGAAATGCCTGAACCAAAGTCGGTTATCAAAATGATTTAGTACCTCACAATCCTGTCTCACACAATTGTTTCCAAACAGGCATCCACCTCTGACATGACAGTGTTTCTTGTATTTTGTCTGGGCACTTAAAGATGCAAGCAATTTCTTATGTAGGATATAAAGAGTGATGGGCTGCTCCTGATACAGCAACTTTCAATTGTATTATTGATACTTTGTGCCAGTTTCTTTTTCTTTCAGAAAGCGATGATTTTGTTAATCGGAAACAGTTTTTTTCCCCAAATGTTCCAATTTTCTGCATATATTCAAGCACCAACTTTGGATGGAAACATATACCTAGTGTTGTCAGTTTGGATTCCGAGCATAGTTACGGTATATACCACTCTGAAAACATTTTCTTCAAGATCTTCAGATGTGGTAACATTAAACTAGCAGTAAACACAAAAAGCCTTGTCTGAAAGTTTCAAATATTTTTAAAGTTTGATGATATATAGATACAGTAAGAAAAACAGCTAGGCAAGCCAGGCAGTGATAGCATGTAGCTAACATACTTTCACATGTTGCTAACATGCATTGACATCGTGTTACTAGTTATTATTAATATGTTTCACATTGCTAGAATATTTTAGCAGTTAGCTGGCGTAATTTATCATGTTTTAACATTTTGTTAGGCATTCGTGCACATTAAACTTCAAATTAAATATTTTAGCACGCTGGCATAGGCTAGTGGTTAATGATATGAAAGCTTAATTGCTCGTTATTATTTAGAGAAAGTCTATGGGAATTTGGCCCGTCTGATAATCTGATACAGCCCTGCTGAAAACAATATAAACCATCACAGAAGTTATAATGGTTTCCTCTAATTAGCCTACCACACATTACAAACCAGCGAGCACTAACCATTTAAACCATCACCTAAGGGTTTCAGTAGCAGTGTTGCCAAGTTCGCTGTTTTACCGCAGAATTGAGCTATTTGTAAACTACAGTGGCTGACCCCCCCCCCCCAGTATTTAAAAGGTTTGAGATTTAATTAATTAACTGAAATGCATGTATTTAAATATTATACATTCTACCCATTTTAAAATAGCACTAGAGTTTGAATTTTGAATAAAATGGGCCTTTGAGTTCCCTTATGAAAGCAGATGTTTTATGATTACTACTAATAGTTTTCAATAAATTGTTTATAAAGCATAACAGTGACTATAAAATATGTATTTTATGTACAGTGGGGCAAAAAATAATTTAGTCAGATACCAATTGTGCAAGTTCTCCCACTTAAAAATATGAGAGATGCCTGTAATTTCCTTATAGGTAGACTTCAACTATGAGAGCCAGAATGAGAATCAGATCTAGAAAATCCCATTGTCTGATTTTTAAAGAATTTATTTGCAAATTATGGTGGAAAATAAGTATTTGGTCACCTACAAAAATAACTAGATTTCTGGCTCTCACAGACCTGTAACTTCTTCTTTAAGAGGCTCCTCTGTCCTCCACTCGTTTCCTGTATTAATGGCACCTGTTTTAACTCATTATTAGTATAAAAGACACCTGTCCACAACCTCAAACATGCTGCGTCCCAATTCGCCTACTTAAGGTTGCAACATACTCCGTAAGAACAGAGAAAAAAGTTCTCGCTCCCAGGGCTGCGAGAACAAAATGACGTCATTTTGTTCTCGCAGCCCTGGTTTGAGAGTTCTCGCAGCTTGTTCTCGACACATCGCCTGAGCAGAACTTTTTTCTTGCGGGTGTCCGAGAACTATTGTGTGATTGATCAGAGATTTTAAATGGCCGTGGTTAATGTGGAGAAACGCAGATGATCGGCACCTGCTTTTCTCGTGAAGTATGAATGTACTGGCCAAAACAAACTTTGTTCTTGCCACCTCAAGAAAACGAACAAATTTCTTTGTTCTTGCAGAGTATGTTCCAAGCTTTATACTACGTCCTAAAAGTATGTACTCTTTTTGTGAAGAAAAAGTATATACTTTTGAGTGTGTAGCAGAAAAGTATGCAAGCTTCGGGACATACTACTTCGCCATCTTTAACGGACTCTGTCGCTTAGTTACGTGCATCCCGTCACCGTTTATCTGCCCTGTCAATCATCGTCAGATTCGTCACAGTTCAAATCCTCCACATTCAGATTAATCTCCTACCATATCGGAGAGAAATGTAGACTCTCCTCAAGTGTCTGCAGTTTAAATATAATGATGCATTTAAAAGTTAATGGCCAAACGTGTCATTACAAAAGTTCACAATGCTGCTGCAGGTGAAATATAATGTGGACAACACTGTCTAAACTTCTCTACTTAACCATCGGACTCGCATATCCATCATGTTTGTAGTTTTTTAACGCTTATTATCCGCGTTTGTAGTTCTTATCGAATCCTCGTCCAACTCGCAATGGTTTGTGGGCAATATCAGCCGTTAGAGTGCACATCGATCAGTACTTCGAATCGGACCGGAAATAGTAAACCATCTGGGTATCTTTGGAATACTCTTTTCAACATACTACGATTTGGGGCATACTAATTCTATTTTCAAATACTATTTAGGATGGATAGTATGCGAATTGGGATGCAGGATCAGACTCCAAACTCCACTATGGCCAAGACTAAAGAGCTGTCAAAGGACACCAGAAATAAAATTGTAGACCTGCACTAGGCTGGGAAGACTGAATCTACAATAGGTAAGCAGCTTGGTGTGAAGAAATCAACTGTGGGAGCAATTATTAAAAAAATGGAAGACATTCAAGACCACTGATAATCTCCCTTGACCTGGGGCTCCACGCAATTTCTCATATCGTGGGGTCAAAATGATCACAAGAATGGTGAGCAAAACTCCCAGAAACACACGGGGGACCTAGTGAATGACCTGCAGAGAGCTGGGACCAAAGTAACAAAGGCTACCATTAGTAACACACTAAGATGCCAGTGACTCAAATCCTGCAGTGCCAGACGTGTCCCCTGCCTACCTGCTTACCATCTGAAGTTTGCTAGAGAGCATTAGGATGATCCAGAAGAGAACTGGGAGAATGTCATATGGTCAGATGAAACCAAAATAGAAATAGTTTTTTTGGTAAAAACTCAACTTGTTGTGTTTGGAGGATAAATAATGCTAAGTTGCACCATACCTACTGTGAAGTATAGGGGTGGAAACATCATGCTTTGGGGCTATTTTTCTGCAAAGGGGCTAGGATGACTTCTTCATGTAAAGGAAAGAATGAATGGGGCCATGTATCATGAGATTTTGAGCAAAAACCTCCTTCCATCTGCAAGGGCAATGAAGATGAAACATGGCTGGGTCTTTCGGCATGACAATGATCCCAAACACACTGCCTAGGCAATGAAGGAGTGGCACCATAAGAAGCATTTCAAGATCCTGGAGTTGCCTAGCCAGTCTCCAGATCTCAACCCCATAGAAAGTTGAAAATCTGTGTTGCCTAGCGACAGCCCCAAAACATCACTGCTCTAGAGGAGATCTGCATGGAGGAATGTGACAAACTACCAGCAACAGTATGTTAAAACCTAAAAACAGAAGACATTTGACCTCTGTCATTGCCAACAAAGGGTATATAACAAAGTATCGAGATTAACTTTTTTTATTGACCAAATACTTATTTTCTTCATAATTTGCAAATAAATTCTTTTTTTTTTTTGGGGGGGGGGGGTGTATTGCATCCTTCATATCTCCGAAAAGTCTTTAGTTTTATTATATATATAAAAGAAATATAGGCTGTACAGAGTCTTTCCGGAAAAAAACGAGCGCCTGGAGGCGTATCGTGTGGGCGGAGCTAAAGAATAGCGAGCACACCCAAAGCCGTCAGCAAGCGTGGAGAAACCCATGTATGCTATTGATCGGATTCAGCTAATACGTGATCCAGAATCAGGCGGAAATAAATTGAACAGGAGAAACAGCAACAGCAGGACGTCCGTCTCTGTGGTATGTACTGTATTTAGTGGCCTGTCAACATTTGTGTGTGTTTACTCACAGTTTATGAGGACATGATTCGGTTTTATGGACTATTGTATGCGACTTAACCTTAACAGTAGCAAGCAAAACAGTTTTGCACGTCAGACTAGTGTAACGTTATATAGAACAACAATGGAGTAACGTTAACCTTTAGCGCATTTGAAGCACGCAATCGTGTCGTTTACTGATGTTTACTCACGCAACGATAGCCAACAGCATAGATATTTGAAGCAGTTTTACTCACCGCCTGCTTCCAAAGCAGGACCGAACCTTTATCGCTGGGACCGCTCCGTCAAAAACACACTTCTTTGGTATGATTTGGTGAAGTCCTGTGACAGCATTGACCGTGGAAATCCGCGATGTTTTGAAGCTTCCCGTCATTTCTGCGTTCAAATCGGTTCAAATGCAGCGCTGCCTTCCGGGAATGCTGTGCTGAAGCGTTTATATCACCCATAGGAATAAAGTGGAGCGCGGCGCGTCATAAGTGTTCACGGAAGACTGGATCTGCAGCTGAGAGTGTTTATGGGCGTGCATTTCCTCTCTCGCTCTAGTCACATGCGCGCGCACCCTACCGGGAGAAGAGCCCGTACGGCCCATACAAGGACCTTCCAATCTATTAACGTCAAACCGAGCCATACTCGAAAAAAACTCTCCGAAACGGGTGAGAAACCGGAAGGAGAATTTTTGACAAAAAAATACTCCATCAAACGTCCAACATTAGTTTTTGAAACTTTGTCTATGTTTAGGATGGGAATCCAAGTCTTTAACAGTGTAAAAAGCTCAGTATGCATGAAACAGCATTTTACCCCCCCTTTAAAAATGTGATTTTCAGACTTTTTTTCTCATTCTGTCTCTCATTGTTGTGCATTGTCAAGTGTACCTATGATGAAAAGTACAGGCCTCTCTCATCTTTTTAAGTGGGATACCTTGCACAATTGGTGGCTGACTAAATACTTTTTTGCCCCACTGTATAGGACTGACATATGTTGAGTTTTGATATTATAGGGCCACTAGGATTGTTTTGAGCTGTTTTTGATTGGCCTTTGGGTTCTATTGTTCAACTGTTGTTTTCCTCAGGGCAGGAATTCCACAAATCGGATCAGTTAGAAAATATATAGATTGGTGGACATATAGCTTGAAAATGATGTTTAATTTGGTCTCAGAAAAAGAAGAAGAAAAAAGGTTTAAATACTAGATCAGCCAAAACAACATAAGCAGCAAAGTAAACGCAGACACAATGTCTCTCACAGATTAAAGTCTTATTATTAAACTTTTATTTGTAGTAATTTCTTCCAACAGAAAAAACTCGGTTAGATGTTCTTCTTGCCTGGGTGGTGGAGTGGATGGAACATCTGCAGGATGTTTTCTGTCATAGATGTGCATGTCATAGGAGGGCGGAGCATAGACTGGTGGAGGCTCCTCATCTGAACTCTCGGGCTCTAGCGTTCTCTCCAGTATCTGCAGTGGAGGTTAGATGGAAAGATTATTTTGGGCATCAAGATCTAAAAATGTGAAACTTTTAGTCTCACAGATCTAAATAGAAGTTTCTAGACTAACCTCTAGAGGAATGCTGTCCTCAGAATCAGAGCTGTCATCTGTGGCTTGGCTATCCAAGCTCATCTGCAGGAGCTGGTCAATGGTGGAGTCGACAGCACCTTGGTTAGCCCTCAAGACACACTCAATAACCTCATGCTCCATGCTGGGGAACATCGTCTTAAAGTCATCCATAGCCTGGCTGAACTCCAAACACCGGACCTGACGTGGAGGCCTCCTGTTATTGAGCTCCCCCGAGGCAGCGTCACCCCCTCGTGTACCGCTGCCATGGTTACTGTTCGTATTACTCCGGCGGAAAAGGCTGGTCATCATTTACAGGACCTCCCTTCCACTCAAAACTGCCCATCCACTGCAGTGGCCCCACCCCTTGACCTATGCACCGCCTCCAGCCACGCCCGTTATCCACTCATGATGCCCCTGGAGGTGAGCTTCAGTATATAGAGGAGCAGCATTGGGTAAACATTTCTTCTGCTGCTGATAGCTTAGACTCAACCACATCCAGGCTTCCTAGAATGCCTTGCTCTCACAGTCCCCCTCAAGTCAACGAACAGCTGCCCACTCCTGAAGACCTACATCAGAACAGCAAAATGTTAACCATCGATATTTTATTCAGTATAAGGGTAAAGATAAAGTTGCAGTAATACACACACTAACACACACACACATACGTTTGTTTTTGTGACATATGGGGACATTCCATAGGCGTAATGGTTTTTATACCGTACACACCGTATTTTCTATCCCCTTACACTGCCCCTACCCCTGAACCTACCCATCACAGGAAACATTCTGCTTTTTTACTTTCTCAAAAAAAAAACTCATCCTGTATGATTTATAAGCATTTTGAAAAGTGGGGACATGGCCAGTGTCCTCATATTTCACCCTCTCCTTGTAATACCTGGCATACCCATGTCATTATACACATTTGTGTCCTCATATGTCACAAACACACACACACACACACACACACACACACACACACACACACACACACACACACACACACAGTTTAAGTCAGAATTATTGGCACCCTTAGTAAATATGGCTGTAAAAATAAGCCACTGTTTATCCTTTTGATCTTTTGTTCAAAACATTCGCAAAAACCTAATATTTCATTGAAATAAAATAATTGAAAGTGTGGGGAAAATCTCTAAAACATGTTGGATACAATTATTGGCACCCCTAGAATGGTTAATGAGCAAAAATATATGAAGTATATTCCCAATCATTACTAAGGTGACTAAAAACATGAAATTGTCTATGAGATCTTGTTTCACAAGATGATAAATATGAGGAAACACTAAGTCCAAATTCCCTTAATCATCCATCAGAAACCCAAGAATATAGTTCTGATGGGCATCAGAAGATTGTTGAGCTTCACAGCAGAGAAAGTAGCTATAATAAAATACCTAGAGCATTTAACATTCCCATTTCCACCCCAGGGCAATAATTAAAGGGATCCCATGGTGTTGAGACTTGTATGGCTTAATATAACATAAATGATGTCTCTTACTGAATTATGTAGTAGAAAACCCATGAAAGATCTACGTTATTTTAAAAATCGATTTTATATTTGGACCATGGGCGGCGCCATTTTGTTTGCGTTCTAGGTTGATGACGTAGAGTGGTTGAACTCCTCAATCAGCTGGCATTACCCGTAGCTATTTTTACCACAACGCAACTCGAAAATTGTTTCAGAGTTAAACAAAACCAATGAATTCCTTTGTAATTATACTTAAAACACACTCAAACATACATGTGCACACAAACTCACCTACACAAGTCACAAACAGATCGGCGGGCGCGCACACGACAGGCTCTGTCTCAATCGAGATGTTGGGCTGCTCAGTCTCCACGACAGGGGCTGAATCTGAAATCGACCCTATACCCTTAAATAGGGCATTATTTGAAGGGACGGACATTTGTAGTGTTGTCCGACACCATAGTGGACATGTTCGAGTGCAGTCATTCAGTCTCACGTTCCACCGCAATAACGAGTAAAGCCGATTTACAAACAGCTGTCCGACTTCACGCACTCAAACATACATGTGCACACAAACTCTCTCTCTCACACAGACTCACACACACCCCAACAGATCGGCGCGAACACAGCAACACACACCAACAGATCGGCGCGAACACACACACAGCCCAACAGATCGGCGCGAACACACACACACACACACGCACGCACTGCGCGCGCATACATAACCCTCAATCTATTCCCTGTGTATATCCTGTTCAACACATCCTGTTCCCCAGATAGACTGTTGATAGTAGATTAACTATAATGCCTAATGTGACCAGCAGAGGGAAATATCTAGGTAGGACGATGGGATAAAGTAACGTGAGGAAGAGAGGCAGGATGTTTTGGTGATGATGCATGGGATTGAGACAGAGCAGTCAGGTGTGTGTGTGCGCGCCCGCCGATCTGTTTGTGACTTGTGTAGGTGAGTTTGTGTGCACATGTATGTTTGAGTGTGTTTTAAGTACAATTACAAAGCAATTCATTTGTTTTGTTTAACTCTGAAACAATTTTCGAGTTGCGTTGTGGTAAAAATAGCAACGGGTAACGCCAGCTGATTGAGGAGTTCAACCACTCTACGTCATCAACCTAGAACGCAAACAAAATGGCGCCGCCCATGGTCCAAATATAAAATCGATTTTTTAAATAACGTAGATCTTTCATGGGTTTTCTACCACATAATTCAGTAAGAGACATCATTTATGTTATATTAAGCCATACAAGTCTCAACACCATGGGATCCCTTTAAGAAGTTCCAATCAACTTGATATGTTATGAATCTGCCTGGAAGAGGACGTGTGTCTATATCGCCCTAATGCGCGGTTAGGAGGAGAGTTTGTGTGTCCAAAGACTCTCCAAGGATCACAGGTGAGAATTGCAGAGATAGTTTAGTCTTGGAGTCAGAAAGCCTAATTTTAAAAAACAACAACAACAAAAAACAACCCTGACATCAACATTGTTCTTTGGGAACAAACTCTGAAAAAAGCATATTCAGCGGTCGGACATGACTGGTGCAAACAGGGATTAAAAGTACCCCATACCCATGGTTAAATATGCCGCTGTATCTTTAATATTGTAGGCCTTTTTTTTTTCTTTTTTTTTTTGCTGGAGGTCCTGGACAAACATTTGTGAAAGAATGGGTCACTCTTAGGTGTTCACTGAATTCAAGTGTGGTACCATGATAGGTTGCCCCACCTGTGCAATAAGTCCATTCGTGCAATTTCCTAACTAAATATTCCACAGTCAGCTGTTAGTGTTATTATAACAAAGTGCTGCAGACCTCCAAATTGTGTGTGGCCTTTAGATTAGTTCAAGAACAGTGCATAGAGAGCTTCATGGAATGGGTTTCCATGGCAGAGCAGCTGCATCCAAGCCTTACATCATCAAGTGCAATGCGAAGCACTGGATGCAGTGGTGTAAAGCACACCGCCACTGGACTTCAGAGTAGTGGAGACGTGTTCTTTGGAGTTTTCGCTTTACACTTGAATCACGCTTCTCTGTCTGGCCATTTGATGGACAAGTCTGGGTTTGGTGGTTGCCAGGAAAACAGTAGGTTACTTGCCAGACTGCATTTTGCCAAGTGTAAAGTTTGGTGGAGGGGGTTTAATGATGTGGGGTTGTTTTCAGGGGTTAGGCTTGGCCCTTTAGTTTCAGTGAAAGGAACTCTTAGCTTCAGTATACCAAGATTTTTCACAGCCGATTTTTCAAAACGAGACGGTAACTAAGTAAAAACTAGTGTTAGATGACAAAAACTATGACGGAAATGGGCTGTCATTTTTGTCACCGAATAAAAACAAGAGAAAAATGTTAAGGATGATTAGGGAAGAGATCCAGTCAGAACTAATGTCCTGTGTAAAAGATGTGCACATTTAAATTGTAATGTAATCTAACTGATCTAACTGCGGGGAACCATAGGGCGGGGAAAAAAAGAATTCAGGTGACTACAATGTGACTAAAATTAAATGGCATTTTATTCAAAAGACTATGACTAAAATAACAAAAGAATAAAAATTTGCAGTCAAAAAGAACACTGGTGCATGTAAAGACAGGCCTCCCAAAACGTATAGTGTACATGGTATCATAGATTGTAGCAAATGCCAACAAATAAATAAAAAAACTCACAGCCTCTGCTAGAAATCTTATAATGGGCTGTGGTTGGATCTTCCATCAGGACAATAATCCACAAACAAACATCAAAATCAACACAAAAATGTCACTGAGCACAAAATGAAGCTTCGGCCATGACCATCCCAGCCCAGTGACTTGAACCCTATAGAGAATGAGTGGGCTGAACTGAAGAGAAGAAGCACCAACATTGATCTGGGAATCTGAAGGCTCTGGAGAGATTCTGTGTGAAGAAATGTTCTCTGATCTCTTGTCAGATGTTCTCCAAACTCATCAGGCATTATAGGAGAAGACTTAGAGCTGTTATCTTCACAAATGTAGGCTGCAAAAAGTATTTCATAAAAGGGTGCCAATAATTGTGGCCAACGTGTTTTGGAGAAAAATATGTATTTCATAATGTGATTTACCCAACACTTTCAATTATTTTACTTCAATGAAAGGTTCGATTTTTCCAAATGAAAGATCGAAAGGGGAAAAAATGCCATCTTTGTTCATATTTACCAGGGGTGCAAATAATTCTGACCACAACTCTAAATGCATTAGGGAGTGTATGTGTATATCCTGTAAAAAATTACATAATTTTATAAACATTTTCACAATTTGTAATCACATTTTTGTAAATGGTCTAGCATTGTGAACATTTATTTTTTAAGAGTATAAATATTCCATGTAGTCTCATTTAACATAAGCAGGTGTTATTTCATTTTTTTTTTCCATATTTGAATTAGCTTTTATTTTTATATTTTCAGATTTAATTTGGTTTATGTTTTAGTAATGTGCTTTTGTTATTAATTTCTATTTGTTATTAATTTCTAATTATTTTTTTTTTATTAATTTCTATTTAATTAATTTAGTTAAAATTAAATTAGTTAATCAAATAAAATGGAAAACTTAAAGAATAAAAATAGAAATGTTGTTTTGGCAACTTACGGAAATAAATAAATTGATGTACTGAAATTACAAAAATCTAATATTACCATTTTATATTATTTCAGTGTTATTTCAATTCAACACATTGTTTAGCCTAATAGTTTTAGTTAACAATAAAAATGAATTTGATATGTACATATATTTTTATTTATTTATTTACATTTTGATAGATTCATTGGTTTCATCATCACATCAGTGCAAGAGGGATTAACAATTGTCTTTGATTTTAAAACATCATTGTTTTAACTCTCATAAAGGATGAAGAACAAATAATGCATTCAACAGATGAAATATTGTCTCAAAAGTCATACTATACTCAAATTATTTCAGTGTAATATGAATTGATTCTGAAACATTTTAATTAATGTAGGAAATATATCATTTTAGATCATAAAGCATAGACCGACACACAAATATATATGCACACACATGAGCAGCATGAGTCATACAGTGGACGGCTCCCATTGGACATTAAATAGATCGGGGTCATTTACAAACAAGGCTTCCGAAAAACACAGGGTAGGATTTAAACTCTTTAAAGGGCACATTTCACCCTCACTCAATACATGGCCAGGGTTACATCATCATATATATATAGTGTTCTTCACGTTCCCAAATATGTATCGATTTCCTACCTACTGTCTGTCTGCAGAGGAGATGCAGGCTCACACCAAAAGATCCACCAGGAAGCGACTACAGCCAGCAAGATAAACCTTTAGCTCCCATCACAGGCTGCGTGCTCCTCCGTAAAATCCATCATCGGAGAGGTTCGGATATCCCTCGCTCCCATTTTCATCTCTTCACATTAATCTGCACCTAAAACCAAACAGGCAGCGCTAAATATAGCCACAGACTCTGGCACAGTTCGCCAGCGAGCACAGGAACAGTAGCAGCTTAGTGATGTCTCTGAAGAAGGGAGGCTGTGCCCTTGTGAATAACATACAGCAGAGGGCTGACGTCATCCATAGTTAATACGCCTGCTGAGCTGATATCGGTTAAGCAGGGGTCTGTGTGACCCACTGAGATGGATTAGAGCCGGAGGAATGCCAGACAGTGCCAGATCTGATTGATAGTTGTGAAAGATCTCAACACGGCAGAGGTGTCATCATAATGGGGGCAATCATCTTCTAGCAACAAAAAGAACGCTTGTTGTTTAAAGTTACAGCCATCATCAACAGTCAATGTGATCAGAGCCTGTTGGTCTTGTATCCATGGCAACCCCCACGACTATCAATCTTGCTGTCGTTGGACCCTCAGAGTAAGTGATTGGTTAAATAAGCTCAGAATAAACAACAGCAGTGCTATCGTCAAAACGGCCGGCCACTCAATGTCAGGCCCAATTCAACGCTTCAATCATTCTTGCAGTTAGTCAGAAACACATAATACAAAATCAATAAAAGCTGCACTGTAAGTATAAAGCTTTTCAGATATAAAACGTAAGCCGAATTGAATCCGATGAAGGTCAAACCTCTGATCAAGACGTCATTCGCACTGCAGGTCATTTAAAGAGGACCTATTATGCTTTTTTACATTTTCAACTGTATTTGGTGTGTAACGCCTCAGTTGTAGTCTTTAGGTTTCTTCTGGGAACGTACACGTCACAAAAAATGGACGGGGCCTGGATGAGTTGCGCTAGTAGTGTGTTTAAATTCATGGTTATGGTAAGGGCCGTGGGATTTCCAAAAGACGCTTGAAGCGGTTGACCAATCACAATACACTTGTCTAGCAAGCACAGCGCTTTTCAGAAAGAGGGGCTTCATAGAGACAGGAACTAAGCAGTGTTACTAACAGACTGGGAAGAGAGGTGCTGCAACAATGTAAAATATGTGAAAAATAATGTGTTTTTGTATATTCGAGAATGAAAATCTATTCTATACATCACAAAATCCCAAGTCGTAATTTGTCGAAATAAGTATTCCAAAAGCCACTGTCACGGTTTGAATTTATACCTCTGTGGCCATAGTGGCCAACGCTGAAGGCCAATGCGCTTGGCCACGGCTGAAGGCTACAGAGGCCGATTGATCAGTAGGGATGGGACGATACACTTAAACTCACGATACGATGCACCTCGATATGCCAGGGTTACGATACGATACGTCACGATACGATATAAAAAAAAAAAGTCTTTCCAAATCTGTGATTTTTTTTTTTTTTTACCAAAGTAATGTAGTAAAAAAGAAAGGTAGGATTTTTCTCTTTTTTTGCATTTTGGTTCTAAGTTGTTTAAAAAAAAGGAGAATTTTTAGAAGTCCGCGACCACATCTTAAACAGGGGTGCCAATAATTGTGGAGGGCACTGTAGGGATGTCAATCGATTAAAATATTGAATAGCGATTAACTGCATGATTGTCATGAGTTAACTCACGATTAATCGCAATTTAATCGCACCTTTTTAGCAATTGTAAATGTATCTTAAATTAAGTTTAGATTCAGTTTGTAATATTCTAATCAACATAGGTATGGACAAATATGCATGCTTTACGCAAATGTACATTTATTATTAGTGAAACCATACTTATTCAATAATAATCAATACAGCATGAAGACTAGACATATCAAAGGTCATAGATATGTTTATCTAAGAAATTGTTCATGTCTCTTAAGCCTAAACTTAAAAATAATGAGTAAGTAGTGATTTCTCTCATTTTAACAATATAAAGGGAGTTTTTACACTGGCAGTTTAATTCAGAACAGGGAAAAGTTCGTATGAAAAATTGTTAATGTGTACCAGTGAGCAAACCAGAACCACACCATACCTGGAGGAGGTCCATATTACACGAGTAGGAATATAGTGTGGCCCCTTTAAGAGATCCGCATTCCCTATTGAACTGCCGGTATTTTGCGTGTGCGTGCCGAACTGGGCCGTGATTCACGTGGACAGTGTGAAGAACACGGACGACTCGGGAGCGCGCTTGTTCAGGAAAGTAACCTGTGCATTAGTTTTAGCCGATTGTAATGTATTTAGCTCAATAAAACACGTGTTCTGTAAGCGGGGTGATGGTGTTAATGATTTACCTCAGACATGAGCGAGAGTGAGCTGCAGTGCATCGCGCTCAGACTGCAGAGAATGTGCTCAGTGAAAAAACACACTTTTCTTTCTTATGTAGCTTATGTAGGCAATAACTGCATTTTTGGTTTAGAATATTAATGCTAATGTCAACCCTTTTCTTTCCCTATTAATGTTTGCTGTTGCATCCTTTGCGTCTGACTGCTCTCACTTTTTCCAACTATGCCTCAGATCAAACAGAAAATGCGCGCTGCGTTTTGTTATGTCTGCCCCACACACACACACACACACACACACACACACACACACACACACACACACATATAATACACTAAATTATTTATATACTACGCAAATCATGCAGCAGTGCCATCTATCTTTATTTCGCGATCCATTTTTTTCGACCTCGATGCGTTTCATCACGTTTTGTATCGCGAAATTTTGTCAAACGATATTTCGTCCCATCCCTATTGATCAGCCATGGTCCCCTGAAGGCTTCCTGCTCTGTGGAAGCTGCCCCCTCGTCACCCTCCAGGGCGGTGCCGGCAGTTCAGGGGCCAAGGCCGAATCAACTTAGCTTGGCCACTATAACCGCCGACGTATAAATTAAAACTGTGACAGCTGCGTTTCCACCGCAGGAACTTTCCCCAGGAAGTTCCAGGTAAAACATTTCCTCCTCAGAAAGTTTCTGCTCTCAAGAGCCGCGTTTCCACCGCAGGAACTTTACCCAGGAACTTTGGGTGGTACTCGGTGTGTTTTGACCGCAGGAACCAGGGTCTAAATGAAGTTCCGGGAAAATATTGCCTCCTCCAAACGGCCCTGCTCGCGAGGTAGTACTTTTTCAAAATTCAGGAACTTTCGAGGGCGGGACTTGGGCGCTGAACATGCTGATTGGTTGAGCTCACGCAGCCTTTTATTTCAACTGGCATTTTTAAAAGTCTTTTGCAAGGTTCGGTCTACGTTCAGTAAATATCAGTCTTGCTCTCTGTCTGATGGTGCGCGTTCGTCTCAGCCATCTCACGTTCAATGTCCGTAATAGCTGATAATAATATACATTGTCATTTTAAATCTAGCTTTACAAGCTTTCTGAATATGCTGCATTCTGCTGAATCTCCATATTAGTGCTCTTTTCTGTCGTTGTTAATTTCCTCTTTAGTAAACCAATACATAACCAGCAAAAGCAGCACAGCTTGAATCTCTTCCATACCCGTTATTCATTTTTTTACAGTCTATTTTTCACCATGTAAACGACCTGACAGATTACTTTTAAGTGTGTGTCCTTACATGACGTGACAGCTAGTGACTGATCATGTTGACAAGAGAGGAAAGTTCATTTTTCTGAGGGGTAAACTTTTTATTTCGTAAGTTATGAAGATAATGTTGGAATAATGACACAGCTTATATTGCCCCAGGCAGTTTTTACTTTAAGAATGTTTTTTTTCTGAGATGATTATTACACTTTACAATAAATAAATAGTTAATATAATACTGTATTAGTCCTGGTGGCCGTTAAGAGTTGCTATGGCTACAGTTAACACATTCCAGCTGGTGCAGAAAACTGTTGTGTTGACATGTTGACATTTTTGATGCGGCAGACAAACTGCATGTGAAAATGATTGCGATTGAAAGTCATCACGTCATCATTTTTTGTTCATTTTTGCGGTCGCACAAAAATGATTACTGTCCGTCACTGACTTGGAGGAGCAGTCGCGCGCAGTCCTACATCACCGGACTAATTTGCCTAATCTTCACGGAACTTTAGATCACGGTGGAAACGCAGACAGTTGCAGGTTTGGGGGGAGAAAAGTGCCTGTAAAAAAGTTCCTGGTACAAATTGTTCCGGGTAATTTTGGTGGAAAAGTTCAGTAACTTTTAGGGGCGGAACGTGGGTGCTGAACATGCTGATTGGTTGAGTTTACTCAGCATTTTGATTGGTTGATGCTGCATTTTATATCAACCACCATTTTTAAAAGTCTGTTGCGGTGCATGCAGAGTTGTTTGCTATTCGAATCAACAATGGAGTTTAAAAAATACGACTGATTGACCAATGACAAGGTTCAGGCTTTATTAAGCTTATAGGCGGAGGATGAATTCTAGAAGAACTTGAAAGTTACACGCAGTCCTACAACACCTGAATTATTTGACTAATCTTCTCGTATTTTAGACTGCGATGGAAACGCAGACAAATTGTTCTGGCTAGTTACGGTGGAAAATGGCTAAGATTCCCTGATTATTTTCTATTTCCAGGTAGTGCACACTCTAATGGCTAATATTGTCCACAACCTATTCACGTTAAAACAAAATTCAGGCCTCCAATTGAAAATTTTCTAGTGACTGATCACATCTAAATTTTTCAGTTGCCCAAATTTAATTTCTGTGAATTGATGCAATTTAATTCACAGAAAATCATTTTGGCCAACTAATTTTTTTGAATGTGATCAGTCACTAGAACATTTTCAATTGGAGACCTGATTTTTTTTTTACAGTGTTCTGTGTTGGACGTGGATTTAATGAAAACTACAAATATTAATAAAAATTGTTTAGGGGGGGGGGGGGGGGGAATGCTGTTTCATGCATATTGAGCTTTTTACACTGTTAAAGACTTGGATTCCCATCCTAAACATAGACAAAGTTTCAAAAACTAAGTTGGACGTTTGATGGAGTATTTCTTTGTCAAAAATACTCCTTCCGGTTTCTCACAAGTTTCAGAGAGTTTTTTTTCGAGTATGGCTTGGTTTGACGTTAATAGAGTGGAAGGTCCTTGTATGGGCCGTACGGGCTCTTCTCCCGGTAGGGTGCGCGCGCGTGACTAGAGCGAGAGAGGAAATGCACGCCCATAGACACTGCTCTCAAGCTGCAGATCCAGTCGTCCATGAACACTTATAACGCGCCGCACTCCCGCTCCACTTTATTCCTATGGGTGATATCAACGCTTCAGCACAACATTCCCAGAAGGCAGCGCTGCATTTGAACCGATTTGAACGCAGAAATGACGGGAAGCTTCACAACATCACGGATTTCCACGGTCAATGCTGTCACAGGACTTCACCAAATCATACCAAAGAAGTGTGTTTTTGACGGAGTGGTCCCAGTGATAAAGGTTCGGTCCTGCTTTGGAAGCAGCCGGTGAGTAAAACTGCTTCAAATGTCTGTGCTGTTGGCTATCGTCGCGTGAGTAAACATCAGTAAACGACACGATCGCGTGCTTCGTCATTCAAATGTGCTAACGTTACTCCATTGTTGTTCTATATAACGTTGCACTGGTCTGACGTGCAAAAAAAGGTTAAGTCGCATACAATAGTCCATAAAACCGAATCATGTCCTCATAAACTGACAGACACACAAGATGTTGACAGGCCACTAAATACAGTACATACCACAGAGACGGACATCCTGCTGTTGCTGTTTCTCCTGTTCAATTTATTTTCCTGATTCTGGATCACGTATTAGCTGAATCCGATCGATAGCATACATGGGTCGATAGCATACTTGGGTTTCTCCACGCTTGAGGACATCACTGTTTTGTGCGCACTCGTCATTCTTTAGCTCCGCCCACACGATATGCCTCCAGGCGCTCGTTTTTTTTCCAGAAAGACTCGGTACAGACTATATTTCTTTTATAAATATAATAAAACTAAAGACATTTCGGATATATGAAGGATGCAATACTACTCTATAGGTACTCAAGATTGACATGAGATTGACTGAAACTGAGTGTTTCACCCCCCCTTTAAAAAAACTACAAACATGGTGAGACCGACCGTTAAATAGAGATGGGTTCAACTAGAAATTAATACGGTCTTCACGTGCTAATTGTAATTATAAAAAAAAAAAGTTTCCTGTGGCAAGCAATGAGGCGAGGGACCGTGAGAGTGGGCTGGTGACGAGTGCTAATGAGTGCCAGCTGCACGCCACACCGGTCTCATCTCACGGCGGAGTGAAGGGAACATAAAAGATAGAGCGAAGATAGTGGAAGACGAGAGAGGACAAGGCTTGGACTTATGTTGAGTTTTGTTATGTGTGTGTGGGCAGTCGTCCGTAAGGGGCTGCCCACATTATTTTCGTTTTGTTTATTTATTTAATAAAAGTTGTTTAACGTTTGTCGGTTCCCACCTCCTTCCTTCCCATCTACGAACTTTATTACTTGCGGCTGAGGGGGATCGCGGGTGGAGAAGGACCTCCACCCCCACCTTTAGCTGCCTGAGGTGGTGGTGCTGGAGCGAGTGAAGACTGGTGGGATGGAGAGCTCGCTGCTGTGCCCCTGGGTTGAGGTGGGGTGGCAGCCGTCCTGAAGGGAGCGGAGGAGTCGCCGGTGTTCGCCATGGGCCGGAGCGTGCTGCCGTCCACCATGATGAGGAGGAGCAGGGAGCACGGGACTCGCTGCTGACTGCCCTCAATGGGAGGAGCCACCACCGGCCACCAGGGGGCAGAGGAGGATTGGGCCGTCCATCGGGCGTCCAGCACCATCGCATGGCACCGCGAAGAAGAGCCTCTCGGCTGGTGAGGACCAAGCGGCAGTTTGTTGGGGAACCGGACCAGATTTTGTTTTTGTTTTTTTTCCCCTCTCTCGTTCTGTCACTCCTCGTGCTCCCGGCTCCGTGTCTCTCTCCTCTCTGTCCTTACCCCCAGGTGCTGCGGCCGCTGTGATCGGGCCTCCCCGGGAGAGTGGGGGAGGGGAGTAGAGCGTAGTCTCGGGAGTACCCCCCGGCCTGCGAGGGGCGATGGGGGTATGTGGCAAGCAGCGAGGCAAGGGACTGTGAGAGCGGGCCGGTGACGAGTGCTAATGAGTGCCAGCTGCACGCCACGCCAGTCTCACCTCACGCCGCAGTGGCGGGAACATAAAAGGAGGAGCGACGATTGTGGAAGACAAGAGAGGACCAGGCCTGGACTTTACGTTGAGTTTTGTTATGTTTGTGCGGGCAGTCATCCGTGAGGGGCTGCCCGCGTTACTTTCGTTATATTTATTAATTTAATAAAAGGTCCCCTGCCGGTTCCCGCCTCCTTCCTTCCCATTTACGAACTTTATTACATTTCCTAATTACAAATTTGACATGACCGCCTCAAGCGGTATTTACACACATATGCACACATACGTATTCAAACGCGCTTGCCTATAGGCTAAACACGTGCTTTTGCTTTTTTCAAAAGCAAAATTAATGTCCTGTCATCACTGTGAAGCTGCTTTGAAGCAATCTGTGTTGTAAAAAGTGCAATATAAATGAAGGTCACTTTTCTGCAATCGCCTTGTCTTGTTAAAATATAGTGCATGTTTACATACAATGCATATTGTACATTTTATACACAGCAAAAATACAATTTTGACAGAAAATGCTATATTTAACAGAAATTCCAGAATTGTCAGCAAGCTAGATAAATAGCTTGTGAATGTTTATATGGTTGTCAACAAAAAATGGAACACTAAATATCATATTAGCTTTAAAGGTGTCATGAACTGTTTTTTTTATTTTTATACTGTTGTCTGAGGTCAACTAATGACGATTGTGTGGTTTTTACATTCAAAAACATCATAACTAATAAGAAAAGCTATTTTCTACACTGCTTTTGAGGCTCTCTCATGAACACTGGGTTTTGATGGGCGTCCCGCATTGGAGACTTGGAAGTAAACGCCCACGGCTAGGATTGGATAAGATTTGTATATTTAATGATCTTCAGCTCCCCTGTCAGTTCAGTTCACACGAGGGAGGGATTGTTTTAAAAAAGAAACAACCGGAATGATTCTCTCAATCACAGGGCTCGTAAACATCTTTATCAAACAAACACAATGATTTATTTCTCATCCACCCGCGCGCGATTGATTGGACTATTTTTTTTTTTTTTTTGTATTATATGGCCCGCCCGATCGGTCGATATAAACCCGAACTGCGTGCGCACACACACACACACACACACACACACACACACACACACACACACACACACACACACACACACAGGTCTATGTGGTTTACAGGGACTCTCCATAGGCGTAATGGATTTTATACTGTACAAACCGTATTTTCTATCCCCTTACACTGCCCCTGCCCCTAAACCTACCCATCACAGGAAACATTCTGCATTTTTACTTTCTCAAAAAAATCATCATTTAGTATGTTTTTAAGGCCATTTGAATTATGAGGACATTTGATATGTCCTCATAAACCACATTTATAGTGTAATACCAGTGTAATACCCAGGGGCGTAGCCATCTTTTCAGAAGTGAGGGGGACAGAAATGTCGTAATACCTTTTTTTTTTTTTTTTTTTTTTTTTGACCGATATAATTTATCGCATCTCTTGCTTTTAATTTGGTAAGATATCAAACACTGCTGAACAATAACCAATAATATCAATAATATTTCTCCTTTTTTAAATGGCAATTTTATGATTGGTTTATATACTACAAACACTTGTGCATTAAGTCTCCATAGATTTTATGCAATGTAAAAAATAAAAATAAAATTCTGATGTAAACCAGCTGTTCTCCTTATGTGAATATATAGTAAAGTGCAATTTATTCCTTTGATCAAAGCTGAATTTATCATCATTACTCCAGTCTTCAGTGTCACATGATCCTTCACTAATCATTCTCATATGATGATCAACACACATTTATGATTATTATCAGTTGTGCTGCTCATGGTGATGCTTAAATTTTGTGGAAACCATCTAAACATTTGTGGTAAAATTAAAAAAGAGAAATGAATACTTTTATTGATCAGACATGCATTCAATTGATCACAAGTAATATTTTTAATATTACAAAAGATAATACTTTATTTAATAAATGCAAAAAAATGCTGTCCATTGAACTTTCAATTCATCAAAGAATCCTGAAAAATAAAATGAATCATGGTTTCCACAACATTTTTAAGCAGCACAACTGTTTTCTACACTGATAATAATCATAAATGTTTCTTGATTATAAAATCATCATATGAGAATGATTAGTGAAGGATCATGTGACACTGAAGACTGGAGTAATGATGATAAATTCAGCTTTGATCACAGGAATACATTACTATATATTCACATAGGAAAAAAGCTGTTTTTAATTTGTAATAATATTTCACAATATTACTTGATTTTTGATTACATAAATGCAGCTTTGGTGAGCAGAAGATAGGCTACTAAACATTAAAAAAGCTGCATTATTCATATGATATAGGCTACTTTATTGTCAATAAATAAGCTACATTGAGATGGCTTGAAAAACACACATAAATAATTTATTGTCGCAATCGTCTAATTGTCTTCGTCACGTTTGAGCTGATAACGATTGTTTTCCTTCAGCTGCAGCTCCAGCGTGACAGTAAGTTTCTACGAATCCGCTTTTGGACTTTCTGTGGAGCGCCCTCCTCATATTTAGATACAAATAAAATGACAGGTCATGCAAAGCTTATTTTTTGTCTCTGATTTTAAATCTTAATGTATTCACATTGGTTTCTATGTAAAAAATACACTTGCCCTTGACCTCAATACGCGCGCAATAAACCGAGGTAGAGAAAGCTGTCTTTAGCGTCCCTGTTAGGCCTAGTCCACACGTACACGGGTATTTTTATTACCGGAGTTTTTCCTCCTCCGTTTTAAAAAACAATCGCGTCCACACGAGCACGGTTTTAAAAAAAAATCTGTCCACATGAGAACGCAAAACTACGCTATGATTGGCTGCCTGATTTCCACATGGGTCCCATCCACGGCACCGATGCACATTGCACTGACTGAGGGATGCCATGAGCTCAAGTGAAACACTTCTACAAGTTCCTTTACTTTGGACTTAGTGACAGGTAACTGTATATACACAGGTGCAGGGCCGAAGTGGACTGTAATAGCTTCACACACTTGCTTTACTATTTTGTATTATTGCATTCTGGCGACTTTTTTCTGCAATACAATGAAATAACTGAACATGTATCCGTAGGCTATAGCGTATGTGATAAGCGTTGTTAGAATCCACCGCATAGACTCGACACACGTAAATCAAAAGGAGATAATGTGGAAAATCTGACGTCAAACATAGGAGAGAGCGGCGCGCACTTCGACTTAAAAAGCCGAAATCTCCAGTTTCACCATCTACACGACAACGCTGTAACCGGAGTTTCTAAAAATCTTCACCCTGGCCGGAGTTTTCAAAAAAGTCCGGTTTCAGTAACCGGATACAGCGTTTGCGTGTGGACGAACAGCCAAACCGCGTAGAAAAAGCTGCGGTTTTGAAAATACCCGTGTTCGTGTGGACAGGGCCTTAATTTGCCCGCCGCCGCGCAGGGTAACACGGGATCGAATCCCGCTCGGAGCGGTTGGACTAGGATCGGGGAGACCCAGTAAAAGTGCGGGGGACGAAAATACATTTTCTTAAAAGTGAGGGGGACACGTCCCCCCCGTCCCCCGCGTAATCTACGCCCATGGTAATACCCATGTAGTTATACAAATTTGTGTCCTCATAAACCACATAAACAGGCTCACACACACACACACACACACACACACACACACACACACACACACGTTAAATCGGATCGACCTATTATGACTTGGAAAGACTTAGTTTTATGGTCTCCATTCATTGTTAATGAATGGAGAAAACAATTAATTCTACAACATTTCACATTTTGTGTTTATGAAAGAAACAGTCACACATGTTCAGTTCAACATAAGTGTGAAAAAAAATATTTTTGGATAAACTACTCCTTTAAAGGATGAACGAATCGTACTCGACTCCTTTTGGCACAGGATGTAGCTGTGAATCTGCCAAGCTGGCATATATACACAACGGCCCTGCCATTAATAACAAGGCATAAACAAAGTTTTTAATGAAATTTAAAATGTCGTCCCTGCCAAAATGATCCCAATCTCCCTTTCTGTGTTATGCCAAATTCTGATGGTTTTCTGGCTGATTCAGCGTCCAAGAGGAGAGTGAAATCCAAGCGGACAGATTGTGGTGTCTGACAAGGAGAGCTGTTATCACCACAGGAGTCGTCTGTGGGTTAGTGCTTATGTCAGAACACACGCCTGCTGTCTATGTATAAAAGTAGCAGCATGTTCACTGGCACCTCTCTATGCTATGCTATCATTAGCCCTAATTGGCCCAAAGCCATGAGGATAATAAATTCTAGTAGTCGCTTACACATTTTTATATCTAGTTTAAATTAATTTGATTAGAAGCATATTTAATTGCAAAGATGCATGCGTTTTCTCCAAAAACAAAGTTTGACCCAAAGAAAAGGGGAACGGTTGCATAGCGTGCACTGAACCAAAATCACGAGCAGGGCTTTGACACTGACCTGGTTCTGCTGAGACTGAAGGAGAAAAGAGAAGAGAGGACAGGAAGGAACAGTGCAGAGGGGAGGTAAAAGTCTATTACTTTTGCAATGTCATTTGAACTGAAGCAATCAAGTTGCAATGCATGTCACCTCACCTCACCTCACATAAATACCACAACAACAGAGACTTAATAGGATCTCTGATCTCAGCCGAGCTGTGAAGCTAAGCCCTAATTTAATGAGTCTAAATCATGACATATATATTAGAGGCATATGGTCAGACATTTGGAAGTAAACAGATCCAATCCCAGAATCCTTTGGGAGGTCAAACGTCAGTCTGCTATTAGCTAATATGGCACCATAAGCAATGATAGGCTACTGTGGAAAATATCAACATATCACAGACAGTAGTTATAATATACACAGATATACACAGTGTATTGACCTACTGGGTTTACATGATTTCACCAAGTAGAACATGTTCCTGGGTCATCATCATTGTTGATCCTGGAACAACATTCAAATTAACCAATTTTTTAGCCTGATAAGCCAGACCCACATCAAGATGTTTGGTTTGGGAACTCACAATTGGCAGGGCTCAATCCGAGGGGCGGGATAAACGGTTGTCTTTCAAACTCCCTCTGCACGCGATAGGATAGTGCTACACCAACCAGAGCTACGCGAAGTGAAGCTATTTGATAGATTAAACTTGCCGTATCCAGTCGGCAAAACTCTAAATACATCTTCCCTTCTTAAGAATGACTTCAGTGCCGTTCTTTGTTCTTTTCTCAAAGAAAAGCTTAACTCCAATTCTTCCAGAGTCGCGGCCAAAGCCGATTTGAAAGGGCTTCTGTGTTTGCAAGTAGCAAAGTAACTCTGCTGTCATTATGTTCAGCCCGCCCACCGACTCTATTCACGATGTGATTGGCCTGACCAGAGTTTTGTTTTTCTATTGAGAGTTGCTAGACTACACTCTGCAAATTAGATTTGCTGCTGCTAGCGTGTGTCTAGATTTCTAAGCTAGGAACTCACCATTGGCAGGGGTCAATTTGAGAGGCAAGATAAACAGGATACGTGACGTGATTGCCAGGTTTTTTAAATTAGTATTTTTTTTGTTTTTATCCATTTTAAAGGTGCACTATATATACATTTTTCAGTAAAATATCCAAAAAACAACTAGGCCAGTGTTATATATTTTGTTCAGTTGAGGACTTACAATATCCCAAATGTTTCCAACTATATGTAAATGTATGAGAATTTAATATTGCCTTTTTAACCAATGAACCAGGACGTGTGCGGGAGTCGCCTGTAAATTTCGTCATTCCTGCGTTACCCTCGGTTTTATTTTGCAGAAACGCTTTACTCTTAGCAGTGTGCAACAAGTGTCATAGCAGCCGCCAAGCCAATACACAGAGTAACGTCATAACATCATTCAACACACTCAGATGTATCTAATATGATAAACAGAGCCCTGCGTTACCTCAAACTCATGACCAGAAAAGCAGAAATGGCGCCAGCGACTGTGGCATTATAAAGTCCTGCTCGCAAGGCGTGTTGCGTTCAGTCACTCCAGCGACCTCATTCAGCTCCACAGCACTCGCCCCTGCTCTGCTTCATACTACAGTAATGTTAATAATCACATCAATGAACACGATTTCTGCCCGAGTCCTATCCCGACTGTTTTCCACCGGCTGTGAGGTGAACACCACATGTCCCAAAGATTCTGCGCTCAAACTTGGCATCATCTAACTTCACCTTTTTTTTAAATAGGCGTCCTCTAGTGGACGAAAAAGTTACATACTGCACCTAAACGCTTACAATGGTTAGTGGCTTATTCCCCTATCCTCTGAAGATTGGGAGTAGGAACCATTTTTAAAAGAATTAAAAACTTCATTGTAATGGCACATGGTTATCATTTAATTATTTTACACTTAAAGAAAATTAAAATATTTTTTAACATTCTTAAGAAAACAAAAATGCTAAATGTTGGACAGCTTAATGCTTTATCATATAATCATAATTATTTTTGGATAAAATGTTAAATGGTAAATGGACTGCATTTATATAGCGCTTTCAACAGAAAATGGCCCTATGGCCATCCAAAGCGCTTTACATTTTGCCTCACATTCACCCATTCATACACAGACGGCGATGTCAGCCATGTAAGGCACCAACCAGCTGGGGTTAGGTGTCTCACTCATGGACACCTCAATACTTGGTCAGGTGGAGCTGGGGATGAACCACCAACCTTCCGTTTGTAGACCACCTACATGAACCACTGAGCCACTGCCGCCCCTGCCACCCCAAAAAGACCCAAGATTTTGCCCCTTTGCGATATTAAAAGGATAGTTAAAATTTTTTAAATTAGCCCATGATTTACTCACCCTTAAGTCATCCTAGGTGTATATAGCCCCGTTTCCACCCAAATTACCCAGAACAATTTGTACCAGGAACTTTTCTCCCCCCAGACCTGCAGCTGTCTGCGTTTCCACCGCTATCTAAAGTTCCGTGAAGATTAGGGAAATTAGTCCGGTGATGTAGGACTGCGCGCGACTGCTCCTCCAAGTCAGTGACGGACAGTAATCATTTTTGCATGTACCGATTGAAAGATTTAGTGGACTGTTTACATGAGACGTTATCTAAACCGATCTGGTGTTTACATGTGATGACTTTTTAATCGCAATCATTTTGTCACATGTAGTTTGTCTGCCACATCAAAAATGTCCATGCTGTTTTCTCCACCAGCTGGAATGTGTTAACTGTAGCCATAGCAACTCTTAACGGCCACCAGGACTAATACAGTATTATATAATAAGCTATTTACTTGTTGTAAAGTGTAATAATCATCTCAGAAAAAAAAAAAATCTTCTGTCAGGCGCAGTTAAAGTAAAAATTGCCTGGGGCAATATAAGCTGTGTCATTATTCCTTCATAACTTACGAAATAAAAAGTTTACCCCTCAGAAAAATGAACTTTCCTCTCTTGTCATGTAAGGACGCACACTTAAAACACTTTATGGGGGGTTAATAAAAGCATTCTGAAGTGAAGCAATTCATTTGTGTAAATATCAAAATATATTTAAAACTTTAGATCAGGAAAAATAACTGGTGTGCAATGTCGTCAGACATAAGCGTAGTACATAGACGTAAGCATTTTGAACTGCGAGAGGCGCCACATTTTTCGGAAGGCGATCTGGTGGAAGCTAGATAATTTACTTTATAAAGTTTTATATATGGATATTTTTCTTACACAAAAACACATCGCTTCACAAGGACTTTTTTTAACCCCCTGGAGCCATGTGGAGCAGTTTTATTATAGATATGCACTTTTATGGACTTCAAAAACAGAGCAACAATCAACGCCATTATAAAGATTGAAAGAGCCAGGACATTTTAAATAACTTATTTTATTCGTTTGAAAGAAGAATGTGATATGAACCTAAATGAATCAAGTGTTATGTTATACGGTATTATGTGATGGAGTTTGTTAAAACTCACCTGTGTTTCTAGTTCACTTATGTCTATATGTAACATTTAAAGTGGCATACACCACTCAAAAATAAAAATTAGCCCATGATTTACCCACCGTAAATCATGGGCTAATTTTTATTTTTGAGTGGTGTATGCCACTTTAAATGTTACATATAGACATAAGTGAACTAGAAACACAGGTGAGTTTTAACAAACTCCATCACATAATACCGTATAACATAACAGCACCCTGGTTTAAGAGATCTGCACTACATATGAGGTTATTATTAGAACATAACCGCAGGACAGATTAATGAGGCCTGCATGAATAGAATTTTAACCGAACAGAACAGCGCTTCAGTATGTATCTAAATAAACTCACACTCAATCATCGGGCAGAGAAAAGAGCAGTAGAATGAGATCTTACCAGCTGAAGCGATCGGCTCTGATCACATTACTCGATGCTACGTTCCATGTCGTGTAGCCTATAAAACTGATAACAGCAGACGGTGGCGTTCACAGCCAGTCAGACGGCGAGTCTTTATCGGCTCTTGAGCGCTTGAGGAGTGGGCAGATTATCCTCCTCTCTCCGCGCTCTTGGGCGTCTAGTGGATTCAGGTGAGTAAAGCATCTAAACATTTATTACAAAAGATATAATCAACTCCTGAGGTTGTAATTAAATATTATAGGTATTCATACTTCAATTCTTACATTTCTTAAATATAAAGTTAAATGAATACCAAGTTCATATTAAAAATATCTACAAATATAAACTAGCCTATAGGCTCATATCTTCAATAATTATTGTAAACTTTTGAAAGAAACTAATATTAATATTTGTATTCAGCAAGGATAAATGAAATGTATAAAATAATTTTTAAAAATATATATATATTTTATGAACTTTCTATTCATCTAAGAATCCTGAAATCGGTATCAAGTTTTCACAAAAATATTAAAGTGAAAATCGAGTTTTTAATGTTTATGTTTATGCTTTAAGGCAAACCATGTGCACTAATCGTAAGTCAATAGCGCTGCTGAAAATTTTCTTTTAAAACTTTAGTGAACCAAAGAATCAAAAGGGCTTTTGAGGAGTTTCTGACCTCACAAACTACCTTGAAACCAATTATGTCAACTTGGGGGCAGGCTTTAACAACATTAGCCTAAGCCTACTATGCCACGAAGCAAGGGAGATTAAAGGGGTGGGTCCGTGGTTTTTTTCTAGGCTTGGTTGTGTTTATGGGGCGCAGTATATAGCCCCGTTTCCACCACAGGAACTTTACCCAGGAACTAGGAACTTTGGGTGGTACTTCGTGTGTTTAGACCGCAGGAACCAGGGTAAAATTGAAGTTCCGGGTAAATATTTCCCCCTCCAAACGGCCCTGCTCGCGAGGTAGTACTTTTTCAAAGTTCAGGAACTTTCGAGGGCGGGACTTGGGCGCTGAACATGCTGATTGGTTGAGCTCACGCAGTTCAACCGGCATTTTTAAAAGTCTTTTGCGAGGTTCGTTCTGCGTTCAGTAAATATCAGTCTTTGCTCTCTGTCTGGTGGCGCGCGGTCGTCTCAGCCATCTCACGTTCAATGTCCGTAATAGCTGATAATAATATACATTGTCATTTTAAATCTAGCTTTACAAGCTTTCTGAATATGCTGCAGCTGCATGCTGCTGAATCTGCATATTAGTGCTCTTTTCTGTCGTTGTTAATTACCTCTTTAGTAAACCTATACATAACCAGCAAAAGCAGCAAAGCTTGAATCTCTTCCATACTCGTTATTAATTTTTTTTCACCATGTAAACGACCTGACCGATTACTTTTAAGTGTGTGTCCTTACATGACGTGACGGCGCGCGCCGCGCTCATGTTGACAAGAGAAGAAAGCTAATTTTTCTGAGGGGTAAACTTTTTATTTCGTAAGTTATGAAGATAATGTTGGAGTAATGACACAGCGTATATTGCCCCAGGCAGTTTTTACTTTAACTGCGCCTGACAGAAGATTTTTTTTTCTGAGATGATTATTACACTTTACAACAAATAGCTATAAATAATACTGTATTAGTCCTGGTGGCCGTTAAGAGTTGCTATGGCTACAGTTAACACATTACAGCTGCTGGAGAAAACAGCGTTGACATTTTTGGTGCGGCAGACAAACTGCATGTGACAAAATGATTGCGATTGAAAGTCATCACATGTAAACACCAGATCGGTTTAGATAACGTCTCATGTAAACAGTTCACTAAATCTTTCAATCGGTACACACACAAATGATTACTGTCCTTCACTGATTTTGGAGGAGCAGTCGCGCGCAGTCCTACATCACCGGACTAATTTGCCTAATCTTCTCGGAACTTTATCGCGGTCGAAACGCAGACAGCTGCAGGTCTGGGGGGGAGAAAAGTTCCTGTAAAAAAGTTCCTGGTACAAATTGTTCCGGGTAATTTTGGTGGAAACGGGGCTTTAGACAACAGTATAATTTTTTTTAAAGCCAGTTCATGACCGCTTTAAAAAAACACAAAAAAATAAATTAAAAACAACAACATTGTGACAATCCTTTAGCTGCACCTAAACAAGACCGTAATTATAAGACAAAATACAAATCAAAAGAGGAAAATCGGAATGTTTACATCTAAATACTGTCTGACGACTCTCCTCTTGACATCGTAAGAAAGATCTGCATTGGATAGGCTGTTCGTCAGGTAGTCCAATGTCTGCCGTGGGTTGAAATGTACATTGGCCTTCCTGTTTACAGCTTTGTCATAAACTTTTGCAGATTCTGTAGGCGAGTACTTCAGAATTTTACTGCAGAAAGAGGAAAAAGGGCATTCATATGAAGCCATTGATCATTAACATATTAGTTGTTTCCAGAACATAAAGCATTTGTTGTAGCTGTTAAAGCTCACCTGTCAGAGAAGCCGTAGAGGTTCTTAAGGTGCTGCTTGAGCATCAGGAGCAGAAGGATGCCCTGAGAGGCATTGGCAAAGTCCAATAAGGGATTGGGATTGTCAGGGAGTCGCAGCATCACCTTGTCCACATCCTCTAAGTCGAGGTCTGAATCAGAGTCTGAGTTCACTGGAGCAGCTCGCTTTGTTTTCTTGGGCCGACGAATTACTTCGTCATCGCTGCTATCGCTATTACTGCTGCTTTCCCTGCTACTCTCATCCTCTTCCTCAGAGCCATATTTTTTCCCTCTCTTTTTCTTCTTTTCCCGTGGTCTTGGCTCTTTCAGCAAAGACTACAATACAAAAAAAGTTTGTTAGAAAAATGTCAGCTCTCACAAAAAAAGGGTTTAAAACATTACGGCAAGAAAATCAGAAGTCAAAGAGAAAGATGCAGCAACCCTGTTGATAAAATCTAAATACAATTTAAAATCTCTGTTATTGTTAACAAAAAACTATACTGATACTTAATAGTTTTAGTTTATGTCATCATCTGTGGCTCTCTTAATGGCAGTGTTACATAAAAATAAAAACCAAGCTAACAGAAAACAATACAGCAATATTTCATAAAAGATATTTACCATTAACATTATACAAATTTTAAAACATTTTCTACTAAACTCTTGCTAAATAAGTCCTTTAAATCATTTTTTATAGATATATATATACTATAAAATAGATTTAAATACTCACTTATGTTAATTGAAATAAAGCTCAAATAAAAAATATATATATTTAGAAAACTTATATGTGCTAAAAAAACACTAAAATGAAATTTTAAATATAAAAGACAATTAAAATGATTAAATACGACAATTATCTAGCATTAACTATATATATACCCGATATAATTTTTTACTAGTGCGTGCAAGACACTATACTACACTATAGTTCATTTATGCAAGTGAGGATAGCTAAATAAAAGTATAACAGCAAAGTAATAAGCTAAGCTTTAAAAAAGAAAAGAAAAATAAAAGTTAACCACTAGCATTAAATTCAACAGACAGAGTGGTTCAGAACCATGCACCTCTTTGAAAGACTGTAGCAGGTTGCTGCCGGACACAGACAGTGTGATGTCGACGTGGTGCATAATGAACAGCGGCTCCTTAATACTTGTCTTAATACTTCTTTTTTTTTTTTACGCAGTATTTTTTTGTATATTTGACCTTATCACACCGCTGTTTCCACGGTCCCTTGAGCAGCTTGTTAGCTTCCTGCTTCTATGAATGCCATCCCTCCAAAAAACACAGTGGTCTTAGATTGGTTAGATGCATGTCTGCAACACTCTAGCCTACTGCAACAGCTCTCTCTCTTTCATAATGACTGCGACGCGGCTTAGTCCACTTTGTTGCGTTTTCGCGGGGGCAGTGTTCATGTTAATAGCAAGGGTTTATGATGTCACCAACCCGGGAAGAAGCTTGTTGTAGCCCAAACCAGCTGTTTTTGTAGGCAATAAACTGCCATAACTTTAAAACACAATATCTCCGTATGCATTGAACTTTCAGCGCTGTAACATTGCAGATACTGTTTATGCTCAAGAAGCAACATTACACACTAACTAAAGTTAAAAATGTGAAATCCCATGCAACAACCCCTTTTTTGGGTAGATTTTGGGTAATTTAGCAATATAGCGAGTATGTACATTACGATGATACAATGAACTATATATGCTTTTCTCCACTAACGTTCAGAGTTGTTCAAAGCATTTAGGATGCTGATTGTAAGAAGGCAGCTGTTTTCCCAGCAAACACAGCAACGTTGTAAAAACGTTTTTTTCATGTTGTGAAAAGGTCGCGATAACGTTTTTATCCGACGTATTTAATACGACAGATGTCGGGTTTTTTTCACGTTATAAATACGTTTTTTCACAACGTTGCAGAAACGTTCTTATAACGTCTTTATCACGTTGCCACGTCTCCTTGTAACGTTGCAGAAACGTCTTTATCACGTTAGCGCGTCTACTTACAACGTTGCAGAAACATATTTATAACGTTTTTTTATCACCTTACCATATCCTCTCCTTCCAACATGCAAAAATGTGTTTATAACGTTTTTGTCACCTACCACGTCCATCTCCTTCCAACGTTGTAGAAACGTACCACACTCAAACTGGTTCTTCACTTCACACATGCTGTGATCAAAATGTTTTTTTTTTTGGTTTTTACTGTTATCTTTAATATAAAAACAATATTATAACTACAGTAAGAAAAATATATTTTGGTCTTTTTAGATCTCTGTATAATTTGTCAAGGCTAATCACACGTTATAATATTTCTGTCAATCTTAATATTCAGCTTATTAATAACGCTTTTTACATTTCACCTTACCTGTAGGCCTTACCTCTGTTTGTTTCCCATTTTATTAAACTACATAAACATATGTAGTACTAATAATTTATACTACACACAACATTTGTCGGTCACTGTATTTATTCACACAATATAAAAAGCAATATGATAGAGGTAAGTTCACAAAAAAAGAAAAATCTGTCATTTACTCATCCTTGCATTATTCCAATCTAAATCTGTATGACTTTCCTTTGTTAAACACAAAGGGAGGTGTTAATGTTAACCTTAAGTCAGGAGATATTAAGCATAATGTTCCTTATACACTATTCACTTTTTTGAACAAAAGAAAGTGAATGGTGAATAAGAAACATTAACTCGAATGTCTAACAAAGTCATAAAAGTTTGGAACAACAGAAAAGTTACATGATAACAGCTTTTTCATTTTTAGTAGAGATAATGTAAATTGAAATCCTTGAGATAATTGTAGAAGACTACAATTAAAGCTCTCATTAATAATAAGAAAAAAATTCTAAACAGATAAATAAAAATACCGGTATGCCAATAAAACAAAATGGTACAAATAAAGTACAGCACATGCAAATTATGCAATGACTGGGAATTTAAATAAGAACATGAACAAAAAAATGTAGAGAAAAATCCATAAAAATTCAGTGCACAGATGTTATAACAAAAGAGAATAATCTATAAAATTTAAATTCTCATTTTAACTAATTACAGATTATGTTATTGCATATGTTATTTTACTGCAATCTATTTTTTCTATTGTACCTGGTGTACATTAAACAAGCTAAAAACCCCAGGAACAAAACCCAGAAGTTTTTATAAGCTGTTGACCCCAAAAAAACAACGAGTGTTTAAAGACTAAAGTGGATACAGGCACTTGAGACAGAGCGCGTCATGCTATATTACACTGAGAACTACACACACTGGAGGGGAAAGTAATCAGCGACAGGAAATATAATATATAATATATAAAACTGACATTTGGATATTTAACAAAAGGTTTACTGCACACGTAGGCATATGGAGTGTCAGGATCCCAAAATTGACCCATTCTTCTTGCTGAAGCTTCACGTCTTATTGCCTGTATCCACTTTTGTCCTTAAACGCTTGTTTTTTGGGGGCGACAGCTTATAAAAACTTAGTTATGTGTTTTTTACCTTGTGTGCTGCACACCTCGTCACATATGAGCTTTTAGACATTGCCGTTTTTGTTATAAGTAAAAAAAGACGAGGTGACCGCTTCACGCAACACAAAATCAATGGAGAGCGTTGGAATGTTTCCTCCCCGGTGTGGGCGTGGCCTAAATACACTCTGTCTCTATTATTGTTCAATAAATAATATTTTATAATATTGGCATACCTGATTTTGAGAAACAGTCAAGTGTTTTAGTCTGTTTCACATTGGTACACTAAATAGATGTATAATAGCAAACAAAGTTTAGTCGTGTTCCTGAGTAATATCTGCATGCACCTAATTCTGCAGAGAACATATAATACACCATTAGACAGCAATCCATATGAGACAGAAGTCTGGTCTGGAAGGTGGATCTGGAACCGACTTCTGTCCTGGTTTTCACAACATCTCTTGTTTATCCGTCTTCACAAACTGCCCTGAAATACAATTCAAACATCAAAAAGGATTGTTATAAATATAATGTGAGGTTCATACATTCACAATTGCCATCTGGCCTTGGTGGTGAAGTGTGCAGAAAATTCTGCCGGACTGAAATTTAGTCTTTTAGTCTTACCCTTCTTATACTAATGGTAACAAATTTATAACACAACAATAATTCACTCTCAAAACTACCTCTCTTTAATACTGCAAATACCACGTAGAGCCAAACATGGATGAAATCACAGAATCCAGTCACAAATGGAATTTACTGTATTAAGCAGAACGTTACAGAATTTGGAAATATTGTTTATGTATAAATCAAAATAAGGGCTCTACAATGAATCAGATATTGATACAGACTAGTGTCTGAATATTAAAGCTCAAAAAGACTGGAACTGAAATCTGAAGTCTTTGTTCTGCCATGTCTATAGTATGTAAATAACTACTACAACTTAAACCGAAGCACGCCAGACACTCGTGATGATTTCAGTATCTACTGTCTCCCTATACGCACACATGAACTGCATCTGCAAAGTTGATCTCAGAGTTAATTAATGAACATTTAACCATTTAATTTGCTAGAATGATCAACATATACACACAGGAATGTATGTATGGTTGTATGTATGTATGTATGTATGTATGTATGTTTTACTTACAAGTCAGATGGTTCATAGTGCTGGACAGCCATCACAATCTAGGAACATAAACAATTTGTCACAGAGCCAACAATAAGTGGTAAACTATACAATGTCACTCAGGTAGGTTTATTAGAAATAAATAAACTAGTGCATAGGTGAAAATGCAGCAAAAAAAAAAAAAAAAGATTAATATACAGGATATATACAATATATAATATCTTAAGATACCAGAATTTACGTTTAGGTTTTACAGATGCATGGTTATATACGTGGTCAATACAATGAAAGATCAAACATGTTTGAAATAGCGCATGTGAGTGACGTCACCGAGTCACGTAAAGTGCAAACTGTTTGGTTAAATACTTAAATTAACGTTCCTTTCATTCAACCATTGACAAATAGCCAGCAAAACATTAACAAAACCTCTTATCTACACATAATATGGAATTAAAAGCCCAACTTTCATAAATAAGAGCTCAGGGCTATAGTTAGCCTAACGTTACCTCTCAATTAGCCTAACGGTTAAGACGCTAACGGACTTTTTCCGAAGACACTAAACCATTTCTTTACAGTAAATATTCAACAGAAGCGTGTTAGAAAGTGTCAAGAACAGTTGTATGTATTATATGTGTAATATTAGGGACTAAACTTACCTGAAATTAGTGAAAACAACAGTGACAGACGGAGCTTTGCTGCTTGTTGTCAGACGAGCTGCCCCGTTTCCATGGTAATTCCATCCGCTCCAGTTTGTTTAAAAGCGACTCGAATGTTCAACACGCACGCACGTTAAACACGTCATGTGTAATTTGTGCAGTGTTGCGTTTACATGAATACATATTTTTATACTGAAGTATAATATCCCGATAGTTAAGTAGGCCACCGTTTAAGTGGAAACTGCAGCCTATGCCTACGTAAAACTTTAAATGGAATGAGAATGAAAGCTTATATAATATAATATAATATAATATAATATAATATAATATAATATAATACTCTAATATAGCTATTCTATCAGTTAAATGAGCACCTTAAAGTATATTCACAACATTGATATAGAATGCTCAGCTCTGCATCAGCCTCATCTGTTACTCGATCAGTCACTGAATCGTTGATGTTAAAATGTTACTGTCACGTTCTGTTTATATTCTGTGTATATTTTTCACAAACAGAACGTAGCCTACCGTTGGAGGTTTGGCATATGGTTGTATTTTGGTACTACCATGACGTTTTTAAAACGTTTTATTCCAACGTTCAGATCACGTTATTTTAACACCTGAATAAAACGTCTCCCAAAAGTTGTAGTTTGGTCTAGTTTTGTTTTCGTAGTAAACAAACGTGATATTTACGTTTTTTTGACTACTTAAAGAAAACGTCCCAGGTTGGTTTTTTCACAACGTTTTTAAAACGTTTTTTTTTCCAACGTGCAGATGACGTTATTTTAACACCTGAATAAAACGTCTCCCAAAAGTTGTAGTTTGGTCTAGTTTTGTTTTCGTAGTAAACAAACGTGATATTTACGTTTTTTTCACTACTTAAAGAAAACGTCCCAGGTTGGTATTTTCACAACGTTTTTAAAACGTTTTATTTTGGTTACATTATTTTTCTATTTTAAAAAACGTTTTTAAAACGTCTTTAAAACGTTGTACTACAACATTACCTAATTGCAACCAGAATACAACGTTGTGGAACGTTGTAAAAACGTTTTGTGTTTGCTGGGTTACTCCGATTCTGAGCTGGCGAACGGGAACATGGTTAGTGTAACATTAGAAACACATTATTAGCCGTTTGATAACATAGTCAAGCAAAAGGCTAATCATATTAATTACTGTTATGTGTCAGAAGTTGTAGAGAGCAATACCATTTTATACGTTTACTACAGTGGTCTACAGTTGAGCGAGTGGATCTCTGAGCTCATCTGAGTGACTGGAGGCGGGGCTAATTAACATATTTATACATCAGCAAATTGGTTACATTCACGTTTTTTTTAAAGGCATGACGATTTTTTTTCACAGGAAAAAACGTTTACATATGTCATTTTGTTGACTAGATGACACATTTAAAAGTTTTTCCCTGTTTTTTAATGCGTTATTAAGGCATACAATTATTTACAAGGGGACGAAATTATTCTTGAGAAGCAAATCAGCATATTAGAATAAATTCTGAAGGATCATGTGACACGGAAGAATGGAGTAATGGTGCTGAAAATCTGCCTTTACATATATCATTTTTTTTTATTCTTTTTTTTTTTATTTAAAAACATTTTTTTAACTGTTGTTGATTAAATAAACTTCTTTTAAACACATTATACAAAAAGGCCAACTAATTTATCACAATATCACAAAAATAATTTTATATTAAGAATATATAGTTTTGACACCAATGAATAGGTCGTTAGCATAACGTTTAGTCTGGTGGCTATTTTATGACGGTTTCAAAAGCGGTTTATCCAGTCAGGTTTGAGATTTTCTAATAAATATTTTGGCTCCATCTCCAAATTTTAGCACCCAAAACCCCAGCCTTGTTGACTTATATAAGTGCTAGATGTTGCTGAAACATCCAAATGAGATGTTTTCATGAATATGTATGAACGAAGAGAAATGCTCTTCAAATACTAATACAGCTGCCTGTACTTACAGACACGGGCAGATGGTGAACAGCGGCGCCCTGAAAAAAGCGCAATTGTTCTTTCAATGGGTCTCATTGTCTTTTATCCCCGTTGTGAGGCGACAGTGAGGGGTGAAACAAAAGACCTTGAACCCGAAGCACCTGCTCATGGACACGAGATTAAACCCAAGGCTGATTGTATTGGGATCCCAGGGGCGCGTCACGCCTGATCAAATGATGCGGCAAGCGTGAGGCCGTGAACGCGCACCAATAGAGCCAATGCACATGGAAATGAGTCCTAACGACTAATATGAGATTCCGCGAAGAAAAAAAAAGGCAGCATGTAAGATTAAGGAACTAGTGTGGGGGAGGGGGACATTTGAACAGATGGGGAGCCATGAATTAGAGATGAAAGACGTTTTTTTTAAATGGCAAAGATCATGGATTGAGAAAACTCTTTCCTATATGTGATGTACAATGCCTGATGTTGAACTGACACATTATCAAGCGTTGAGCCAAATATGTGGCCCGTTTGTCTTCTGCATTCCCATCAAATGAACTCAGAATTCCTTGTGTAATTTGCTAAATATCTTACTCATGCAATCTTTATACAAAATGTTCTGACCAGAAGAAAATGTGTTTGCTAGAGAGAAAATAAATGTGTATATTTGGTCTAAACTAATAAAATATAATATTCATAAATATCTGGGCATATGAGAATATATTCCATTATGTTTAGAAATGTCCATGCCTAAAAATCTCAAACTTTTCAAAAGGTCAAACCCTCAAAAGGTTTTTAAGGACTGCAGGAAACCTGTAAAACATGGAACGTTTGCTTTCTTCATTTTTCATGGATCCGATTGTTGAATTGTTGACTGCCTGCCTGCTTGCTTCATTCAATTTTTTTTCTATATATGTGGCACTGGACCACAAAACCAGTTTGAAAACCAGAGATTGGACATTTGGCCAACTTGAAAATCTATAATCTGAGAGTACAAAAAAAGTTTAAATATTGAGAAAATCGTCTTTAAAGTTCTTAGTAATGCATATTACTATTAATTATACATTTGATGTATTTACTGTAGCACATTTACAAAATATCTTCATGGAACATGATCTTTAACTATCCATCCTAATGATTTTTGGCCCGTGCGACTTACGACTGGTTTTGTGGTCCAAGGTCACATATGTGCATTAACTTTCATTATGCTAGAAAAAAATAAAATGTTGGTACATATGTGTGACAAGGCCAAGAATAAATATTAAATATATATTGCATATATATAACCTAATAAAAATTTTAACATTAGTTTTATCATGCAGACAAATGTGGATCTATATGTGGAAAGTTTTCCATTTTACATAATACATTTCATAATTATTGACAATAAACACTGCTAGATCTCTCTTAAATGCACATACAGCAATCATGTTTTACAGTTTTTTATTTAGACAACCCAAATAAAAAGGCACATAAAACATTGCGCATGTTTACATAATTATTTCTGACAAACTTACATTAAAAACAAATGTAGGAATGTTTTTCTTTCTGCTACTCAGAAAGCCTAGTCTTCATATATACAAAATTACCGTTGTTAATGTACTAATACAAAAGTTTTATAAAAGGTTATTTTGCTTTTCTTCGCTCACTTGTCTATCTGTACTCTAAGATCTTCTGAGCTAAACACTTCTGTACAAACATATACATTCAACCGCTTTCACAGGGGCTCCGAAAATCATCCAGTTCCTCAACTGAATCAAAACAACATTAGACTCGATTCAAAAATCTTCACTTCATTGGATTTCATAATTGGTTTAAATTTGGCAAATAAAAGGCAATTATACTGCATCTACTAATGAAATGCATAAACGCTCATTCTGACTCTCCCACAAACTAAACTATGGAAACATGCTTTTGTTTGTTCTAGTGTGACGGGAGAATCAAACGGCTCACACACACGCGCACACACGCACGGATCAGGGATTCATTGTGTCTGATCAGGATAAAGCATCCCCTTCCTGAGACTCAGTGCTGGGGTGGACGGCATCCGTTCAGACACTCCAGATCATCACATCACAGGCTGTGGCGGGAAAACTACCCACAAAAAAATTGCATACAAGTTGAATAATTAGTGTTTTAACTACAGCAGTCTCTTCTCTCTGGCATCTGCTCCATCCACAGGAAGCATATAGAGGAAGTGGCCGACATAATGTACCTAAATTTCCATCACATTGGAATCCGTGTAGTGAGTGGCAGCTCACTCTTCCTAATTGCTCCGTTAAGTGTGTTCTCATTATCACAAAATTATAAAACCCTTTAGTCCGAACAGATCGGCATGTAACCACCCACCACAGTGTAGAAATTTCCAGAAGAAGTCTGTAAACATTCTTCATTATTTCAGACGCTAAATGGTGCTTCTGGGCTTTAGCTATAGCAAAATACTACCTACAGAGTCCAAATCACTGGAGAAGATTCAATATTAATCACTGGAAGAAAATAAAATGAGCAAGATGGTGCCACTGTCGAAATAACGGGTAAAATATACAAACAAAAACATTAAAAAACGAAACAAAAAAACACAAAACTTAAAACATATAAAAAAAATTAAACAACAAAAAAAAGATCAAACAAAAGAATAAAAAAAAAAAACACAAATTGAGATAATCTTTAAAAAATAATAATAATAAAGCAAAAAACTATATTTACAAATAAACATGAATAATTCACATTTCAATTTCCTTGAATTATTCATGCTAATTTCCTATTCTCAGCCTATTTCTTTTGCAGGACATTTTAAGAACAGGGATCTTGCAAAAACCATATAAAAATACAAAAAACGAGGTTATAAAATACTTTTAACAATAAACTCAGGCAAATTAAAGGGCGTCAATGCTGGACTCCAACCTCTAGATGGCCCTGTTGTGAATGAGCCAACTATCTACAGCTCCTATACCCTGTCCCAAATGGCGCACTTGGCCCATATGCTCCTCCTCGGAATCCACACTTTGGTGAAGTAATGCTTCACAGACTTTTAAGTAGTAGTATGCTTGGAAGTCAGCACCTGTAGTTAAAGGGGGCGCTCTTGAGCACCCTTCTCATCCGTAAAATGACAATTGGAACACCCTGTGGTCTTCATGGACTTCATGGCGACCGCATCGAGTGCGCAATTTTGGACAGGGCCATACAATAATGATATTTATATTTAGATAATACTGCGTCTTTAGACTAGGGATATGCGTTCAGTGCAAGACTCTCTCTTTCCTTCCTCCAAACGTTTCCTTTGTATGCAAAAGCTAACTGTCGACGTAAACAATAAGAAAAGGAAGCTGCCCTCCTCTCAGAGAAACTAAAAAGTCGTAAACAGTGTCCTGCCGAACACTATTAAAGGGATAGTTCACCCCAAAAATGAAAATGTGTTGTTTATCTGCTTACTACTCCCAGTGCCTCCAACATGTATGTCTTTGTTTCTTCAATAGAACACAAATGAAGATTTTTAAATCCAACTGTTGCAGTCTACCAGTCATATAATGAATGTGAATGGGTAACAATTTTATGAGAGCAAAAAAAACATGCTTAATCAACATGCACAAAGAGCCCTGTGGCTCATGACGACATTGATATCTTAAGACACAAAACGATCAGTTTGTGTGAGAAATCGAGCCATATTTATATCATTTTTTACCTCAAAAACAACACATGCGCTTCACTTCTGGTAAAGAAGGTCAATATACACGGTCTGGCGTGGTGTACGAGATTCACTTCTGGCGTTGGCGTAAACTACGGCAGAACGTGTATAGTGGAAATTGATGTCTTTACACGTACATGACGCCAGAGTGTATTGACCATCCTTACCAGAAGTGCATGAAGGCTGTTGGATATCGTGTTGTATTTGAGGTAAAAAATTATATAAATACGGCTCGATTTCTCACACAAACGTATCGCTTTTTTGTGTCTTAAGATATCAATGTGTCGTCATGAGCCACAGGGCTCTTTGTGCATGTTGTCCAAGCATTTTTTTTTTTGCTCTCATAGAATTGTTACCCATTCCCATGCATTATATGATCTACACACAGCAACGGTTGAAGTTTGTGGAGAATTTGTGTTCTACTGAAGAAACAAAGACACCTACATGTCGGATGTACTGGATAAACATCACATTTACATTTTTGGGTGAACTATCCCTTTAATTAAGAACTGTACCTCTTCAAATTTGCTACACGTACGTACGCACTCACACCCCTGCGCAAAATCGAAACAATACAAAAAATATTTTAAAAATCCTCCCTCCCAATGGAAGCAAAAGTCTCTTTTTCAAATGAATTCTTAAATACTGATTAGCAGGTTACACCTCATCAATGAAGAACCCATCGCCACTCTGTCTATTAAAAAAAGTGTTCAAAATGCACATCAATTATTGCATTTGTCCTTAAAAACGTCCGTTGGGGTTTGAAGTGCTCAGAGGATCTTGCGTAATGCCCCGCTACCGAGCTGCTCGCCATGCGCGCAAAATGCAAGCGTATCCAAAAGGCCAGAGAGAGTTGGATCAACCCGTGCAAATCTTCCACCAGAGTTGCCACAGGATGGGTTTGTTCACGCCACATAGGTGTGAGTCGCACAGAGGTCGGGGCAAAAAGGCTGGTCGGGGGCCGGTTCTACCAGGGAGAAGACGGCAAGACTTGGGACAGGAAGGACATGCTGTCCATTGATCTCATGGCGATGTTGAGCGGGCCGCCGATGTTCATGGGCATGGGTGTTGTGATGGCCACCGGGTGGGCGATGTTCATGGGCGCTGAGGCTGGGATGTTGACGGAGGCGATGTTCACAGGGCCAGTGATGGTAACCGGGTGCTGCAGGCTGACGGGAGATGTGATATTGACCGTGTTGGTGGAGATGTTCATCTGAGCTGCTATGGTAACAGGGTTGCTGATGTTGCCGCGGTTCATTGAAGAGGTGATGGGAGCTGTGGCCGTGACTGGGGTGGAGGAGGCAGAGTGGCAGACTTCAGTGTTGTCTGTAGAGCACGGAGAAAAAGACAGGAAAAGCGTTAAATGCGTGTGTTGGGGGTTTGTGTGTATTCTGCTCCCAAACTCTCAGGGTGTCAAATGACCTAAATTAACCCGTAGTCACGTGAGCATTTGTGAGTGAACTTCCTGTTATTGTTTGGTAACAGCGGAGAGAGAAGAGAGCAAGCTACTGTGTGTGTATCTGCTTTTCCACCTCCTTTTCTTTTGTTTCATTTTTACCTTTTCGGAGCCCTGAGTGGTTCCACTGCCAGTCTCCTATTTAGAAACAGACAGAGGGTTATGATGGGCAGGCAGCCGCCTGCAGTGATGCATTATGGGACTTTTAGCAACGCTAAAGGGCTGCATTTATGCTCGGTGTGAATTCCGACATGAATATCGTTTTACAATCGGAGATATTTGTTCATTATCATCATAAACAGATTCAAGCCTTTTGATCAGATTCAACAGAAAGAAACTTTCTTAAATGTAATGTAAATGTTGCAGGTTCAAAACAGGTTAAACTCTATTGACAGCATGTTGTCCATTGTAAGGGCATTACAAACAATTATTTTTAAAAATCTTTTTATAAATATATATAATTAAAATAATATAATATAATAAATAATTAATATAACATTATCAAGTGTTTTAACCGAGACAAGACTCATAATATATAAATTATGAGAGAGAGAGAGAAAGAGAGAGCGAGAGAGAGAGAGAGAGAGAGAGAGAGAGAGAGAGAGAGAGAGAGAGAGAGAGAGAGAGAGAGAGAGAAATATTTTGCAAGGAGGAAATCATGGAGGGGGCTGAAATTGTCATCGTAGGTGCAAGTCCACTGTGAGACATAATCTAAAAAAAAATCCAGAAATCACAATATATGATTTTGAACTATATATTTGTATGATACAGTTGCAAATAAGTATTTAGACAGGTCTATCAGACAGGTGAATTATATAGAATTCTGACCCTCAAAGACCTGTTAGTCTGCCTTTAAAATGTCCACCTCCACTCCATTTATTATCCTAAATCAGATGAACCTGTTTGAGGTCATTAGCTGCATAAAGACACAAAGTCCACCCCAAACAATCAGTAAGAATCCAACAACTAACTTGGCCAAGACCAAAGAGCTGTCCAAAGACACTAGAGACAAAATTGTACACCTCCACAAGGCTGGAAAGGGCTACGGGGAAATTGTCAAGCAGCTTGGTGAAAAAAGGTCCATTGTTGGAGCAATCATTAGAAAATGGAAGAAGCTAAACATGACTCAATCCCCCGTCGGACTGGGGCTCAATGCAAGATCTCACCTCGTGGGGTCTCAATGATCCTAAGAAAGGTAAGAAATCAGCCTAGAAATACACGGGAGGAGCTGGGCAATAACCTGAAAAGAGCTGAGTCTCTCACAGTGGACATGCACCTACGATGACAATTTCAGACCCCTCCATGATTTCTAAGTGGGAGAACTTGCAAAAACAGAAGTGTGTTTAAATATTAATTGTCCTCACTGTGTATATTTTATATATAAAACGGGTGTAACTGTACACATATTCATACTGAACTATTTCGGTACAGGGCTTTCGGTTCGGTACAAGCGTGTACCCCATGCGAACATATTAGGTATTCAGTCCATTTCAAAAAATTCTATTGATAAATGCTGTTTTGACGCTCTTTAATGTGATGTGACTGATCACAGTATAGTACGCTTAAGTTCAAACGGTGGCGGCGCGCGAGTGAAAGTGATCCTCTCTTCCTAAAGAATAAACATGAATTAATATCTCTTAAAGCAGCACTAGGTAACTTTTCAACCTTCATAATATATTTTCAAGACTCTTGTGATGATACATCGACTTACAATAGGTTGAATGACACGTCTGCCCTAGCTTGACGGGGTCTGTATCGCTTTTAATCGTACTTTTAAACTTCGGGTTTCCGGTAGTAACCCAAGAACAAAAAGAACTACAAAATTCGACTGCTTTACGGCATATACGTCACTTCCACCAACACCCACACTTCCTTAAATTCGGACGTGCGAGCCCAACTTTGTTCGTCGGATAATATAGCCATGTCCAAAGCAGCAGAGACAAATAAGAAAGAAAAGGTTTTGTTGGAGGAAAGCAATAAGAGGTAACGAAAAAGTGATGGGATTAAAGGCAGGACGAGGATCAACATTGGACCAGCGTTTGCTTGTTGGCGTGAGCTGAAGGAGGCGTGCCCGACCGATGCTGTCATGCTTGTTACGGTGATTACCTACCACTCAAACATTGAATTGAAGTATTATAGATTCTGTAAAATGGTAACCAATAGACTACTATAATGACGCTGGCTTGTAAATGTGAGCATCGTGATTATTTGGCGTTTGAAAAAAATAAAACCCATGAAATTATATTCATATGACATGCTGAAACATGCCACTGACTGTACCTGGGATGAAGACATTTCACACGTGACGCCAGAAGAACACCTGCATGTGAACTCCTCCTGCAGTGTTCAGGGGGAACTGTTAGTGCAACACCAACCCGCAGGACGCTTTTATGAAGTTATTTGGCCCGCCCCGCACCACTGTATATATTTTTACAACCCGCCCCACACCCGCGACGATTAAATAGACATACGGGGTCCGCGGGTTATGAGACGACCCGTGCATTACTAGTTCAGGGCTGTCAGGGCTGTCATGTCAACAAAGGCACGCGCGATGGCATCCCCTGTTGTAGGATGAGAGCTTACGACAGTAGTTGAGGACATTATTTTTTTCCCAACTGTAGGGGGACCCCGAGAGCAAAAGTTGCCAAGTGCTGCTTTAGGGTATGTTGAGGATGCATTACAACTTACTGAAATGTATAATATATCGTGTAATCAATCAGTGTTTCAACCACAGAAAAAAAACACAGCTTGAGAACAATGTCCCCATCACATTTACCTGCAAGTCATTCAGTGTCCACATACAGCTGTTAGTTTATATGCACTATATTACCCTATATAGTCATTATATTCTACATAACCTGTTAGTGATGTCTTGTTTATTTAATGCATGTTTAAATAAATCTGTCACCATTTGACAGCCGTGTATAAATTAATACTTCAACAACGAATTGGAGAAAAAAATATATAATTAGATTTAGAGGTTAAAGGTCCCATTCTTCATGTGTTTTCGAAGCTTTGATTATGTTTACAGTGTGCAATATAACATGAGTTCATGTTTCGCGGGGAAAAAAACACAGTATTTTCCACACAATTTACTTATCTGTACAGCGCTGTTTCCTCCATTTCTCCTAAAAATGTCCTGATGATTTCCTTGTTCTATGAAGTCCCCCCTTCAGAAATACGTAACGAGTTCTGATTGGGCCAGCACTTCCCGTGTTGTGATTGGACAGCAGCTACCATACCATAACGGGGAGGCAAGCGCTGAATGCGCGCTCTTCTCCACGTGGGAGAGCAACAAGACCACGCCCCCTTTTTTGTGTGTTCTTGTGGGCGGAGGGTTAGTCAACAAACGGTTCTAGTGACGTCATTACATCCCTGCACTTCCTGCTGTAGTCCAAACCGGCTGTTCGCTGTAGGCTTTTTAAGGGAACTTCTGTTAAATAAAATATCTCGCTTGGCATTGAACTTTGAGCTTTATAATTTTACAGGTATTATTTATGCTCTAACAGCAACATTACACACTAATTAAAGTTTGAAAGATGGAATCGCTAAGAACGGGACCTTTAATGCAAAAACTGCCTCATGTGGAGCTTATGAGTTGTTGATTATTATATCTAAAAATAAATAACTGAATTGAGGCTAATAGTTGGGCTCTGTTGTTAACCTTTAATATTATAACGTGTAGCCTAAGTAAGGACTCCCTATATAGTTTACAGCATTATCTTTAAGAAACTTTTAGTTATACTTGAATTAATTTAAGGACAGACATTTTTTTTTAGTATATATACCACTGTTGAATAAAAATAAATAAAAAGCAATTCTGTAAACCTGCTGTACTGAAATCGTACCGAACTGTGACTTCAATACCGAGGTATAGACCGAACATGGTCACAGATGCTGTCAATAGAATTTGTTGATTTGTTTTGAAACCTGAACAAATAGTTTTGGCTATTGAATAAAAAAATAAATAAAAATAAATAAAAAAAATCACAGTCAACAATAAACACCCAAAAAAATATCTAATCACTTTCAAAGCAGACAGAAATGTTAAAAACTAAACTACATGAGAGAGATGGATCATGGAATGGGGATCAGCGGGTTAATTCATGAAAACTATCCAAACAAACATATAATGGCACCTAGTACAGATCTAAGACAAACAGACCACAAGTATGAATTTGAAGGGAACTCCACTATAATTAATTACTAATTAAAGTAAATGACAGTACAAATTTCCTGAGTACCGCTTTACATCCTTGCATTAGATCTAACCCTTGACCCTTTCCTGACCCTGTTGTTCTAAAAAAGGATCCGGTTCAGTCAGAGCAGTTTCTGCCTAAAGCAAAGCATTGGCCTCCTCCACTGATATGCTTGACTAATTTAATCTCTGAACACACAAATCAAATGCCATGACCAATGAAATATGATGGAATGCACAACCAAAGTTCAAACCAATTCAGAGAAATAAATGCAATATTACTGGGAAAGGGGTTCTGGCTCAAGAATCACAGCAGCCATGTTTAAGTATCATTCCAAACAGAAGTGCTCGAAAATAACTGCTTTAATGGCCCTAATGCCCACCTTACAGAGACTTCACTCCCAGTGTTCTTTGTGCTTCATCAGAAGACAATTTTCAAAACTGGAACCATTCCTCCATTTTAGAAAGAGTTCTGGGCTTAAAAAATCGACTCTGCCCTAGTCCTTAAAACACGTTGTTCTCAAACCAAACAAGTGTCAAAGGCTGGGGATGGGACCAAGTAAAAAAGTTTTCAGAATAACAGAATAACTGAATTAAAGATACTTTGGATGTTAAAAAATATTCTGAACATTTGTTAATAAAAGACAATGGGGTAAAATTGATTGTAGACACTATTGTAACACTCAGTTTTGTTGTCATTCTGGCTGGTTCTCAGAGAGGTTTTATAAAAATCTCCAAACGGAGCAGGACAAAGTCACCTCTCATAAACTAGTGCATTTGAGCATGTGGAAGAGAGTTTGGGAGCTGAAGGGACAGCAAAGACCTCGGAGAGGAGAAGAAAGGATGGAACAGAGTATTAATAGAAGGATGTTGGTGTTAGAGCTAAATGAGTCACCCAGAGAAGCTGGAAAGGTTTTCCTACAGACTACAGGCTGATTGGCTGTTGGGCCAGCCAATCATATTGCACTTACCTTTGTTACAGGCGTTGTTAAAGTTGCTCTGGCCGTGTGTTTTTAAGTGGCTGGTGATGTAGGCAGCGCTCAGCATCTTTCCGCACACGTTGCACGTGACTTTCCCCTCGTGCCGAATCATATGTGACCGAAGTCTGTCTTTGGTGGCAAAGGCTGATGTACAGGCCTATTATAGACAAGACATGTAGATTTACATCATTACTAATTATTCAAACTGACATACTCTACGTTTTTACTTCAGGAAAACCTTTTTACTTCAGTCCCCTTTATGGAGTTTAAAGGGTTAGTTCTTCTAAAAACGAAAATTCTGTCACTAATTACCCACCCTCGTGTTGATCCAAACCTGTGAAACCTTCGTTCATCTTCGGAACACAATTGAAGATATTTCTGATGAAATCCTAGAGCTCTGACCCATCCATAGACAGCTATTTAATGAGCACTTTAAAGGCCCAGAAAGGTAGTAAAAACATCGTCAAAACAGTCCATGTGACTCTAGTTGGTCAGCTCTTGCATCAGCATCACACACACGCCGTGGTGCTCATGTGAAAAGCATCGGCCAATGGTAAGCCGGCGTTCTGGTGTAGCTCTGGCGTAACCCAAAAGCGTTGCAATGTACTTGCAATGTACAATGAGACTGACACAGACGTGAACAAATTGTTGAATAAAGTCATTATTCTAGGTAGTTTTTCGCGAAAAAGTATTCTCGGTGATTCATAAAATTAAGGTTGAATCAGAAATTTCTTTATTTGTGTTCCGGAGATGAACAAAGGTCTTTGGAATGACATGAGGCTGAGTAAATCATGACAGAAATTTCATTTTTGGGTGATCTATCCTCTAACTCTTTAAGCATATCTTCTTTGGGTACCGGCAACAAGAGGTGTACTGTCATGAGGCGCAACTGCATAAATGGGATGAATTGGTTCTGGTTCTTACCGTTACTTGGCATTTGAAAGGTCTCTCTGAGGAATGAACATGCTTTACATGGCAGCTGAGATGGTCAGGCCTGAGAAGACAGGGAAAAATGAAAAACATGACAAGGAAGAAAACAGCATAATGTCACCGTAACAAAGCTACTTGGTTTTTGGTACCAGCTGTGTCTGTGTGAAGTGTAATATGCCTAGTAATGTGACCTGCAGGATTGGACACCCCTGGTCTATAATGTTTGGTTTATTGAATAGTGTGAATTCTGTGAAAGCATCTTCCAAAATCAAGATGTGAATTGCAGTGCGACTTGCCAATTGCTGTGAATGCAATCTGAAAATGTAAAAAGAAATTGTGGGGATACTCTATAACTTTTGAGGTCCGGAAGATTTAGTTTTATATAGAATAGGTTTATTAAGCAAGGACGCATTAAAGGGTCATGAAACCCTAAAACACTTTTTTTTAATGTACAGGCTTTGTACATCAATGAAAACATGAAACAGCAGGCTTTGTACATCATGAGTAGTTTTTTTTCACTTTGGGAACCATTTGTTTCTTCCGATTTATAAGGCAAAGTTGAACCAAAACCGAAAAGTGAGATATATGCAATAATTTGGAGTGGAGATGTGTCTTTGTCATCCTTTTCTGGGCTTTTCTCTACATAATTCATAAAAACCACAATACATAAAAAGTTAATTCTTATGAATAGCAATTCTACAAGTATTGCAATTCGATTTTGCAATGTTGTTTCTTAATTTTTTTTTTTTTTTTTTTTTACACTAGACCATGGGGAAAAGTTGAATCATACACTTCTATCGACTGCACATGACGTATAAGATGAATCACATTGACTGCCACAAATAGATTTAAACAAGTAAATGTCGATATTGTAATGGGCCAACAATATGGGAAGTGCTGGGTAGACTCAAATCGCTTCCTTGCGTCCGGTTGAAAGGGGTACTACTTCACTTAACACTCATAGATAATGACACAGTTCACCCTCTGTTGGAACAAAAGTGGGTAACTTCTGTCCACCTCATCTATAAGCAATAACTAAAATAAAGCAATTTCATTTAAAGGGATAGTTCACCAAAAAAATGAAAATTTGATGTTTATCTGCTTACCCCCAGGGCTTCCAAGATGTAGGTGTGTTTGTTTCTTCAGTAGAAAGAACCGTTGCTCGTATAATGCATGTCAATGGGGTGTATTTCTATGAGAGTCACTATGAGAGTAAACAACACATAGACATACGAATCCATATGAAACAGCGGGTCGTGGCGACACATTGATGTCTAAAGACACGAAACGATCAGTTTCTGTGAGAAACCGAACAGTATTTATGTTATTCTTTTTACCTCATAGCAGACGAATCTCATCTAAAATTCACAATCCCAACACCATTACTTCTGCCGAAGAAGGTCAAAACCCGGCACGATCATATAGATATTATATATATTAGGGGTTGAACGACTTCCATTTTTTTAAAGTCGACATTTATGTCATGAAAGTCGAGTCGAGGTCGACTAGTCGCTGATGACATCATTAATAAAGAAATAAACCTAAACCTTGAGCTGAGACGCGAACTCGGGTCTTCTTGTGCACGGGACAGCTATGGCATATAACGCAGCACTGCCCACGATGTTATTAATCCTACAAAACAGCTTTAGTATCAGTTCTTTTGTTCTTATGTTTGTTATATTTCTCTCAGTTTTCTGCTCGTTCTGAATAAGATACAGATAAAGTAGCACAATAAAGATTACAATGTATATGAATGCATTACTAATAGTATGTGAATTAATTCTACCTGGCCGCGTCTCTCTACTAATGGTGAAGCTGTGAGTTTTAGTTAACAAGAAATATTTGCTAGAAATATTCAGATTCTAAGCCATTTTATTGATAAATCCCAGAACTGTGTTGACAATACATTTCTGCGCTTCTGAATGGTTTTGTGTGAGGCGCGCAATCTCCGCGTGATCAGGCTATGTGTGTGTTTTTTGCAATCGCACGCAGCGATGATTAACTTACGTGTACAATAAGCGTGCAGTCTCCCGATAAATTTTGAGCATCCATATGCGTATAGAAGAAGTATATAGAAGTATAGTACCTGCGGGTAAGTGCATCTGTACCCCGATTGAGGGTGAGATAAATTATGATAGCAACAATGTTCTCAAGACAAATGCTTCCTTTCAGTTTCGTTGAGGGTTTAAGAACAGAAAACACAAAGTCCTTCATTTAAACTTCACTTAACCATTATCTTTGTCTCCGCAACGTCTGTCAGTGGCACGTTTTCTCACCTGATAATATCGTCATCCAATAATATTTTAGTTTTCTCAACATGAAAATGAGAAACAATACAAGCAGGACAACGACAACCATAACTTTTAACGACTTGTGTGTGTGTGTGTGTGTGTGTGTGTGTGTGTGTGTGTGTGTGGTACAACATGGCCCGCTCTGATTTCTTAGTGTTTTTTCCGCTCGCTCTGCCGGAGCTTATAATGCTTTTGTTCTTTAGGCACATTTTTTTTACACACTGTTTAATGTTTTAAAAACCTTAAGATTTAACTTAAGTGTGTTGTGTACATTGCGTAATCATAAGCTTGTTCAGAAATGGTGACGACATGTTGATAAAAATAATAATAAACGTCTTATTTTCTCAAAATACCTAATTTAAATAAACGAATATTCGATTTTTATGAGCCCAAATATTCAAATACAATATTTTGGGAAAATGCCCATCCCTAGTTTTGACCTTCTTCGGCAGAAGTAATGGCATTGGGAATACTAGATGAGATTCGTCTGATACGAGGTAAAAAAAAAAAACCCATAAATACTGTTCGGTGTACTGTTCAGAAACCGATCGTTTCGTCTCTTAGGACATCAATGTGTCGCCACGAGCTGCAGGATTTAATATGGATTCGTATATGTCTGTGTGTTTTTACTCTTATAATGACTCTCATAGAAAAAAAACCCTTTAACATGTATTATTCACAACGGTTGGAGTTAAAAATCTTCATTTATGTTCTACTGAAGAAACAAACACACCTACATATTTGATGCCCTGGGGGTAAGCAGATAAACATCAAATTAAAATTTTTGGGTGAACTATCCTTTTGAATTAATATTGATTCTGAAATGATGGGAAAAAAAAGAAAAAAAAGAAAAAAAAATCACATTTAAAAACCTGAATGATTTGTTTAACCTAATTTTTTCTCCCAGCCCTACTAATAATATTATCTCGATGACAGTAAAATAACACTGCCTCTGATGTTTTTAACTTACTTGCATATTCATAAAGCATTTTTTTGCAATCAAACTTTTTGGAACAAAATAAAAGTAAAAGCAGATTAACAGGGACATGCATTCATGTTTACAAAACACACTAAATATGAACATGACGCAATCTGCCAGTGAGACTGGGACATTTTGTTTCAGGTGGTGTTCTCAGGAACAGCTAGAGCTCTAAAAACAGCTCTTTTCATCTCTGTGCTTTGACTTGTGTCAGTGCGTGATTAATAATCCGAGGATTAATTTCAGGGATAGTGAGGCCTCTCTGATGCTTTTCTAGATATTCAGAGACATTATAGACGAGACTCCTAAAGCAGCCGTGTGTCTGCGGCCCCTGAGTGACTCAAAGGAAACCTCAGCACTGATCCTCTAAGACAGAACAAACAGGAGGGAATAACAGAGGAATAAGAGCACCCCCTCCTCCTTCTGTTCACGCAGACCCTCGGCATGCTGGGCCCTACAAAGGAAGCCAGTCAGATCCATTCACAACAACTATAAATCAGCCAGCGGCAGCCAATAGGAACGAGACAAAATTAACATCATCAGAACAGCAGATGGTGGATTCAGCTCAAGCCTTGAACACATATTTCAACAGACAGTATTAAATGCACTGACATCATCAGAATCCACAAACAGCCTCGTTTTATCTGGTATGGAAATTAGCTATTACTTTTAACATTTGATATTAATGTATACATTTAAGCATTAATCAAAAGTCAAAAATATAGTGCTATTTGTAGAGATCTGAAAAGAGAAACGGTCTCATTCAGAATCAGAAAACTAAAAACAATCATGATGTTAGGTTTTATTATAGATTATACTGAACTACAGAAACGACCATGCAAAATGATACATTTTATCTCAGATCTGAGCTTGTAGTCTAATTCAAATACTGGTTGAAATAGTTTAAAAATAATGTTTTTTCTTAGACTAATGAGCTGGATCTTTTTAAATGAATCGGTGAAAAAGACTCACAAATTAGTTTTAAACCAGTTTAGGACTTAAATCAGCATTTTAAAATGTAATTTATGCCTTTGATGGCAAATTTGTTATGTAGCAGTTGTTCAGCTTAATACTTTGGTGGAAACCGAATTAGTTTGATGAACGGAAAGTGCAAAAAATTAAATAGAAATCTATCGTAACAAATGTATTTAATGTAACTTTTGATCAATTTAATGCATCCTTGCTGAATAAAAGTACTCATTTATTTAAAAAAAAAACCTTACAACAACATTTCATTTAGTTTTCATTTGTTACATTTATATAGCGCTTTTCTAGGCACTCAAAGCGCTTAACATAGAAGGGGGAATCTCCTTAACCACCACCAATGTGCAGCATCCACCTGGATGATTTTTAAACCATTAACTTTTGATGATCAAGGGAGAGGCTTCCTCAAAAGAATCATTAAAGAACCCGAATTGTTCATTGGAATCTTAACCGGAACCATTAAATTCTGATCCCTAACTTCTAAATCAAACACACTGAGTAAATATTAACCAGTTTAGAAGAAATGCAAAAGCCCCACGTACCTTGAGAAGCCCTTTCCGCACACAGAACAGACGTAGGGTTTGTGGACGCCTCCGTCGTGTGAGCGCACATGGTACGTCATGCGATCTTTCCTCTTAAAGCGCTGCTGGCATATAGGACACTCGAATGGCTTTTCGTCCGAGTGCGACAGCTTGTGGCGGTTCAGATGGTAAACGTCCCGGAAGGCTTTCCCGCACATTTCACAGCCGTGGTTCTTTTTTACGGGCTTGGGTGGCTTTTTGGGAGCACTGTGATGGGTCACGTTGGACATGGACGTCGGGGACATGACGGTGGATGCGGAGGACGTGGAAGTGGTCGCCGTGGAGAGGATGCCAGTGACGGTTGAGATGTAGGAAGGGTCACCCGTGGTCTCGCGGGGCATGGTGGAGATGAGCGGGACCATGGTGGGCGCCGCCTGCGCCGTCTTCTTGGGTCTGGACACCATTTTGATGCCGGTGTGGCAGGACTCATGGCGGCGAAGGTGGTAGCTGTCACGGAAGGCCTTGTTGCAGTAGCCACAGATGAATGGCGTCTTGCTCTTGTGCTCTTTCTTGACCACGGGCATCGGACCGCCCCCTCCAGCATTCCCACCCCCTCCTCCCCCCGTTCCGCTGGCTACATTGTCCTTGAGAAGCTCGGCTGCGCTGACAGGGGGCTTGTGGTCCAGCGGAATGGGCATCACAGGCTTCTGGTCCTGTGGCTCAGAGTTCAGCAGTGGCAGCAGGCTGTTTGGGGCCACCTGGTGCTGGTGGTGAAGGGCTTCATTAGCCTGCTGGAAAGAGAAGACAGAACCAGGGCAGGGAGGTTAAAGACTGTGATGTACTGACCAACAACAACAACAACAACAACAACAACAACAACAAAAAATAGTTACAGTATTTACCAATATTATGGTGGATAACCATTATAAAGAAATGTGTTCTGCAGTTAATACAAATAAGTAATACTAATACAAATACTTAAAACAAATAAAATACTAAATAAAAATGAGATAAAATAAATACATATTTTAAAAAAATGATGTATTGCCATATCAGCATTTGTGGCTATTTTCATGGCAAGATCATATAAAAAATGGACATACAAAAAAAAAACTTTAAAAAAAACTGATAACCCTCTCACATAAATATAACAAATATTATATGAGATTTTTTCATTTCAATATTTGAAAAAAGAAGAAAAACCCTTTTTTTAAACATCCATTAAAGACGTTTGCCTAGTGACAAAGCAGTACATTCCAACAAAATATGTTTGACAAGTTACATATTGGTGGTACAACAACTTTCAATAAAAACATACAAGTCAGTCTGGAATGACCAATCCGGCATCTTGAGTAAACTGATCGTGTCTTCTACTCTCAAAAATGTAATTTGAAACAAACTTTTCATTTTTGATTGGATTAACGTCATATATCTTAACACAGCTATTAATGAACATATGATAATAAAACATATTAAAAAAGATATAATAATAATAATAATAATAATAAATAAAAATGCCAGAATAATAAAATAATAAAGTATCTATTAAATCAATCAAACGATCAAATCAATCAACTGTCATGTATGCCGAATCCAACTGTCAATCAACTGTCATGTATGCCAAAACACAAACACATTTTCATATATATATATTTACGCACACTCACCTAAAGGATTATTAGGAACACCATACTTATACTGTTTTACCCCCTTTCGTATTCAGAACTGCCTTAATTCTACGTGGCATTGATTCAACAAGGTGCTGAAAGCATTCTTTAGAAATGTTGGCCCATATTGATAGGATAGCATCTTGCAGTTGATGGAGATTTGTGGGATGCACATCCAGGGCACGAAGCTCCCGTTCCACGACATCCTAAAGATACTCTATTGGGTTGAGATCTGGTGACTGTGGGGGCCATTTTAGTACAGTGAACTCATTGTTATGTTCAAGAAACCAATTTGAAATGATTCGAGCTTTGTGACATGGTTCATTATCCTACTGGAAGCAGCCTTCAGAGGATGGGTACATGGTGGTCATAAAGAGATGGACATGGTCAGAAACAATACTCAGGTAGGCCGTGGTATTGAAACGATGCCCGATTGGCACTTAGGGGCCTAAAGTGTGCCAAGAAAACATCCCCACACCATTACACCACCACCACCAGCCTGTACAGTGGTAACAAGGCATGATGGATCCATGTTCTCATTCTGTTTACGTCAAATTCTTACTCTACCATCTGAATGTCTCAACAGAAATCGAGACTCATCAGTCCAGGCAACATTTTTTTCCAGTCTTCAACTGTCCAATTTGAATGAGCTTGTGCAAATTGTAGCCTCTTTTTGGTATTTGTAGTGGAGATGAGTGGTACCCGGTGGGGTCGTCTGCTGCTGTAGCCCATCTGCTTCAAGGTTGTGCGTGTTGTAGTTTCACAAATGTTTTGCTGCATTCCTTGGTTGTAACGAGTGGTTATTTCTGTCAAAGTTGCTCTTCTATCAGCTTGAATCAGTCGCCCTATTCTCCTCTGAGCAATAGCATCAACAAGCCATTTTCGCCAACAGGACTGCCGCATACTGGATGTTTTCCCTTTTCACATTATTCTTTGTAAACCCTAGAAATGGATGTGCGTTGAAATCCCAGTAACTGAGCAGATTGTGAAATACTTAGTCTGGTACCAACGCGTGCCAGACTGAGTGCCAATGTCATGCTCAAAATTGCTTAAATCACCTTTCTTTTCCATTCTGACATTCAGTTTGGAGTTCAGGAGATTGTCTTGACCAGACCACACCCCTACAGGCATTGAAGCAACTGCCATGTGATTGGTTGATTAGATAATTGCATTAATGAGAAATTGAACAGGTGTTCCTAATAATCCTTTAGGTGAGTGTGTATATAATATATATATATATATATATATACACACACACACACAGATACACACACACACACAGAGAGAGAGAGAGAGAGAGAGAGAGAGAGAGAGAGAGAGAGAGAGAGAGAGAGAGAGAGAGAGAGAGAGAGAGAGAGAGAGAGAGAGAGAGAGAGAGAGAGAGAGAGAGAGAGAGAGAGAGAGAGAGAGAGAGAGAGAGATGATACATATTACATAATAGGATGCATATGCATTACACACACTTGGTCACAGTAAAGATGCACAGATGCGAGAGCTTCACATTTATTTTTCCTCAGATAATTTTTTTTTTTAAATGAAGGTAATTCTAATGAGAATTTAACTCTGGGGCTTCAGTGCATTTGAACAGAGATGAAAAACTCTGATCTCACGGATACAGATCATATTGCCTGAGCACATCCTGCACAGAGCTGCTGTGTGTGTGTGTGTGTGTGTGTGTGTGTGTGTGTGTGTGTGTGTGTGTGTGTGTGTGTGTGTGTGTGTGTGTGTGTGTGTGTGTGTGTGTGTGTGTGTGTGTGTGTGTGTTCTGTGTTCCCATTAGCACTTCCAGCAGCCTGTGGGGTGACTAACGATGAGCAGAAGTTCAGGAATGAACACACACGCTCACATTACATACATACAAACACACACTGGACACGACAGCTGGCAGGAGGAAGAGGCACTCCATTGAGAACCATCTCATTAAATCAAATGAGTCAAGTTTCCCCTCTTCAAACACAGAAATTCATGCTGGGCTAATGACTGGATTCAGAATTCCTGATTCAGAATGATTCACAGTGTTATCAAAAGTGTCATCTGGGCCACAAACTAATGACACAGATTACACTGCAGTCGTGATAGAGCACATGCTGGCATGAACGCAGGGTACAGGACAGAGCCTGTGTGCTCTGATTAACTGAACTCGAAAACAACGTCGGGCCGCTGAGGAATCTAAATCTGTCCGGCGTAAACCGATCTGCCTGCCGAGATGCTCCCGGTTCTTCATGTGACTGCTAAATTAACCGTAACGAAAGAGAGATGATACAGCGGGTCAGGAACAAACAAACTAAACCTGTGAATGAGATGACATGGACTTCACAGGGACATACCGCACTTAGACATACCGCACAGAGCTGTCTTACCCCGTTATGGTAAGACAGCTCTGATTGATGGACAGGAATAGAAAACATTTCTATTTAGAAATTGATTTTTATAAAAAAAAAATTATATCTAATTGATATTAGATATCAAACCCATTTTGCATGACGGAAAACCCAGATCTCTATGTATTTTTTTAACGACACCATGCTTCACGTAAAGTGGGAAACTGTTTTTATGCCTTCATATATATATATATATATATATATATATATATATATATATATATATATATATATATAAAAAAGATTTTATTACTGCAGCAAATGTATCACTATAATAAGAAATTATAAAAACGCTATTGCTCAAAAGTTGAGTAAGTACGATTTTTCTTCATTTTCAAATCAATACTTCCATAAATAACATTAGAACTTCTGAAGGATCATGTGACACTAAAGACTGAAGTAATTGGACAATAAATTATTTTTTTAAATGCATAAAAATATGTTTTTAAACAGTTTAAAAAGTGCTTTAAGGAGGAATTTTTTTTTTTTTTTTAAATATTAAAGGTCCCGTTCTTCGCGATTCCATCTTTCAAACTTTAGTTAGTGTGTAATGTTGCTGTTAGAGCATAAATAATACCTGTAAAATTATAATGCTCAAAGTTCAATGCCAAGCAAAATATTTCATTTAACAAAAGTTCCCTTAAAAAGCCTACAGCGAACAGCCGGTTTGGACTACAGCAGGAAGTGCAGGGATGTAATGACGTCACTAGAACCGTTTGTTGACTAACCCTCCGCCCACAAGAACACACAAAAAAGGGGGCGTGGTCTTGTTGCTCTCCCACGTGGAGAAGAGCGCGCATTCAGCGCTTGCCTCCCCGTTATGGTAAGAGGCGGGACCTTTCCGGGCAAAGTGCGCTAAGCTGCTGTCCAATCACAACACGGGAAGCGCTGGCCCAATCAGAACTCGTTACGTCTTTCTGAAGGAGGGACTTCATAGAACAAGGAAATCATCAGGCCGTTTTTAGGACAGAGGAAACAGCGCTGTACAGATAAGTCAATTGTGTGAAAAATACTGTGTTTTTTTACACGCGAAACATGAACTCATGCTATATTGCACACTGTAAACATAATCAAAGCTTCGAAAACACGCGAAGAACGGGACCTTTAATGATTTTAATGAAAATGGGACCTTTAATGATTTTACTCCATTTGTGATCAAAGTAAATGTAGCATTGGGGAGCATAAAATACTTCTTTTAAAAATCATTAAAATTTACCTCCAAACTTCTGAATGGTAATGCACCTTATACATATAAATGTAAAAATTACTTTCACATATACAATAAACAAATAAATGGATGGATTTTTAGTCTAAATTAGGGATAGGACAATTACTGGTTTCACAATAAACCGCGATAAAATGTACTACTGACAATAAAAATGTAATTATCATTAAAACCCGTGTTTGATTATCACGATTTTGAAAACTCGCAGTTAATCCTGTCCAGCAAGCCTCAGTCTGGCGCAGTGCGCAACGTTTTTTTCGTTGACATTGGCACTCAGTCAAAGGAAGTGCCAGCGCTTGGAAGATTTTTTAGCCTTTTAAAAGGACAAAATCAGTTGAAATCTGAAAGTTGTTGCAATAGGGGCAAACACTTCAAATCTGCCGAGCCGTCTTCATGGCCATCACCCACTGTTGTATTGCGAACACACGCATGTTCACTTTGACCTTAAAGGGGGGGTGAAACACTCAGTTTCAGTCAATCTCATGTCAATCTTGAGTACCTATAGAGTAGTATTGCATCCTTCATATCTCCGAAAAGTCTTAAGTTTTATTATATTTACAAAAGAAATATGGGCTGTTCCGAGTCTTTCCGGAAAAAAAACGAGCGCCTGGAGGCGTATCGTGTGGGCGGAGCTAAAGAATCACGAATGTGCACAAAGCGGTGACGTCCTCAAGCGAGGAGAAACCCATCGCTATCTCAGCTAATACAGATAATGATCCACAATCAAATCTGAGGCAGAAATAAATTGAACAGGAGAAACGGCAAAATCAGGACGTCCGTCTCTGTGGTATGTACTGTATTTAGGGGCCTGTCAACATTTGTGTGTCTTTACTCTCAGTTTATGAGGACATGATTCGGTTTATGGACTATTGTATGCGACTAGACCTTAGCAGTAGCAAGCAAAACGGTTTTGCACGTCGGAGTCAGACTAGTGTAACGTTATACAGAACAACAATGGAGTAACCGTTAGCGCATTTGAATGACGAAGCACGCGATCGTGTCGTTTACTGATGTTTACTCACGTGACGATAGCCAACAGCACAGACATTTGAAGCAGATTTACTCACCGGCTGCTTCCAAAGCAGGACCGAACCTTTATCGCTGGGACCGCTCCGTCAAAAACACACTTCTTTGGTATGATTTGGTGAAGTCCTGTGACAGCAGTGGCGTGGAAATCCACTTTGAGACGCGACTGAAGCGATGCCCTGAAGCTTCCTGTCATTTCTGCGTTCAAATCGGTTCAAATGCAGTGCTGCCTTCCCGGAATGCTGTGCTGAAGCGTTGAAGTCACTTGACGTCACCCATAGGAATAAAGTGGAGCGCGGCGCGCGACATAAGTCTTCACGGAGGACTGGATCTGCACCTGAGAGTCTGTCTATGGGCGTGCATTTCCTCTCTCTCGCTCTAGTCACGCGCGCGTAAATACTCTATCAAACGTCCAACATTAGTTTTTAAAACTTTGTCTATGTTTAGGATGGGAATCCAAGTCTTTAACAGTGTAAAAAGCTCAGTATGCATGAAACAGCATTTCACCTCCCCTTTAAAGGGTTAGTTCACCCAAAAATTACAATTCTCTCATTAATTACTTACCCTCATGTCATTCAACACCCCTCCATTCATGCCCTCACCCCTCCAATGTAAGACCTCCATTCATCTTCGGAAAACAAATGAAGATATTTTTGTTTAAATCCGATAGCTCAGAAAGGATTTTATTGACAAAAATGTCATTTCCTCTCTCAAGACCCATAAAAGGCACTAAAGACGTCGTTACAAAGCCCATCCCACTACCGTATCTCTACAATAATTTTATGAAGCGACGAGAATAGTTTTTTGTGAGCAAAAAAAATTAATAACGACTTGTATAGTAATGCGCCGAATTCAAAACAATGTTTAGAACGGTTATGAATCAGCGTATTGATTCATGATTCGGATCGCCAATGCCAAGTCATTTCAGCAGTTTGACGCGCGATAACTATGCAAGTCGTTATTTCGTTGTTTTTTTCCACACAAAAACTATTCTCGTCGCTTCATAAAATTACTGTAGAGATGGGCTTTGTAACGACGTATTTAGTGCCTTTATGGGTCTTGAGAGAGGAAATTACATTGGTGTCAATGAAGGCCTGTCTGAGGCATCGGATTTCAACAAAAATATCTTCATTTGTGTCTGATAAACAGAGACACAAAGATAAACGGAGGTCTTCTGGGTGTCGAACAACATTAGGGTACATAATTAATGAGAGGATTTTATTTTTTGGGTGAACTAACCCTTTATTACCTTTAATAACTATGGGGAATAATTGGACAAAATGTTGTTTTGAGTTTAAATATTTTTTTTCTCACTCGAAATCAACATGAAGCTTCAGAAAAGAAAAGTCTGCAGTAAGTGGCTTTGAGCCAAAGATGAACAGCAAGTTCAAATCCCAAACAACATCTCATTTTAACAAAATCGTCATAAATGGACTGCAACATGGCAGTCTCACATTCACCCATTCATACACCGACGGCGATGTCAGCCATGTAAGGCGCCATCCAGCTCGTCGGGAGCAGCTGGGGTTAGGTGTCTTGCTCATGGACACTTCGACACTTCAGGTGGAACCGGGGATTGAACCACCAACCTTCTGGTTTGTAGACAACCTACATGAACCACTGAGCCACTGCCACCCCAATAATATTGTGATAATATTGATAATTTTGTGATGTCATACAGTCCCCATGCCTAGTCTAAATCTGTGCATTTAGGTAAATATTACCCTTAAAAATGTATAAAAACAACAAGGAATGCAATCCAGAATAGTTTATAAACATAAAAATGTGATGCAATTTTATGAGATGCAATACTGACGTACTACACACTCAAAAAGTGCGTACTTTTCCATTATTTACTTTTACAGGGCAGAAGTATGTGAATTGGGATGCAGCCAACATGGACAACACACCTCGCAGGCCTGGAAACAGAGGTGGATGTTTGTTTGTTTACTGAGGCTTCTGGGAGGCTGGACGCGCTCCTTCAGTTCTCCTTTACACACACAGCAGCATGAGGGAGTTGTTTACACGGCTCGGGGCAAAAGCTTACAGACACTCGTTGCTAACCTACATCACAACCACCTGCCCCAGCAGACACTGATCTCTGAGCCAAACGAGTGGGAAAAGAATACAGCAATCACAACCACTGCCATGCCGGGAATTTGTGAACACTCAAATTAATCTGAACGGTCCTAACGAACTGATTCGCTAAAATGATTCAGACCTTTCTACGGTACCCCAGCCGGAGGCCCTTAAAAGACCCAATAAAGTGCGGCAAACGCCCTGTTCTCCCACTATTGATGTTCAATGGAGCATCTAAAACAGGCACAGCCCCCAAGAACCAAGAAACAGCCCCAAACCAGCTCTGTTGAAAAAAAAAAAACCTCACTCACCGCACACAACTAATGAGCGAAAACCGTATGTAGATTTTAAACAGGAACAAAGTCAGCGGAAGGTCAAAGGTGGCATTATTAGGGCTCGGCCCCTGAGGGCACGTCTTCCTCTGCCTTGATAAAACAAAAAGGCCTGTCAAATCTCAGAGGCCAAGGAAACACACACATAGCCTGAGGGCATCAGGAAAAAGAATGGGCAGATTAGTCGTCCTAGAAGCTAATTGATTAGTGAGGCAGACTAGTTCATTAAAATAAAATAAAAATTAACACCATCATGAGAGTTTCAACATGCTGACACTGCAAAGTCTCAAGTCTCAAAGTCACTGCCCAAATTTAAAGATCTCGGTAATAGTTCTGTGCAAAAGATATTTTGATATTTAGCATGTTTATTTGTTGAATATCTCTCTTTCGAACCAATACGTGATTTTGCATTTAGTACATGACATGTATACATCAAGTAAAATGATAATGTCATAATGTAATTTTTTTGCCATGCTGTATAAATACCCCTAAGAAACTAATTTAATCAGGGTTCCTGACCTGCCCTTATGAACCCTTTTCACATATATGAGGCTCTCAGGAGGTGAAGTTATCATAGGGTGCTTTCACACCTACCTTGTTTGGTCCGGATTTTCGGACTTTTCAGTTTGGTACGAACCAAAATTACAGGTGTGAAACCTCCCTCGGACCATGGTCCGGACATAACAGACGAAATTTGGTCCGACGAAAAGAGGTAGTCTCGGTCCGGACCAAACAGAACAAAGGTTCGGTTCGTTTCTTGTGTGAAAGCATTTTCTGTATAGTTCGGACTTTCAGACCATTTACAGGAAGTTCTGGTGTAGGATTAGTGAAAAAACACAGATTAAACTCACATGCAGTGATGGAGCGTTCAGCATTTTAAACAGAACTGCTTGTAGTCATGTCAGCTCGCGTGAACAGCGTGCTCTGCTTGTCTATACAAATAACTAACTGCGTTGCTCAGAAGAGAGAGAAATTAAAAAATGGCCGTACACCGCAGTTTAGTTTAGTGTAATTTAATGGCAAGGTAATATAATACAAAGTATAGCGTTATAAATGTACATTTTATTTTAAAAATGTAAGAAAAAAATAGAGCTAGATTTATGATTATATCAGTCTGTGAGTAGGATCCATTTGTCAATTTAAAAAAGATTTCATTTTGCATGTGCTTAATCAGGAGAATGAGATGCTGTTGGTCTCTCAATTAAGATGCGTGCTTTCCTGCAATCACGAAGAGGGCAGGGTTAAATACCTGACCTCTCGCATTCAGCGTCATCCATCCATCTCGAAAGGCTGACCGCGACGCAGGCAGACGCAGGACAAGAAAAATGAACGCTTCTTTCTGCTCCTTATTTCATCTGCTCTATTGTGATGGACACAAATCAGAGCGGGGATGCCCTCACGGATCCGCAGGGGGTCTTTGTGCGGGAGTCTTCTCCGATTTGGTTCCTCTATTCATGAGGAGAACTGCATATCTCCACACGCACACACGCACACACGCACACACACACACAAACGCACGCACACACAAACGCACGCACACACACACACACCTGCTCGTTCACTTCCTATAGCATCCTCGTCATCATTTTACTGACTACGTCTGGGGATGCGAGTCTAGACTAGGCCGCTACGTGTGTGTGTGTGTGTGTGTGTGTGTGTGTGTGTGTGTGTGTGTTTGTGTGAACTTCACGAGTGTGTGACGCAGAATGACTGTAGCCCTGCTGCGTCTTCACGCCACTCTGACAATTTTGATACAAATCGGCTCTGAAGGCTGAGGTCAGTGTAACGTAAATAACAGAGAAAACGAGTTCAGCGAGAGAATAAGGAGTTTTGAAAAGCCAGCGGCCGCACAATGGAGATCCGCAACGGGCCAGGGCTGGATGCTGAAACACATGGTAATTCATTTTTGAGTAAAGCTTTCTTAAATTTGAATTTGAAAAGAAACAGCAAAGAAGAAAGGGTGATTAAACGGGCAAAAAAAAAACAGTACAAAAGGAACAGGGTGCTTGTGGGAAGGCAAACAGCTCATAACACCACACAACCCAGCTGTTTACAACTATTAGACCCTAAAGGACAAATCCCAATGCATAATCTCCCTGCAGTTCACACATTTTCACAGACACATGAAGGTTACGTTTTACTGGGACTAGGGATGGGCGGTGTGGCCACAATCTTACATCATGCTATGAGTAATTGTAAATCACGTTAACTGCATGCATTAAAAATGCTAGAAACTCAATCCCATAATATTGAATATGACAATCATAGCATATTGCTGCGTTGTATAATAATATTAAATATAATTATGTAATATATTCAACTTTACAGGGATGAATATTTTTAAATAACGATAATGTGAGTGTGTGTGTTTGTATTCCTGTCAGTAGTCCTTTCAAAACAATTTATTTGTACGCAAAATAAAAGTTTGTGTTTACATGTGTCGTGTATAAAAATTATGTATACACACATGCATGTAGTTATATTTAAGAAAAATGTGTTATATATATATATATATATATATATATATATATATATATATATATATATATATACATACATACATATACACTTACACACGTGCCAGGTATATTTAAGAAAATATATATTACTAAATATAATATAATATATATATATATATATATATATATATATATATATATATATATATATATAAATTTTACTAAGAAATATATTATATATATTTCTTAAATATATCTGGCTTGTGTGTGTGTGTGTGTGCGTGTGTGTATAAAATTTTGTGTATTATATATATTTACACAACACATGTAAACACAAACTTTTATTTTGAAAGCAATCGTAATGAATTGATTTGACAGCGCTAATACTAAGTCAACAGGCTATAAAAATATATACATTGAAATTTTATTCAAGGGGAAAATTTATATAAATAATAGTCAATCTTTAGGGACCAATTCTCACTATTAACTAGCCTGACATGGTCATACTAAATTCTAGTGAGAATATGAGTCTGAAACTACTCCATTGGGCTGTGATCATGGGGTGTGTTTCAACCGAACCAGGAAAGACATCAATTGGATAGAGCTACAACCAATCAAAGCGATGCATTACGCTATTTGTCAAATGTCAACAGAGCTCAACTGCACTGTGTTGCCAGGTCCGCGTTTTTTTCCACGGGTTGAAGCGACTATTATGTGATATATAGACCCATGAGTGCGAATTTTAGCAGGCGACATTGCCAAAATAACACACATTTTACCCCCCAAACGCCATTTTTTTTTCCGGAGAACCCCCCGAGAAGCTATTGTTTAGGGGTAGTAGTTGGCAGATTTTGTTGTAAAACTTGGCAACCCTGTCTGCACGTGCGCTGGAATAAACGATCTTTGCCGGTTTTGTAAAAAAAAAAAATAATTTAATGATAAACAGAGTAATTACCCAACATGATCATCATTTCTGAGAGAAATTGTGAAGGTGAATGCATATACAAACAAGCTCTCCGTTTAGGATTCGAACAAATATAATCCAAACCCCTTTGATGACGTGCATGATTACGTTACTGTTTATCATCTGTCCGTCATCGTCTAAAGCCCGCCCTGATGATTTCATTGGTCCGAACAGTAGGGTTGGGAACCGAGAACCGGTTCTTATGCAGAACCGATACTGATTTTTGAAAAATACCGGAACCGCGCGAAATTCCTGAGTGTCGGTTCCGAAAACGGTTCTGGTGCAATGTGTGTGCGAAGCGCTGGGAGTATAGCCGCGAGCCGCGCTCCCGCGCTCCCGCTCTCTCTCTCTCTCTCTCTCTCACACACACACACACACACACACACACACACACACACACACACACACACACACACACACACACATATACTCACACTCACACTGTCCTAGCGCTGCCGCCTCCTTTCCCCTCACGTCACTTTTTTAAAATCCCCCACAGCGCGAGTCCCGCAAACGCGGCGCCGAGGAGCTTGTTTGTAATCCAAGGACAATGGCTCATTAGTTTCGAAATGGTTTGGGTACAAGCTGATCGCGTTGAAAATAAAGGCATTTGTCTAGCGTTATGAGCTCATTTGAAACATTGCCGCGGCTCATTTAAGAAAATGACAGCTCTGAAGAGACGCCGCTTTGGTTCGAGGTAAGTTAGTGCTAACAATAATAAAGAAAGACGATCAACACCTTATGTGTTACCACTGAAATGTGTGTATATATATATATATTTCCAAATGTAAGCCCATCTTATGCGGAATGCACGCTTCATACTGTCGTCTGCTCTGGCTCTAACTGTTTACTTTTTGCAAACCTTGTGAGCGCGCAAACGCTGCGACCTCGCACCAAATGTTTTTATTGGTTTATTAAGTACAAACAGGAGAGTTATGAAAAATTGAGCGCGAGGGATATGTTCACTTCACACAAAAAGATTTTGGAATGAGACGGCTAACTGTAGTAGCGTTTAGTCCACTGTCTATAATAGACTAATTTAGAGATCACTTTTTTTTTTTTAACAGACAACTTTGATCGGTTAACGTTGACGGTCAACCATCGGTCAAACAGTCATCGGTTAACATCCCTAAAACAGAGAGAGAAAATGTAATAAGAATTTCAGGTGTAAATTTGAACATGTTTATTTTAATTTCCATAAATTCCATATGGCTCGATTAATCCTGTAATATATGTATAGTACAGGACTTTTTTTTGACATTGCCAACCTGTAAATTCTTTTGAGAGCAAGTAATAAACACAAAAAAGTATTGTTTAAAGTTGCGTATTGTGCCTTTTTCCTTTACCACTATTTGTTTAATAATTTTAATGGAACCGGAATCGGAACCGGAATCGTTAGGCGGAATCGGAACCGGAACCGGAACCGAAAAATTTCTCACGATTCCCAACCCTACCGAACAGTTTCTGTTCGGGGATAATTACTCCTCTATAAATCGAGACCAGACCGAACTGCCCGACCTAAAAGTGTTGTGGGCGGGGCTATGTTTCGGCTGGCATCCAGGCTAACTATTACCTACTATAACTAGTTGCTTATTAGCATGCATATTACTCAGATATTGGCCATTTATTAGTACTTATAAAGCACATATAAATGCCTTATTCTGCATGATCATAATTTACATCCCTTAAACCCAATACCTAAGCTTAACAACTACCTTACTAACTATTAATAAGCAGTAATCAGTAATCAATTATTGTGGCAAAAGTCGTAGTCAATAGTTAAATGATAATGAGAATTTTTTTAAAAGTGTGACCTGCTGATACAGACTGTTACTACGATTTTTACTAAGTAGTACTATAATTGACTAGGGATGGCAAAAACTAAACATTTTCTTGACCGACTACCGAGCCTCATTAACCGGTTGAAACCGGTTAACCAATTGGTTTAAAATATGCTGCGCTATTTGAAATAGCCGCAATTTCGCAACTCTGTCGCATCTCTATGATCTCTCTGCCGCTCTGCTCTCACACACACACTGTCCCGGCACCGCCGCCGCCGCCTCCCTTCCACTCACGTCACTTTTTTAAAATCCCCTACAGCGCGAAACATGAGACCTGCAAACGTGGCGCTGAGGAGCTTGTTTGTAATCGACAAACAAATGGCTCCTTAGTTTAGAAATGGTTTGGGTACAAGGTAATCGCGTTGAAAATAAAGGCATTTGTCTAGCGTTAAAAGCTGATTTAAGAAAATGACAGCTCCGAAGAGATGCCGCTTTAGTTCGAGGTAGTGCTAACAATGATAAAGAAAGATGATGATCAACACCTTATGTGTTACCACTGAAATGTAGATGTAATATATTTCCAAATGTAAGCCCATCTTATGCAGAATGCACGCTTCATACTGCAAACCTTCTGAGCACACAAACCCAAACAGCTTTGAGTTTTTCAGGTGTGTCTAAAAGTAGGTTATAGTACAAAAATGTAAGTAATTACTAGATAAAATTTTAAATGATAATACTGGATAATCTTCATTATGAAAATTAAACACAGATTAATGTTCACATGACAGACAGCAGCAGGTTTATGCACAGGTCCAATATACTGTTACACAACATGCATTACCTTTCTCAACTATTAACGTTCCAAATCTGTGTTTAACTGAATACTTGTCAAGATGGGCAATTTTGTGTGTATTGCATCTTGGTACTTGCAACTCACAAGCTGTTTGAAAGGCGGCTTTATGTGCATGCCATTTATAGATCTATGGTGCACTGCACACACTTTTGATGCGAGTGCAAAACTTGCGGGAATTAGTAAAATGATGCACCATACAAGCACTATTTAACTGGAGCAAATGAGATGAGTGAGAGGATGCGGGTGTGTGTCCCTTTACCATCGGAGGGAAGAGACCGAGAACAAGCAGCTGACATTATTGTCTGTGTCGCTGGCAACAAAACGGAAAGGCTCGGAATTGGAAAGAGCGGAAAATCGGTCACTGGCTGGTTGATCGGTGCATCTCTGATTATTATTATTTTCAATAATCTAGACAAAGTTGAACTGTGTAATTTTAGCGGCATCTAGTGGTGAGGTTGTGAATTTCAACCGTCCACTGCTCAACCCTCTCTTTCGAAGCACATAGAGAAGCTACGGTGGCCGACACAGGACAAATATGTCATCTGAGAGAGGGAGCAGAGAGGTTCTAGCGTTCTGTAGAGAATTTCGTCCGTTAAGAGTTACTGTAGAAACATAATGGATTTTACTGTAAGGGGACTGTATGTAGATCATAGACCATAAAAAAATATGGACGACGTGGCATTATCCGTTTCCACTTGGCGGATTTAAAGCTTTCAGGCGGCCTGCGCTGCGTTGACATCTTGGGACAGAGTCTGCGCAGTAGCGATTTTGGGACCAGAGTTGCGTAGTAGAGAGCAGGAAGTAGAGCAGGAAATACAGCTGCGATATCAAAAGCCCACCCACACGCTCACAGACGCAGAACAATGAATTATGTTGGTGTGAAATATGTATGTTTTGGAAATGTAGAAATTAAAGCTAAAGCTCCAATCTGCTCCCAAAAATCACGAAAAAAGTATGTTAGTGCCTCAGTGACAACTTCACTCAGAGAAGCCGTCAGTCTCAGCTGTCAATCATGACGTCACACCCCCCGTTTTTAGAGCATCAAATAACTAACTAAAACTAAACTTATTTTTTAAAAACGAACACTTGAAATTAAATCATTGTGATGATAACTGCCTTCAATGACAAAAACTAACTTTGGGGGAAAAATATTTGTAATTTTATTGTTTAGTTTGCCTCGCGTCCTTTAGAAAACACAGAGGGGCGACTATACTGAGACTGGTCACCGGGGGGCGATCAAGGCGCGAAAGCTTCAGTATCTGAGAGGGGTGCTGCAGGCCTGATGTAGATAGAAATGGCTCAATCTAAGGTAATTAAAACATGATGGTTCATTAAGTAAGGTCTTTATACATCACTGAAAACATTGTGATGTATATTATATTGCATTTCTGTCTCCTCATTAATATTATATACAGCACCTTTCAATACTTAAAATAAGCAAGTGTTTACATCAAAAGATTATTGAAAAAGATTGAATAAATCATTTTTGTAGATTATCTATCTATCTATCTATCTATCTATCTATCTATCTATCTATCTATCTATCTATCTATCTATCTATCTATCTATCTACATGTGTATACCACGCTCACACACACACACGCACGCACGCACACACAATCTTTTTAACCTTCAATAAACTTTAACATCAAAAGATCAATGATAAGTTTGGCATCAGTGCAAAAGCAGTTCCACATCATGTTTCATAATTAAAAGCAGAAGACTGTAATACACTGTAAATATAAGTCACATTTGAAGTTTGATGTTGGATTTTTAAAACCATGCCTTTGGATAAGTCGAATGAACAATATAACACATTGGCAAGTTCACACATTTAACACATTTGACAATATATAGCAGCATCATACCACCAGCCCTAACTGTGACGCTGAATGAAACACATCCTGCCATTTGAGAAAGTGTCCCAGCAAACATTTCCACTGGTGAGTCGATGGAGGCACTGACTCCAAAAACATTACTGGATGAGCAACCCTCACATCCCAGACGGTTGGACGTCAGCACTTTCATTCATCATGAAAAGTTCATCTTTCATACAAGTAAGAATGAAAGTCTAAAGCTATTCTGAACATTAAGGCAAGGTGCTGACGGGCCCCGGAGATGACGGAGCAGTTTAGATGCACATTCTAGTCTGTGCTGTGTGTCTGATCAGCAAATGTGTCACTCATGAGTCACAAACCTACATCAGCTCGGTGGATTACATGGAATTCTACTTTTTCTAGGCTACACTAAGTTGTCACAACAACTACAACTGATTAGTGAAATCAAATAGTTTAATAAACAGTCATTATAAAGGGGGTGGAGGGTGACACAGTTTCAGCCAATCTTGAGTACCTAGAGTGGTATTGCATCCTTCATATCTCCAAAGACTCTTTAGTTTTATCATATTTATAAAAGACAGATATGCTGTACCGGTTTTTTTCCAAAAGCAGCCAAACTTGTGGCGGAGTGCAGTGGGTGGAGCTAAAGAGTGAGTACACACACAATACATTCTTGGCATTATCCCTCCTTGGATAACTTTCTATTCAATATACATTTGTTTTGCGTCATTATGCACTTACGCACCAATTGTCAGCAATACATTTTTGGAAATTTTTCCAACGGTTAATCGACACGTGACAACACCGGTAATACTTTTAAATCAGAAAGTAACATGCAAGTGGCTGCAGTTTCTAGCTGCAGCTGTGGTAACTAGAGCAGATCTGGCAACCTGGATGCTGAAATACTACCGAGTTCGTGATTGGTAGATAGGTTGAGGGTGGAGCTTCAGGCCAAAATTCAACATGACAACATCAACATCAGTTGAGGGCTGCAACAACAACTTTTAAATCACAATATCCTGGCCGGACTACTGTTGTCAGTCATATAAGTATTTGAAATTAACATGATTTCTTAATGTCTAGTTACATATCAGGGCCATTTTAGGATTAATTGAAATACATTTCTTACATACAAGATTCCTTTAAGAATTAGCACCAATTCGGGGGCGGGTTGCTTGCATTGTGGGTTCATTAGCCAATTATTCTTAGAGGAAAAACAAAACAACAAAACAGTATAATAACAAACTCACTTAAATAGGCACTTTTACATTTTGCTTTGAAACCAAATCTTCAGCCAAAATCTTCTTTCAGTCAGCTCTTCGCTCTCGTAATAAATTAAATCTAACTCCTGCTGCTGGTCTGTGCTGAGACTCTTGCTCGGATCATGCTTTATTAAGCAGATACGTTCCGTTTTTATTTGCATTGTCTGTTCTCTAACTGAACTAAATTATTTTATTATAAAAAAGTCAAAACGACAGAGGTGCCATGGTGGACAAGTGACCGATGTTGAGTCTGAACACCAGTTACACTGACTATCGTAGCAAGCCTACCGGGAACAAACAAACAGACTTGCAGAACTCCGTTGCTGCTCCGGAAAAACAAATTGCATCCACATTTTAAGGCTGGGTTATTCGGGAAGCTGAACAAGGTTCTCTTTCCCTCACAACCAGAAACACAATTCTTTAGTAAAATTGTTGATTCCGTAGTCTAAAAACAAAATGCCAGCGTAACCTGAACAAAACTTGTTGATGGACGTGCTCCGCATTCACTCATCCAGGAGAAGTGCCCATACAAGCAAATAGGGGTGTAAGAAAATATCGATACACATGAGTATCGCGATATTATGTTTGGGCGATACTGTATCGATTCTTAAAAACACTGTATATTAATAACGATGTATATTAATTAATAATGATATTTATATATTTATTTATTTACATCCAAGATTTGTGGCTTTGTGTTCGAATTAAACCACAGACTGTATAAAACTCAACAGCTAGATGGCAGTGTTATCGTAGAGTCAGAACCTAACTGACGCGGAGCCGGAGAAGCGCAAGGTGAATGTGTGTTCATTAGCATTAGCAAACCTCACAAGACGATAGAATTATTCCACTCCCATGGTTTACAGAGCTGAAGTGTGGACTCATTTTGGCTTCAGCTACAAAGAAGCCACTAAGGAAATCGACAAGAGTCATTTTGTTTGCAAAATAGGCAGAGTTAAAATCCAGTTTCTGACTGTTGCTAGAAAGTTAAGTTTAGAAATAAAAAACTGCTACTGTGAACCTTTAAAACACAAAGAAACCTGCAGTCACTTTACTACTTCCCTTGATTGCACAAAATAGTGATTAGTGATATAAATTATACTGTTTTAATTAAATAAAACAGTTACTTGTCATGTTTTATGCATATGGTTGAGTTCTTTATTCTTTTAAATTAATCTTTCTAAAAAAAAATAAAAAATAAGCCTCTTACAAAATCGCAATATATTGTATCCCCTGTATCGTGATGCATAAGCCCCTTTCACACTGCACGTTGGACCCGCAATATTCCTGGAACATTGCCGGGTCGCCTTCTGTGTGAAAGCAACCACGTCCCGGGATTGATTACCGAATTGAACCCGGGTCGGGGACCTAGTAATATTGCGGTATTCGACCCGGGACGAGCGCTGTGTGAACAAAAGCCGAAACTAATGCCGCAACGTGTACGTAGTTATCGTGCGACTCCTAGAGCTTGTTTTTTCAATAATACAACCCTGCAGTGCCAGAAGAGCTCGTCGGTGTTTTAAACGCAGAGAGTGTTCGTATACAAAAGAAACTAAAATTAAACAAGCAGAAATGTGTGCAAACTGGACACAAGTCGAGACCACGGAGCTCCTTACTATCCGCGCTGAAGCGGAGATCGCTCGCCATTATACGTCACATCAGGATGTCACGTGTCAACTCGACCCGGGACCGTTAAGCGTTGTGTGTGAAAGCGCACATATTACGGCATTTCGCTGGCAGTGTGAATGGACCAAATCTAGCGGCCCCGGAAACAAATGCCGGGTCGCATTATCCGTGTATTTATCGGAATCGCAGTGTGAAAGGGGCTATATTGTATCGCCAGATTCTTGGCAATAGACAGCCCTACAAGCAATCCCGCCTATTATGATATCACACAGGCTCATATTCTAAAAAACTTTCCGAAACCTGTTAAAATCCGGAAGGAGTGTATTTGGCACAGAGATACTGTCATATTTTGTTCATGTTTAGCATGAGGCCATCCTTAAAAATATTTTGGTTTGCAGTAACAGTAAAAAATTTAAAAAAAAAGGGTCGGTAGGTAGGTCTATATATTTTTTTTCAAATTTTAATACAAAAAAAAAAATGTAAATTTTTGGTGATGGTGATTACGTAGGTATGAATTTAAAATTGGCATATCGTGACATCACTGACTGGGTCTTCAAGCCGTGCCTTCGGGCGTGTAGGCTAATTTCCCGTGATATGTTTCTTATTTTTATGCTCGATTGTGTTAACTCAGAACACGCAACTATCTGTGTCTCTGAAGTGGCTTGCACTTCTTGCCAGACCAACGCATCTGGTGATATAGACTAGTGCATTTGAATATTAAAAAGCAAAAAGTTGTTTTTATGAATTCAATTAATTAAGTAGCTATAACCAGCTATTCAATCAAGAGCAGTGAGTGAGTCCTTATCTTTTGTTTGACAGACAGCAGTAAAGGCTACTGCCCCTTTAAGACCTAATACAGAGATATGCATCGTCTTTCTCAACTGTATAAAGTTCTCTTAAGCCATATAACTTACAGACTGTCTGATGGATACTCATCAAGATCGACATGTTGACATACTTTTTGTGTGAGTTTATCCGTTCAAACGCAAGACTTGAAAGAACTCAATATTTGCGCGCTGTGAGACGTGCGCGCGCTGCGCACAGAGACAGATCTTCTCTCACTGCAGAGGGTTCTCATTGGCGTCTTCTGGCGAATATACTGAGTGATGATGGCGAAATGACTGGTCATACGGCAGCACTCGCATGCATTGAACACAGTTTACAAATATAGACCGTTTTGCCCATGTTTTCTTTTATTATCGCTGTTGTAGTGCACGTGTATCCATCGACAGAACCATACATAAAGCATTATTTTTCAAGTTACAACCAGTGCCGCCGCTCCCACCACGCGCTTGGGTCGAGCAGAACACACGCTACCCATAGCAACGCGTTATGACAACGACATTTCAGACTGACAGAGACAAGATAAACGGCTTTTCCGCCATTTGTTACTGTTTTGTACACGTTGTTATATTAATTATAATTCAAAATCTGTTTTATTCGCCACAATATAGTAATGATAAATGTTGAGAGGGGCACTTTTGATTCATTTTCAAAAAGGGCAGGGGCTCAAACTAAGCCCTCCCCTCTGCAGTGCACTTGCCTGGTGTGTGTAACGTGTCCATGGTCCTGACTCCTGTCACACGGCGAAATCTCCGACAGGGCTTTAACAGTCTAACGTTACAGTGAATGAGAGTATGAGCCGAGCCGAGCCGAAACGAACGCACGTGCAGGCCATAGTGTGACATCCGTTAACCATAGTGTAAACATAGATGACGTCACGGGTTTTTCTATAAACGAAAGAACGTAGCCTTCGTTTGTATGGCCCAGGCAATTTATACATTTATAATACTTACTTAAATATAATTCATATTATTTTATTACTGTTGTATTAGTTGTTTGAAAAGTAAAAAAAGAAATTGGTCGGTCTTAAAGCCAATTTACAACCGGCAAGTCGGTCGGACTAAAAGGAAAAAAAAAAAAAAAATTGAGTCGGCCCTAAATTGACAGGGTCGGTCGGGTTACGGCAAACAAGAATATTTTTAAGGATGGCCTGAGAAGCCCAACTTTCTAGTGTAAATAACTCAAAATGCATGAAACCGCATTAGATCCTCTTTAATTTTTTTTAAAAAGAGCATCTTGAGACATCTGAATAATTTACTCTGTCACCAAACTCTCGCCAAAATGCTTCACCCTCAAACTAAAGTTTACTATCAGAAGAACCGCTTTTGCAATCTCACGTCTAAAACCTAAAGTCACCAGATTCATAGTAATGCTTTACCAAACACACAAGTCATCCGACCAATCAGAGCGAAACAGTTTCCACAGGTTTTAGCCTGATCTATTTTAAATCACAACCTCTTTTCAATGAGAAGGAGAGAAATAGACTTTGAAAGAAACAGGCTTTTCAAAACTGTGTAGTGGCACGTGTCACATCAGAAGGATTGAACTTGTCTAATCTCACTTTCTAAGTACTGACTGTGAAATGACTCATTCGTGCAGCAAAACAGGATCCCAAACATACACTGCTTATGGAAACATAATATCTTAAATTAATATCAGATTCAGGTTTATTAGTGCAAATGTTAGTATATAGCAAAAATGTTTACCAGGATCTTTTCAGATCTTACATACATAAGGAATTATAAAGACCTGCAGAACTAAACTCATCCACCAGGCAGCCCACATATGGCTCAACATGTGCTGAACACAAAGCATGTAATCAAACACACAACTCATTCACTGACAAGTTTCCCCTACAGTCATTTATACTGGTAGAACATACAGTGAGAGAACTCACTGACATCAAAACCCTCATGATAAAAATGATTTTCATCAATATTACACAGAGGAACCAGGTGCAATAGCAGACAATGCATATTGTGAACGGTATAATGAAAAGCAGAAAGTTAAACTAAAGCCTGGAGGATACAAGTGACTAAGAAAGCAATCCAACTGAACACCTCATAAAGTGAGTTTACGTGTGAAAACTAGTCATCAGCATGAGTCACCAAAGCAGCTCAGTATGTCTGATTTCTTACTGTCCCAATAATGTTATGGGCATTGTTACTATCAATTTTTTTTTAAACCAAATGAAATATTTAAAATATTTGTATTTAAAAATTACTAACATATTGATTAAAGATATCTGCATAACTTTTTATGGTATTATATTTCTGGAACTTTCACAGAAAATGATAGCGAGAGATGAATTGATAATAGAGAGATGATGGGAGAGTTAATGGAGAGATGGATGGAGATACAGACAGAGGAAAGAACAGAGAGAGTAACAGAAATAGGAGCAAACAGAAAGATCTATAAGGGAATGAATAGAGTCAGGGGGATGAACAGATAGAGAGACAGAGAAATATAGCGGGATGGATGGAGTAAAGACAGACAGAAGAGTACATGGGGACAGAAAGAGAGATATACAGAGAGTAACAAACTGATTGATAGAAGACTACATCTTAAGAGATAAGAGGAGTAAACAGGGATGTGGTGTTAGATCTATAGAGATAGAGGGGTAAACACAGATTGAGTGTAACTACTGCATCTATAGAGGGAGCGCAGCTGGGCGCCCGGGACTCATCTACTATTGTTTTGCTCCAACTGCTCTGTTTCAAATATCTCAGTTCATAAAGCAGACTGAAGCAGACACGCCGGCAGCATGAGTGAGCGGCGAGCGGACTGCGTGTGAGGGTGAATGTGCGTGTGTGCTTAAGAGAGAGAGTTTCTCACCTGGAATAAGAAAGAGCTCCAGCTCTGCTCCATCATCGCGTCTCACTCACAGAAACAAAGCGCTCAACATGGCAGAGCGAGACTTCCGCCACCCCGCGGGCCGTACCACTCACGGGACGGGGGAATACATTAACAGTCAGAATTAGTTAATGAATAAAACTCAATTCAGTTCTAGAGTATGGTGATATATCAACACAGATATACACATATTTCGGTAGAAGGCACTCGGCACATGCTCTATGGGGCGAATGTCAAGAATTCCTGAATTTAGTGTGTTTTCAAACACCCCTGTTTTTCACCTCCATCTCGATAAACTCTCGGGACGCTCCAAAAAACAGGATTGAAGTTGATGAATAGCGCGGAACTGTCGCGAGACTCGTCATAACTCACTGCGCGAGACTGACTGCAGGATTTATCTGCATGTATCCGACTGAACATGCTCTGTGTGCATCTATATCCTACATTTAATACACATTTTTGTACTTTTAGAACAGCGTTATACATCTATTTGTGGTATTTTTGTACTTTTAACACAGCGTTATACATACTGTTTGTAGTGGTTTTGATTAATCTAAGAGACTTAACTCTTTTGAAACTTTTCACTAAAAAGATTTGCTCATAGATTCGTTCATTGCTGTGTTCGAAATCGCCCCCTATACCCTCATTCACTATTCCCTACATTAGTCCACAAATATAGTGTGAGCTATAAGTGAGCCGCTTTTGCATAGTTTGTGCTTGCTGTTTAATTTGAAACTTTCAAAACTGGCAGCTCCAGCAGAAATGAAAAAAATAAACATAATTAAAAGTTTAATAATAACTTAAAAAGTAATGTATACCTGTATGATATTACTCTTTACCCAACATTAGACAAGCCGTTTGGAAGATGGATGATTCAGCTGCGGGTACCAAGTCGCAGGAATGAATTTGGCGTGACCCTCACAGTGCATTATGGGTATTCTCTAACCAACGAGTGTACATAAGTTGTACACTCGTTATGGTGCAGTGTGTGATTGAAGGAGTGCATTCGATCTAATGTCCACTATGGTTTCGAACACTACTTCCTCTCATATAGTGCCTATTTAAGGGTAAAGGGTTGAGACACAGGTACAGGGGTAAAGACACAGGCCCTGTATGAGTTCTGGCAAGTGAATAGGAGAACACACCTAAACACATTGAATCATTCACTCAACTGAATTAACCTAAACAAGACCCCCTCAGGATGGTCTTTTATTCGTTTAGTTAATTCATGAACGAGTGCTGTGTTCATAATCGCCCCCAATTCACTATTCCCTACATTACTCCACTAATATGTTCACTTGGGGGAGTGAATGAAAACAAATGAGTGAATTCAGACACTGAGGCAACTGCTTTTTCCACTTTTCTGCTTGCTGTTTATTTATCAGCAAGCACAAATATAGGTTATGGGGCGATTTTGGACACAGCCAAGATTCGCTGAGATGAGTAACTGAACAAAAAGGCTTGTTTACTTAAAAGATTAATTTAAAACACAACATACGTTGTATTCGCTGTACAATAAAACTAAAACACTGGCCACTAGGTTTCAAAACAGCGATGGGGAACTATTTGGCGGGAGCTTAAATAGCTGCAAAGTCTGTATTCATGGGTTGGGCGGCTATACTTGTGCCGATGCTAAATGTTGGTTTCAGTGGTGTCAACAGGGCAAATCTTGGGCTGTGGACAATGTGAAACATGTACTCTGATGAGTCCACCTTCACTGTCTTTACCATATGGCAGTTACAGTGAGGAGAAGCCTTGTGTGAAGTGTGAAGAGTCTTAACACCCGGCCTGTTACTGCCCAGAGTGAAGCATGGGGGTGGATCAGTGATGTTTAGGCTGTAATATCATGGGCTTTCTTAGGTCCACCACTTGTGCTGGATGGGCACGTCACTTGCTAAGAACTAACCTACCAAACCATGGAGAACCATGTGCACCCAATGGTTCTAATATTGTACCCTGAAGGGGGTTCCGTGTATCAGCATGATAATGAACCAATACACACAGCACAACATGGAAGTGGAGTTGAACATCTCCCATGGCCTAGTCAACAGATCTGACTATTATTGAGTCACTTTTAGGTGTTTTGGAGAAGCGAGTTAGAAAACATTTTCCTCCACCAGTATCACATAGTTATCTGGCCACTGTTCTGGATAAGGGATGGCTCAGAATGCCTCTGGCCACTGTTCAGAACTTGCATCTGTCATTCCTAAGACAAATTGATGCTGTATTGGCTGCAAAAGGAGGACCTACTACACCGTACTAATGAATTATTGTGGTCTAAAACTAGGCATTTCAGTTTCATTGTTCAACCCCTGTATTAAAATCCCCCAGCAGACAAACACAAATGATTTGCTGAAGAGACAGCTCGGTGTACTTCAGGATTGTTTTATAATGAAGAGCGACATACAGAACGAGTCCTGAACTGAATTAACCCGATTTATTATCAGCAGGGTTCCCTTCTAATAGGTCACAAAGAGATTAAAAGACCAAGCTTCATAAGGAAGTTTTTTTTTCTTTCCAGAAGCAGTTTAACAGTTATTTTTGTGTAGCTGTCAAACATTATCCCCTGGTTTCACAGACAAGGCTTAAGCCTAGTCCCAGACTAAAATGTATGTTTGAGCGGTTTTAACTCAAAGAAACTTGCAATGCCAGTGCCATTTTTTTTTCTCCAGATGCACATCAGTAATGTTTGTTTTTCCCATTACTTTTTCAAAGCACATTTATAAAAGCTACTTAAATGTCCTGATTGAACTAAGGCCTAATCGTGGCTTATTTTAAGCCCTGTCTGTGAAACCAGGCCTATATAATAAAAAAAAATATTATAAGGTTACAATCTATCAATCTATAATGTAGGCTACAATAAGTTATATAAAAAACATTAACTGAAAAAAACGATTTTATCACCTATATTAATTACATTTACTTTTTAAAAAAAAGCACATTGGTCTTTTACTTTATTTTAGGTGACCTTAACTACTATTTACTTACATCAAAAAGTAAGTATACTAATGTTCTTTTTGTGTTCATATTGCATTGCAAAACACTGATATACGGTGGATATGAGTAAAACTAGGGACAGGTCTGGTGGTATGGATAAGTTTAAGGGTGTGTGTAAGGAAAGTGTCAACAGTGTAATTACAAATGTAATTATAGAAATTAATTACAGATGTAATTACAGGCAGGTCATTTTTAAAAATGCAAGAATAATTGCAAGTAAAAATGTATGTACACAATAAGCATATTCACTTTCAGAAAAAAGGCACAACAATTGTTACTGGGACGGTACCTTTCAAAAGGTGCAATTTTGTAACTAAAGGGTGCACATTGGTACCTTAAAGGTACACATTAGCACCTAAAGTGTAAGTATTAGTACCTAAAAGGTACAAAAGTGTCCCCTTTGAAAAGGTACCGCCCCAGTGACAGTTTTTGTACCTTTTTTTTCTGAGAGTGTTGTGTACATAGTAGTTAAGGCCAGCTAATATAAAGTGGGTCCAGCACACTTTTCTGGTATTTTCTGTTTTGAAGGAAATGACTACTAGCTTTTACAGAAAGGATCTGTTATATTTTGCCAGCTACAACACTGTTGCACCGGGATAAGCTGATTTGTGCAGTATGTTCAGTGAATATATAAAATTGTCTCACTCATGTCCAGTGAAAAAGGTTAGATTCACAAGGAAAAGTAGATATTTCTTAAACATAATTCGGGTAGCTTCCAAACGACAACAACTGAAGCAAACAGAGGGACTTAAATACAAAAAGACAATGAACTAAATGAAGACAGCTATGTTCATTAATGAATCACCATGACAATAATAACTGGAAACTATCAAGGGAAACACAGGAAACAGATAACTGAGTAAAGAATACAAACTAAAAGTCCATGAAAATAAAACTAAGAACATGATTGTGACAGAAACGTGACCTAAATTTGCCTCTCATATGCATTTTAGTTTAAAAATCCTTTTCTTCTGCGATGACCCTACTGGGAGGACCTTTTAAACTGCTTATTCTTATGTTTAGCACAAATTTGTGTAATGACCCGAGGATTGAAGGAAGAACAGTGAGGTCAGGTGTGAAGAAACTGGCAAAGTTGATTTACACACAATCCAAAAACTCTGCAATAAAAAATGATCGTGATTTTAACAGTAAAAGACTAAAACTGAAAAAGAAAAAACCTGTTAAAGCCACAATATGCAATTTTCGCCTCTAGAGGTCGCTTATTCAAAACAAAGGTGTAGCTTGATGACGCCTTAATTTCACAGAGCTTTTATTATGCCGCAGATGACCGCTTCTGCTTCTTCCAGTCATGTGTATGTGGGTAAATCCAAGCAGTGCATATTAGATACATTATTTGAGTGTGTTGAAAGTTATGTTATAATACTACTCGGCGGCTGCTATGAGACATTTTGCACACTGCAGTGAGCTAGATGGTAAACATGGTAAAACATGGTACTAAATCAAGAAAACACGATTTAAGACTAACTGTGTTGAGCTATATGACAATGATTTGTTTTCTGTCGATGATGGTATCCAAGCAGTTGCTCACCTGTCTAATAAAAACACATAATATATTAAAGTGTCTTTTGTTTTTCTATAGTTTCTACAAAATAACTGAGGGTAACACGGGTGTGATTTCATTGATGGGCGACGCACGGACGTGGCCCATGTCCTGGTTAAAATTATTTCTCTCATTATTTCTCTGGATTTAAACATTCTTGGAAACATTTGGGATACTGTACAAGTCAACAAAATATATAACATTGTTCTAGTGGTTGTTGGATATTTTAATCCAAAAATCTTAAATATATTGAGCCTTTAATATGTTTCCTTATATATAAACTGAATAACTGTAATAGATCTAATGTAATTTTACAGTAATTCTTTTTAAATTTAAGTGAGAAAAAAACAAGTCATTGTATAATTTACAGTGAAAACATGCCCCAAATTCCCTGCGTGACATTTCACATTTGATGTATTTTCATTGAAATAACTGTTTCTTCTTAGATTTTTTTCGAATCATTTTTGTACATTAAAGTTTTATGTTACATCTAATGTTGAATTAATGTTTATTTCATTACTTGTCGTGTTTATTTGTTTATTTGTTTTTTTTTAAAAGGATCCCCATTAGCCTACACCGAGACGACAGCTAGTGTTCCTGGGGTCCAAACAATACATACAAAACCCAATAATTACAATCACAATTACTCCAAATATATCATATGTAAATACACATGAGAGAACAACAACAACAACAAAATAATAATAATAATAATTAATAATGAAAAACAACATAGCACATAATACAACCACACTCAACCAAGCCAGACAATATTATGATATTGAAAACAAATACAGTTTTTTGTTGTTGTTGTAAATTTCATAGAATTGTTTTTACAGTGAGACTGGTGGCCATACTGTAATTATGATAATTTCACATAATAATTTCACATAATACTATATTATATTACATAGTATATACTGTTCCCAGACTCTTTCCAGGTTTCATCACTCTTTTGGCTTTTCTATCAAAATACCAGTGATTTTAGATATATATTGGGGGGTGAGAAACTTTTGGATATGGTTTGGTTAGTAAAACTTATTTTAAATATTCAATTGGAATAGTTGGAATAGTTCACCTTTAATGGACGCCCCATTTTTGTTTTGTTTTATTGCAATTCATACCACTAAACTCTCAAGCTTTGTGCGTTCTAGATGTATTAAGGCTCCAAGACCAGAACAAGAGACGTTGCATTAATATAAATTTGAATTAAAATGAATTCTGAATAAAATGCATAAAAATGTGAACAGATGGAGATTTTGTAGATTATTACATAACAGGAAAACCATAAAAGCATGCAGAAGGAGGGATTAGTGCTGTCAGAGAGTTGGTCCAGATGAGGGCGCTATAGCCATGCAAACAAGTTGGAACCACCATCACTATCCCATGGTTCAATATAGGAATAATCATGCAAGGCAATATTTCTACATAAATTCATACACCGGACATGATTGTTTTGAAATGAAAAGACAATAACTTGTATTAAATAAGTATATTTATTTTATTTTATTTACAATGTCAATAGTGTGCACTCTCTTGTCAGAGGCGGAGATAAGTGGAGTATTTTTCCTTTCTACACAAGTAAATGTTTAAGTATATACTTTATCAATGTTTTTCTTTAGAAAACTTTTACTTCACTGCATTCCAAAGCATACTATATAATGTCATACTTTTACTGCACTACATTTCATAAATAAAAGTTGTTGTTTTCTTACCTTTAATACTTAATTACATTAAAAATTAACTTTCTTACTTGTACTCCAGTAAAACTTGAGTAAAAGTAGGCTATACAGTACTATATTTTTAATGTAACTAAGTATTAAATGATATTCAATATGAAATGCATTGCTGTAAAAAGTAGGCTACAATAGTATGCTTTGGAATGTTGTGAAGTAAAAGTTTTCCAAAGAAGAACACTGATGAAGTACATATACTTCAAAAAACAAAATTACATAAAAAATACTTCAATACTGTCCGCATCTGACTCTTGTATAGGCATATTTATACAATGTGTTATTATTTTTAGGGCTATTGAAGACTACCTATGATTCATATATTAAACTATTTGTTTAATTTGTATTTTATTTGTTGCATTTAAAAGTCCTTGTAGATCAGACAAATTAAACGTTTAACTTATTCTAAGTATCTCTCAAGCTTAAAGTCTCGTAGTCATCCAGAAGGGGATCCGTTGATTTAATCAACTCTTCTTGAAGGGATCATATCCAGCCGGGCTCTGTGAGCCGGGAGCGCGCTCAGCTGGTGCGCGCGTCCCACTGACCGTCAAACGCTGTGCTAGACGCGTTTCCACAGGACCGGTGCTGCAGTTCAGTGCGCACCGGGGTTCGCCAGACTATTTCAGCACTGTTTCAACGGTAAGTATGTTTATCATTAGCGGCGTTTGTCTTTAGTTCACTGTACAGGTGACAGGTGAACAGACTGTGTGTTTGCTTTGATGCGGAATAAAGAAGCTTAGTAAAGCGCATTACGCGAACCAAAACATTCATCTTAAAGTCATATGATGTGATTCACTTTATACAAGAAATTATATAAATACAGGTATGAGTATGTGGTGTAAATACTGCATTAAGGGGTAATATATTAAAGGCACAAATAGATTTTAAAAGCTTCGTAGATTTATTGGCTGAATCAATGAGTTTCTGCCGGTAGTTTATTTATAGAGCTGAATTCAACATTACACAATAGACATGATTCTGCAGGCGAGGTCAAGCAATTTCCTACCATAAATATTGTTAGATAGTTTTGAGGTTCAAAATATTGTAATTCGAAGAGGAAGCGTTCAGGGGGAGAGATGAGGAGTTTCAGGAAGTGATTCATTTTACTCGTTTTGTTTGGATAATCGGGAAAACTGATCTTTTTAAGATAATCAGTATATGTCCCTGTGTTTTATATCAAGTTGTTGTTGTTATTGTTGTATGTCATTGTTCCATAAATTGTATAACTCTTGTTGATGATAAAAGCTGTAGGCTATGACTCTTGCCGATTTTTGTACCTGTCAGGAAAGGTAAAAACAGCCAATGAGAGTGTGCGACGTCACACAGGGGTTTTCCGTCAATGTTCACTTTTTTTACACTTACTTTTTTGAATAAATTATGTGGCTTATTTTGCAAAAACAACATTGTAACTGTCATATGTTTTATATTGTACTTTATAATTATAAAATGACCTCATGATTTACTCACCCAGTGAGTAGTGTTGGGTGTAACTAGTTACTAAGCAATTAGTTACTTTAATTACTTTTCTCTTGAAAAAGTACAGTAATAGATTACTCTTATTTTTTCTGTATTTCATTTACAGTTACGTCTGACGTAATTGAACTAAATAATGTGTATAGACTGTAGAACACACACACACACACACACACACACACACACACACACACACATATATATATATATATATCTCACCTAAAGGATTATTAGGAACACCATACTAATACTGTTTGAACCCCTTTCACCTTCAGAACTGCCTTAATTCTACGTAGCACATCCAGGGCACGAAGCTCCCGTTCCACCACATCCCAAAGATGCTCTATTGGGTTGAGATCTGGTGACTGTTGGGGCCATTTTAGTACAGTGAGCTCATTGTCATGTTCAAAAAAACATTTTTAAATGATTTGAGCTTTGTGACATGGTTCATTATCCTGCTGGAAATAGCCATCAGAGGAAGGGTACATGGTGGTCATAAAGGGATGGACATGGTCAGAAACAATGCTCAGGTAGGCCGTGGCATTTAAAAAATGCCCAATTTGCACTAAGGGGCCTAAAGTGTGCCAAGAAAACATCCCCCACACCATTACACCACCAGCCTGCACAGTGGTAACAAGGCATGATGGATACATGTTCTCATTTTGTTTACGGGAAAATCTGACTCTACCAATTGTCCAATTTTGGTGAGATAGCGTCTTTTTCTATTTGTAGTGGAGATGAGTGGTACCTGGTGGGGTTTTCTGCTGTTGTAGCCCATCCGCCTCAAGGTTGTGTGTGTTGTGTGTGTTGTGTTGTGGTTATAACGAGTGGTTATTTCAGTGAAAGTTGCTCTTCCATCAGCTTGAATCAGTCGGCCCATTCTCCTCTGACCTCTAGCATCAACAAGGCATTTTCACCCACAGGACTGCCGCATACTGGATGTTTTTCCCTTTTCACACCATTCTTTGTAAACCCTAGAAATAGTTGTGCGTGAAAATCCCAGTAACTGAGCAGATTGTGAAATACTCAGACCGGCCTGTCTGGCACCAACAACCATGCCACGCCCAAAATTGCTTAAATCACCTTTCTTTCCCATTCTGACATTCAGTTTGGAGTTCATGAGATATTCTTGACCAGGACCACACCCCTTAATGCATTTAAGCAATTGCCATGTGATTGGTTGATTAGATAATTGCATTAATGAGAAATTGAACAGGGGTTCCTAATAATCCTTTAGGTGAGTGTGTGTATATATATATATAATGTAATATAATAGTGGAATTATCATCAAAATGTAAAGTCTAAATTTAAAAGTTTTTATGTACCCTTCTCACATTTGTAATACTTTGGTCAGTTAATAAGAATAATTTATGTAGTTTTATATTTTTTATTTAATTAAAAGAGCCATTTCATGTAATTAGTAATAAGTAATTGAATACTTTGTGGCGAGAGTAATTTGTGTAGTAATCTAATTACAATATTGAAGATGTTGAAAATGCATTAAATTAGTAATAAGTAGTAATTAATTACTTTTTTAGAGTAACTTACCCAACACTGCCCTCAAGTCATCCCTAGGTGTATATGACATTCTTCTTTCAGACGAATATCAATTTATATTTTAAAAAAAAGTCCTGGTGAAGCAAATTTTTGTGTGTTTGTAAGAAAAAATATCTGCATACACTTTATATATTATACACCTACACATTATATATTACATATTTAACACATTATAATGTACAATATTTAGCTCCCATTATAATGCTTGGATTAGCCAGGACATAACTCTGATTGAAATTGTCTGAAAGAAGACTATGGTACACACCTAGGATGGCTTGAAAGTGAGTAAATTATGGGACAATTTTTATTTTTGGGTGAACTATCCCTTTAATGTGCCTTTTAAACCCCATGACTACTAAAGTCACAAACTCACTACTACAGGCTATTGCAAAAGGGAGGAAGCCTTAAAAATGTCTTCTGTTTTTCAATCTGTTGTTTTAGAGGAGGGCTTCACTCGTTGCTGAGGTGCTGTGGAACTGGTGCTGGTCATGACTGAATGCCATTATTGATCTGTATGGTGTGAAGAAACCGACATCTGGTAGAATTCTACATTTAGGCCCAACCATGTTCAACTTGATCAAGAAAGATAAAGACAAGGAGAAGGATGGGACAAAAAAGGAGAAGAAGGAGAAGAAGGAGAAAAAAGAGAGAATGTCTCAAGCCGAGCTGAAGAGTCTTGAGGAAATGAGCATGAGGAGAGGTTTCTTTCATCTTCATCGGAGCAGCTCTAAACGGGAGTCGAAAGGGAAACTGGAGATTTCCAGCCCCATTCCCATCAAAGTGGTCCGAAACACAGAGCTCAGCCTGACAGACGTGGACCTCAGGAAACTCTACTCTCAGGGTACCATAACGCCCACTAGCTCTAGCGATGACATTAAGGGGGAGCAAGATGTCCGTCGGTCATCCGTCAAAGAACAGGTGTCCAAGTTTGACTCCATAATGATGCAGAGCTCCCAGGTGGAACAGAAGCAGAACTCCCAGGTAGAACAAATCTTAAAGCGGTTTTCTTTCTCACAGAAGAGCAAAGAGGGAAGCCCTGTAGGGTCGACTGCACCATCAGGCCAGAACTCCGCCATTCCCTCACCTCAGGTAGAGGTCAAGGTATTCAATCCATCGCCCCTACATATGCCCCACCAAAGAAATCCTGTGAAGAATGTCCAGGTCCCAGAGTTAGTGGACCGAACGTTCCCTGCAGACTTGTGCTTGCCTGCTTTGGCGCCTCCTCAAGTTCCTGTGCCAAGGGAATTGGAACTTCAGCGCCGCAACACTGGCGACTTCGGCTTTTCCCTTCGTCGTATCACCATGGTAGACCAGCATCCCGATGGGTCACCCTACCGAAAGGTGGTCCACTTTGCCGAGCCCGGCGCTGGGAATAAGGACCTGACTTTAGGGCTGGTGCCAGGTGACCGTCTGGTAGAGATCAATGGGAGGAACGTGGAAAGTAAAAACAGGGATGAGATCGTAGAGATGATCAAGCAGTCTGGAGACACGGTACGTCTGAAGGTGCAGCCCATCGTGGAATTGAGTGAGCTGAGCTGCTGCTGGCTGAGGAACACCAGAGGCCCATACTATGAGGTGAGAGACACAAATTTGTAGACTATAAAAGTTGTGATGTGTTAAATCACACAATGAGGACATGCTCTAACACATTGAGCCAAGGAGCCATTTTGGAAGGCATGGGTTTGAGCCTGGTTTGCATTATGCTCTTTTTCTTCACATATTTTCTGTTGTCTCCCCATTATCCATAGGCCAATAAAACCCAATTATTTGGTGTCAGTATAGTCAGATAAATAAAGTTTTTTTGTTTTTTTTTAACTAAAAAGCAATTTAGATAGTATGTGTTTGCTGTTATGACATTTCTCAAGAAAAGTGATACAGTTTGAAGGTACATACAATGTTTCAGCAAATTTTCAGATGGAGGTTCAGTTACAGCCTTGAGGTATTCTGTGAATTCAGAGCAATTTGAGTGTGTCTGTTGACATCTGAAAGACCGTTGTGCAGAGAGCTGTTGATGATGTCAACAGTTTCAGTGCGACAGCTCGGGAGTTTAATAACCTGTCTCATGCGTGGTTTGTCTTACCCATAATGCATCTGTATTTGTGTATTTAAGTCCCATCTGAGGGGAACAAAGAGCAAAATGTTAAATGAAGTTCCAAGAACGAGAGAGCCTTTTATTTGTTTACTGAATTTTTAGTGCTATTTCCGACAACATAACTTGACTCAACTAGACAGTAGAGCATGACACCAGTAATGTCAGCAATGGTCATGGATTCTATTCACAGAGAACGCATGAACTGAAAAAGTGTATACCTTAAATGCCATGTAAGCATTTGACAAATGCATAAATGTAGATTAGACAATATCTTCTAGAATGGTAAAGTTCTTTGTTTCACTGTTTGCTACAGCATTAGAGACCTTTTACTTTTGGCTTTGCTATATTCCCAAGTTGCTCTCTGACACATTTCCATCGCTGTATCCTGACATAGCTGAGCGAACGGCCCAGTTTCAGAATGTGGCCCGGTAGCCCTCTTAGTATTGTTCAGTGTTATGTCGTAAAGCATTGATTAGGTCTACTGATAATAGGACAGTGAGCACTGAGAGTGAGTATTTCTGTTAAGGTCAGGTGCTTTGGGTGAAAGCAGAAGTGATGTCAGCAGGGATTGTTTTCTCTTAATTTTCTGTCACTGTGATTCCTCAAATATTTCAAAATATCAGCTGCCGTCGTCTCAGACAATAAATGTCACAAGCGCAAAAGTCATGTTGAAAGTCACGCTTCATACATTTCCCCAATTATTAGATGCTTGATATTTAAGCATGAAAAAACAAAACCCTTGTGTGATATGTACTACATTTAGCTGTCTTAATATATAGCAAATACCCCATCAGGCATAACATTATGACCATCCTAACATTGTATTGGTCCCCGTTTTGTTGTCAAAACAGCCCTGACTAGTTGAGGCATTGAATCCACTAAACCCCTGAAGGTGAGCTATGATATCTGGCACCAATATTCTAGTAGAATATCCTTTAAGTCCTGTTAGTTGCAAGGTGGGGCCTCCATGAATCGGACTTTGTTTGTTCAGCACATCCCATAGATGCTCGATTGGACTGAGATCCAGGAAATTTGGAGGCAACACCTCAAACTCATTGTGGTGCTTTTCAAACTATTCCTGAATCGTCTTTGCTTTTTATATTATTGTTATAAAATGGTGTACATGATCTGCAACAATGCTTAGGTAGTTGGTACGTGTCAAAGTAACATCCACTTGGATTGCAAGACCCAAGGTTTCCCACCAGAACATTTCCTAAAGCAACACACTGTCTCCGTCAGCTTGCCTTCTTCCCATATGCATCCTGATGCCATGTGTGTTCCCCAAGTAAGCGACGTACACGACCCCGCCATCCACGTGATGTAAAAGAAACATGATTCATCAGACCAGGCCACCTTCTTCCATTGCTCTGTGGTCCAGTTCTGATGCTTATATGCCCACTGTTGTTGCTTTTGGCAGTGGACAGGGGTCAGCATGGGTATTCTGACACCTTTCTATTAGAACCAGTATTAACTTATTTAGCAATTTGAGCTACAGTAGCTTATCTGTTTGATCAGACCACATGGACCAGCCTTCGCTCATCACTTGAATCAATGAGCCTTGGCCACCCATGACCCTGACACCGGTTCATTACTGTTCTTTCACGGGACACTTTTGATAGATACTGACCACTGCAGGCTGGGAACACCCCACAAGAGCTGCAGTTTTGGAGACTTTACCCAGTTGTCTAGCCATCACAATTTGGCCCTCGTCAAACTCGCTCAAATCCTTATGCTTGCCCATTTTCATGCTTAAACATTTAGGACAAAATGTTCACTTTTACTATATCACACCTTATAAACCGGTTCCGTAATGATGAGATAATCAGTGTTATTCACTTCACCTCATAATGTTATGCTGATCTGTGTATATTTGTATTGAGATATGCATATGATGTTGTTTTTTTCCAATTTTCTTGGTTTTAAAGTATTTTCTACTTCCATTCACTACTGAACTAAAGCACTTATATTTAAGTTTAAGGCTTTTTGGATAACAATACAGAAGGCATCAATATCTTTCCTGTCTTTTTTAAGTCTTTTGAGAAACTGATCAGTTATGGAGTTTAAATAATGATGGCATATTTTTCAACGATCTGGGACAGATTGAATGTCAAAATAAAATAAAGAAATTATTTCTCTTTATTCTCTCTCTCTCTCTCTCTCTCTCTCTCTCTCTCTCTCTCTCTCTCTCTCTCTCTCTCTCTCTCTCTCTCTCTCTCTCTCTCTCTCTCTCTCTATATATATATATATATATATATATATATATATATATATATATATATATATGTGTGTGTGTTACAAAATACATTTTAAATATATATTTTTAAATTAAATAAATTAAAAAACAATTTTATAAAATTATTTTTATTTTGGAAAGAAATATAACCACAAAATGTGTGTTTCATTAAATTATTCTTAATGAACTAAGAAAAAAGGCTGACATCCAAAATCTTATAAGTTAATTCGATCTGGCTCAGCACTAAACCAGAGCTCAGTGAAGAGATTAAAGTGCATTGAGTGATGTATTTGTGATGTAAAATAACGTGGGGGAGTTAAAAATATAGAATATTGTGTTTCTGTAATGTAACGTTTGGCTTTTTGATCCGTAAGAGGTTTATCCTGGTGCAGCTGAGAGCATCTGGCCTGATTTTACAGAGCAGCGCTACACACAAACAGCATTTCATCAAATGGTGTGAAAATAGGAAGAGACAGGTGTTTGAAGAGAACGTTTTGGTCAAGCTAATCAAATGAGTGTGGCGTGGATCACATGAGTCAGCGATCACTCTTGCTAAACCTGTTGTTGTGTTTGAATAGGAGTGTGTGTAGAGAACTGAGCCCTTTATATGCTTTCTGCTAATGGATAACCAGAAAAATCTCAGTGTCAAAGTCTGCGTGTTATTTCAGCACACCATCAACCATTGCTAATGTCAGACCATTAGCAAGATTTTTTAGCCAACCCAATATAAAAAAAGAAGAAAAAAAGCTATATTTTTGTACATTAACATATACACCAATCAGGCATAACATTATGACCTAATATTGTGTTGGTTCACCTTTTGCTGCCAGAACAGCCCTGACCCGTCGAGGCATGGACTCCACTAGACCCCTGAAGGTATGCTGTGGTATCTGGCACCAAGATGTTAGCGGCAGATCCTTTAGGTACTGTAAGTTGCGAGGTGGGGCCTCCATAAATCAGACTTGTTTGTTCAGCACATCCTATAGATGCTTAAATGGATTGAGATCCGGGGAATTAGGAGGCCAAGTCAACACCTCAAACTTGTTGTTGTGCTCCTCAAATATCCTGAACCATTTTTTGCTTTGTGGCAGGGCACATTATCCTGCTGGAAGCCACCAGTCACCAGGGAATACCGTTTCCATCAAAAGGTCTCAAAATAACATCCACATGGATGGCAGGACCCAAGGTTTCCCAGCAGAACATTGCCCAAAGCATCACATTGCCTCTGCCGGCTTGACTTCTTCCCAAAGTGGTGCCATGTGTTCCCCAGGTTAGGGACATCCACGTGATTTAAAAGAAAACGTGATTCATCAGACCAGGCCAGTTTCTTCCATTGCTCCGTGGTCCAGGTCTGATTCTCACGTGGCCACTGTTGGCACTTTCGGTGGTGGACAGGCGTCAGCTGGTCTGCGGCAATACTGCCCCAAACACAACAAACTGTGATGCACTGTGTATTCTGACACTTTTTTTTTTTTTTTTATCGGAACAGGCATTAACTTCTTGAGCCTAGTTTCCTACATGGATATATATTTGTGCTGTAGATGCCTCTGGGCAAATTTGCCCCAACAATACTGAAATATCAGTTTATCAGTCAGAGGAGAGGCTGCGAATCTGGGACATTCAAGTTATATTGCCCAAGTTTTCACCTAGTTCCTTTTACCAAATACTAAAAGCTCATAATATTAAATGTTATAATAATGAAACACATTTATGCATGCCATCTCAAACTAGGATATTATATGGGATGAAAGATGTCAGACCAGCTGCTGTAATGAACTGCACCCTTTGTAATAAAGTGGCCTGTCTTGCCCAGCCTGCGGGGGGCAGGACTCAGGAGTCCCACCGGGTTTTTACTGGCCCACTTTAAGCCGAGTACAGAAAAAGATATGACACATTTGGGATTGGCCTAGAAGCAATTATTCTATATAAAGATTGTGATACAGAAATCTAGGAGAGCTGCGTTGTGAAATGTGTCGCTTGTTGCATTTATATTTATGAAAAATATGTTAAAATATAGATAATTGCACACACTTGTATGCTGTATTTCAGTACAACATTTTATTTTCACCTACTTCAAACCACTTGTAATCCAGTTTAACCAGGTACTAAATGTTCTGAAATAGTGTTGCTGCATAGTCATCCTCGTTCTTTGCATTGCAAGCATTCATTTCTATGCAAATTAGGATTTATATAATTTATTCACTAAAATTAGCTCTTTTCCTGATGCAGCGAACTTGAAAAAAGCAGAAGTGTGCATCGAGGGCACATATTGGCTACAAAGGGGTGCTCACGAGCACCCTTCTGAATCCTAAAATGACAAATGGGACACCCTACGTGGACTTCATGGATATGGCAACCATTGTAAGTCCACAAGACTGAAAGTGCATATGAAATGTGCCATTTGGGACAGAACCTAAGCCCCAGGCTGAATGAAATGTAAATGTACTCCTGTACAGTAGAGGGCGAAACTCAAAAAAACCTTTCAGCTGTACTGCCATTCTGTATTGCAGAAGAAAATAGGATGCAGGAGAACTAGAGATGAGCTGCGTCCCTCTCCAAATTGTTATGCCCGTTAATTGCAAACATTGCACGAGTGTCGACTGCTGGTGTGGTGATTAACTCTCAAAAAAATGAATCTATATCTTCACTTCAGTTAAGCACGATCTGCTGTGATGTCACAATCAAGTTGAAATGTGGGATATAGAGCTGCTTGAAGTGTACATCGGAGTAGACCCTCGGTCAAAATTGAGGGGATGATGGTGTGTCCATATAAACTTCCCTCGTCCACTTTACAAAGTGGAACACCCTTCAAAATGGAGGCAGGGATTCCTCCGAGGGGAGGGGCTTAGGGAAGTTTGCGAGTGCGTGTCTAAAAAGTGGAGTGGAACGCAGCCATTGTCTAATTACTGGGAGAGATGAGGGTCCGTGGCTCTACCATTGGAGAAAGCGTAACGGCCATCTTGAATCACGTGTGCCTTGATAACCAATCACATTACAGCCTTTGAATTACTGATATCCATTGAACGTCTGGTCACCTCTTGCCTTTGGGTCAACACTCTTCCTTCTGCAATAGAAACAAAACAAAAAAAGAACACAAATGTGTTGCTTATCTAAAGTAATTTTTGCTAATTGGTATGGTTGAATTGGTTAATCGAAGGTCAGTAGCAAAGATGTTGGTTAATGAATAGAGATTAAAATAGATTAAATGTATTATTTCATGTTTAATATTCTGATTGTCTAAAACAATAACTAGCATGTACACAGCGCACGCAACACCTCTGCACTTAAACCTGATTTATCTGCATGTGGACAAAAGAGGCATCAGTCAAATAAATGGACAAACACAATAACTTGCATTACTTATTTGAAAAAGAGACTCAGATATTTTGTAGTCTGATATTGGAACTTATGTTAACTTCTAATGTGTCACACCCAACACTGAGATACTGTAAAGATAGCAACACTGATATCTGTTGTCATTTTCCTCCATAATTGAAATGCTCAGGGAAGGCAGATACTCTTATGTCATGCAGCATGGGTGGCCTTTTGCCAATAGAATGTTTGGCATTTGTTCAATCATAGTGTCTGTGAATGTGACAGGAAACCCTCGTGATTTTTTTGACAGGTTTGATTGTTTGTGCTGATAGTTACCAGATAGACAGGTTTTGGCTGCATTACTGTACTGAGAAGAACAACACTTAAACACACACTCTCACCTCACACCCTCTCCGGTCCGCTTAGCTGAAGGATTGGTTTCTGAATGAATGAATGAAAGAATCAACACGCTCTTCTCAGCCTTTTGTGTGTGACTGCTTAATCTGTTGGTAAATCCGAACAAACAAATGTTTTCAGGGCTTTTTTGACTGATAGTTATACATGAGCTTGTTTTAAAAATGCATATCAAGGCAAAGTTTTCCTTGCTCTTTTGAAGGAAAAAAGACGTTTGCTAACCTAAAGCCAATCTTGCTTTATATATATCGTGCCGATATATAAAGCAAGATTGGCTTTAGGTTAGCAAACGTCTTTTTTCAGTACCTTGACCTATCTATTCTGTCTATTCGTGAATAAACGTATGTTCAGTGCCTTGACCTGTCCTGATGAAATATGCCGATACATAAAGGTTAGCCAATCATAACAGCTGATTTACACTGTACATCCAGTCTTAAAGGAAGTGTATGTAAGACTGTGGCCAAAACTGGTACTGCAATCACGTTCAAATGACTGTAGAGCGGTGTATCCCCTCTCCCTCCCCCTGATTTGAGGTTGTCAGATAGCTGCAGGTAGCTGTGGTAACTAAAGCAGATCTGGCAACCCGGATGCTGAAACACTACTGACTTCGTGATTTGTAGATAGGTGGAGGGTGGAGCTTCAGGCCAAAATACAACATGACAACATTAACAGCTGAGGGCTGCAACAACAACTTTTAAATGACAATATCCTGGCCGGACTACTGTTGTCAGTGATAGTATTTGTAGTTGAAATTAACATGATTTCTTAATGTCTAGAGACATACAGTGCCTTGCGAAAGTATTCGGCCCCCTTGAACTTTGCGACCTTTTGCCACATTTCAGGCTTCAAACATAATGATATGAAACTGTAATTTTTTGTGAAGAATTAACAACAAGTGGGACACAATCATGAAGTGGAACGGAATTTATTGTATATTTTAAACTTTTTTAACAAATCAAAAACTGAAAAATTGGGCGTGCAAAATTATTTTTATCATTATTTCATCATCATCATTATTTTGTTGTATTTTGGCCTTGGCGGGCGGCAGTGGCTCAGTGGTTCATGTAGATTGTCTACAAACCGAAAGGTTGGTGGTTCGATCCCCGGTTCCACCTGACCAAGTGTCGAGGTGTCCATGAGCAAGACACCTAACCCCAGCTGTTCCCGACGAGCTGGATGGCGCCTTACATGGCTGACATCGCCGTCGGTGTATGAATGGGTGAATGTGAGGCAAAAATGTAAAGCGCTTTGGATGGCCATAGGGTCTGTTAAAAGCGCTATATAAATGCAGTCCATTTACCATTATGTTTGGAGCCTGAAAGGTGGCAAAAGGTCACAAAGTTCAAGGGGGCCGAATACTTTCGCAAGGCACTGTATCAGGGCCATTTTAGGATTAATTGAAATACATTTCTTACATACAGTTCCTTTAAAGTGTTAAAGGTTTTCGTTCATACTATACCGGTTAAATTTTTTTCATTTTTTTTCGTTACAAAAAGGACCTAGTTGCGACAAGTTTTTATTTTATTTTAAGTACTATTATGTATTTATGTATAGGGTAAACTTTTTAAATGATGAAATACACTACAATTCAAAAACGTGGCCAATAAGATTTGTTTTGGAAAGGAAATTAAGGTGCACTATGTAATTTTCCGTCCACTAGAGGTCAACTATTCTTTGAGCGCACAATCTTGGAACTGTGAAACAAAGAATGTGGTCTTCAACTCACAGCCTCGTGAGCAGCAGGACATTTATTATGCCACAGTCGCCATTTCTGCTTTTCCGGTCATGAGTATGAGGTAACGCAGCTCTGTTTATCATATTACATACATTTGAGTGTGTTGAAAATTATGTTATGATGTTACTCTGTGCGCTCAGCGGCTGCTGTGACACTTGTTGCACACTGCAGTAAGAGTAAAGCGTTTCTGCAAAATAAAAGCCGAAACCGAGGGTAATGCAGAAAGGACGCATTTGACAGGTGACTCCCTCACACGTACCGGCTCCTTGGTTAAAAATGCAATTTTCTCACAATTTACAAATAGTTGGAAACATTTGGGATATTATAAGCACTCAACTGAACAAAATAACACTGGCATAGTGGTTTTTAGATATTTTAGAGATTTTTTTTTACATAGTGACACTTTAAAACCTTTATTCTACAAGAAGGACACATTAAATTAATCAAGAGTAACAGTAAATACATTTACAATGCTATAAAATCTTTCTATTTCAAATAAATGCTGTTCTTTTGAAACTTTCTGTTCATCAAAAAAAATAGTATCATGGTTTATGCAAAAATATTAAGCAGCAGACACTTTTTCAACATTGATAATAATAAGAAAAAAACATTTGAGCAGGAAATCAGCATATTTCATTTAAAATTTATAAAGAAACCAACAGTCGATCAGTCTAACCGTTAAATACAGTATCTGCATGGATGGCTATGTCCGTCAATGTTTGCATTCTAAATAACCACCATTGAGTTTTGCAAACACTGTGCTGTATCTTTTAGTTTTTTTGGGTTGGTCTCAATGGTTCTCTTTTTTCGTGTGCTCTGAGAGGGTTCAACGGCCTGTGGACTATTAATGTCCTCTGACTGCTCTGAAACAATCTGTCTGTGAATGGCTTCATTAACTAGTATCAGATTAGATTATGTAATAGATTAACTTGGCTGCAAATCAGGCACTGAATACAGGAAGCGTCTTTCGTCTGTCATCAGTGTCTGCTGTCCCTCCGTCCTCTCTGTCAAATCTCTCTTTATGTCTCCACTTTGTTTCCTGGCCGATGACCCAGAAGTCTTTCTTGAGCTGTCAGTGTCACCCCAGTGCTGTCGTGAGATTGAGAGGGCCGTAATAATCACGCTGGTCATTGGACAGACTTGGCCGTCCACAGGGGTCCAGGAAGTGGCTTTAGTCTGGATAATTATCCTGGTTTGGACCGCTGGGTTATTGTGATGACCAGCTGTGTTTTTGGGCTGATTTGCACTGGTATTTGGCAGTGGGATTGTGTGAAGCTGTCCGGTATTCAAGCTCTAACTGCCAGCATGTTGGCACAAGGATGATTCCAGCTCTGCCAGTTTACCAGTCCATTAAACGTGACTTGGTTAATGGGAGCAGCCAGTTAGTCACTTACCTGCCGTTTTCACGCCCTCAGAATACGGCACAATGCATAGAATCAAAACAATTCCCTTTTTTACTTTTACTTAAAGGATTAATTCCCTTTTAAAATAAAAAATACCTCATGATTTACTCACCCTCAAGACATCCTGGGTGTATATGAATTTCTTCTTTCTGATGAACACAGTTATATTAATAAATATCCTAATGTTTCCAAGATTTATAATGGCAGTGAACGGGGCTCATGAGTTTAAAGCTGTGTGATATTTTCCCCCATCTAGCGGTGAAAAGGTATATGACCATCCAGGTCAATCCAATAGTTTCTGTTCCTCTCAATTGTGATTTCGTTTTAACTCCTACGGTGGCCGATTTAGTCCAAGATTAAAATGGCAACCCCCCTCTTCACATTCGGCACGGTACCATCTACTGTCTATGGTGCCACTGAGTGTTAAAACGCGAAAGGCGAAGCTTGAATTTACGGGTATGTCCCTCTTTGGCTAATGTACTTTCAAGATGGAGGGGCAACATGGCGACCGACATTTGAACCCCTCACCCGTATGTATTTTCTATGGAATATTATAAACTTACGAGAATACTTTATAACTTGAAAGAAGTAAATATACATTAATGAGCACATATATTTTTGAAAGAACTAAGTGTTTATATAGCTAAGAATAAACTAAAAAAGTTACACAGTGTAGCTTTAAAGCTCAAAAAAGTGCATTCATCCATCGTAAACATACTCCACATGGCTCAGATGGGTTAATAAAGGCCATCTAAAGCAAAACAATGCGTTTGTGTTGCAAAAATATCCATATATTACACGTTATAAAGCAGGGGTCTTCAACGTTTTTCAGAGCAAGAACCCCTTAGGCGATAGAGACATGGGGTGGGGACCACCGATACAAAATGTGTCAAACAGAGCTACATATTAAGCATATAGCCTTCGATATTAATATAAACTTACTATATTATGATTAAAAATAAGATATGTTAAGATCAGAACTACTATGCACATTAATGTTGTTGCACATGCATCACTGTCTGTATATTACTTGGCATTGTTAAAATTAACAACGTGCTGCGATTAAAAAACACACAAAAAACATTCATTAGTTGTTTGGAGTTGTTGTAAATTATTTTTATTGATTTGCAGTCATACATTTATTTTACTTATCAGATGGACAATTAAACATTTACCTGAACTTTAGTTTCAAGTTTACTAAAACAACATTTTAATATTACTGTGAGATGGACAATTAAGAATCAAATCACTATAGAGTGATTTTTTTTTCACACAGTCTCCTTTTCCCCAAATAAATGAAAAGCATGTCATTAATATCTTCTCTCTTGCTGTATCAAAATCTCACCTACCTGTCCTCAGAAATGGTCAAGTCAAGTTCAGTTTGTGCAAGATTACAATGATATAACACATTTTTTTTAATATTATATCCTAAATTGTGGATAATTTAGCTATTAAATGCTGAAGTAAATATCTGGAGTGTTAACGATTAAAAGAAAAAACAACAATCATACAAAACCGTGACCCTAAAACCGTGATACGAACCGAACCGTGGGTTTTGTGAACCGCGCCACCCCTAATATGCACCTAAAACACAATCATCCATTGCAGTTTTCATCTATTGCTTTTATTGTTTTTGGTTGTTTTGTTCAGTTATTGTGGATATTTAAAATGTTTTCCATTTTCAGTGTCAAATAGTCTTTAGAATTAAAAGTGTATTGATATTTGAAAAGGTGTACCTGTATTATTTTGACATTATCATTATTTTAGATAAAAATGGTCTCAGAACGACAATATTATCGTTTATTGCAATAATTTCTTGGCTAATTTATCGTCCAGCAAAATTTGTTATCGTGACAGGCCTAGTTCGTGTTTTCACAGTGTTCCATTAAAATCAGTAATCAATATCAATATTCACTGAATAATGAATCTCTTACTTACATTGTGATGTCTTTGTTTTCAATTCACGAGAGAATTCACGAGAGCGAGCAGAACTCGACACTGAATAAAAACTGAGCGGTGAGTGGATTCTAACTTAAACACCTCTGATTGGCCATTGCGTTCCAGAGATCATCAAGCATGTCTGTGGTTGGATACATTTCTCACCGCTGCAAAACCCGTTGTGAAAAAGAATTTTTCACATTCTCCAAAACGCAAAATCAAACGCAATGTTTGCTAAATATGTTTCTCCAATAATATTACAGTATCAAAGGAGGGTGCTCTGCTTTTGTTTCAGGGTGCTTATATTTGAATTTGACTTTGTGATGTTTTCTCCCCATGTTATAATTTGTTTATTAAAAAAAATATTTTTGATCAAACATTAATTAGCGGCGGACCGGACCCCTCTGCAGTACAACTGCGGACCCCTTAGGGGCTTCGAACCACGAGAGGCGTTACTCTTTCTGCTTAAAGCTACACTGTGTAACTTTTTTAGTTTATTCTTAGCTAAAATCACTTAGTTCTTTCAAAAATATATGTGCTCATTAATATATATTTACTTCTTTCAAGTAATAATGCATTCTCGTAATTTTATAATATACCATTGAAAATACATACATGTTGAGGGTTTGGATGGCGGTCGCCATGTTGCTCCTCCATCTTGAAAGTACATTTGCCAAAGAGGGACATACCCGTAAATTCAAGCTTCACTTTTCGCGTTTTTACACTCGATGGCACTGTGTCGAATGTGAAGAGGAGGATTGCTTGAGGCTGCTATATGATGATGGAGGATCGCTCTTAAGCCCCTTTCACACTGCACGTCGGACAATATTCCCGGAACATTGCCGGGTCGCCTTCTGTGTGAAAGCAACCACGTCCCGGAATTGATTACCGAATTCTTCCCGGGTCGGGGACCTAGTAACATTGCGGAATATGTATCAGAGTCGGAAAAGAGAATTAAGACGGCAACGCGACAGGCAAATCAACAAGACAAAAGTAAATATTGGAGTGGCCTTTCCAAGATGGAAAGAGCTCATGAGGAGCAACGATTTTAAAAAGAACGCCGACGTTGCCTGCTTTCTTCTCGACAGGTAATATTAATTCAGCCTATTTGTGAATATTGGAAGTTTTATTGTTGCTTGGCTAATTATAACATGGTGTGCTGTGCATAACACTAGAACGACGTCTAGGATAGTTTTCCTCGCGTCAATGATGAAAAAGTATTGTTTACCTTATAACATAAATCCGTGTTCTATGACGGATAACATGAGATTAATATTTTAATTGCATTATAATTTGTTTGCCTTACGCTAGTGGTGTTGTACAATATACAGAATAACGATAGCACTGATAAAAGTTACTTTACTAAGATTAGCTTGCATTCGTCTGGGAACCTGATAGCTGATGTTAGCAATGAACTCGTTAAAAATAACGAAAACGTAAAACTATTATTAATTTTACATTGATTAATTTGATCATAGATCTTTTGGTAAATTAAATAACTGCAAATTATAATAGTTTTCAAAAATTACCTCATCACTTGAGTTGAAGCAACATTCACCGAAGAGGTCGAACTGGAAGCCATGACTAAATCGGCCACCGTAGGAGTTGAAACGAAATCGAAATTGAGAGGAGCAGAAACTATTATTCACTGGATGGTCATATACCTTTTCACCACTAGATGGGGGAAAATATCACACAGTGTAGCTTTAAGTTGAATACGGAAGGCGGACTGGCGGATCTTACTTTATAAAGTTTTAAATATGTATATTTTTCTTATATTCTTTTTTTTAAAATATATTTTCAAAAACCCATCAATTTACTTCAGAAGGCCTCTATTGACTCCCTGGAGCAGTGTGGATTACTTTTATAATAGAGGAATGCACTTTTTAAGCTTTAAGTTTGTGAACCCCCGTTTACTGCCATTAAAGTCTCGAAGTCTCAAACATCTCACACAAAAAAACATGTAGGGCGAGACTTGATTTAGTCCATCGGGAACTGACTGGATGATCAGATCATTGTTGTTTGCTATTGGCCGATCTCATGTGAGTGAACGTCCTGCGCAAGTAAACATGTGAGAAGAGAAGAGAAGAGAAGAGAAGAGAAGAGAAGAGAAGAGAAGAGAAGAGAAGAGAAGAGAAGAGAAGAGAAGAGAAGAGAAGAGAAGAGAAGAGAAGAGAAGAGGCTGCAAGGCGGAGAGGAATTAATTTTGATAACAAAGGCACATGAATTTAAAAAAAAGAAAAAGAAGGGTCAATTTTGATTGCATTGTGACTTTAAAATTACATTTTGAATGTCATTTGATGTCGTCATATATGCAATTTGATTTGATTGTGTAGCTTTAGGTTTCATAAAGGTGAAGAGTGAATTATTATTATGTTTGGCTCTTACGGGTTGGGGAATGTTTCATTTTATTCACAGAATTGAATCCATCCGTAATTATTGTAATTTTATTGTATCATTTACTTAAGATTTTGATGCCTGTTTAGCATGAGACTTGTGTTCTTACATCATGTAGGCCCTTTTCCCATACCAGGTTATGGAAATCAAGACCAGACATGCAGCTGTTATCTGTCCGCAAGGCTTGTGCCCTCAGGATGTTTCTGAATGAGTGAAACATCTGTTTTTTGCAACTTTGTGCAATATTTTATGAGTTTGTGGAGCAGGTGTTTGAATCAGCCTGTAGTTTAGCACATAGAAGAATATATCCACCTTCTTTTGTATCGTCAAAACCTGTGTTTTCCAGTTTTTATTTGTACACTATAAATGTATAGATTTATTTTCAATGGCAACTGAATAATATGACATATTGAACATATTGTAAATATGTAATTTACTTTAACTAAGTTCTATGGGTTGCATTCTCCTCAGAAATCAAATTATGCTATGCTAATCTTTACTATGCTAGCTATGCTTTAATCCTAGTTTTGATCAAATCCTTCATGTATAGTATATATATTATATAAATATAAAGCATTAATTTATTTAAAAGCAGATAAAAAGCACAGTTTTCTACTCCAATAGCACTTGGTATTAACAAACATTGGATTAGCAAGAAGAGCTAAGAATAATCAGGCTTTGAAGGAAGGAGGTGCTACATTTTCTAACCATAGCAACGAATAGGCTTCTAGGTGGGGCTTAAAAAGTATTTAGACCTCCCACCATGTGACATTATGTACTTGTCCGGAGACCCTCCTAAACTACACACTTCATCACACTAGTAATGTAAGTTTTGATGTGTGTATGTGATAGTGGATATATGTGTTTTGCCATTTAGTCCATCACCCGGTTTATATCTAGGCCTACTCTAATCATTTGCTATAGTTAAGAAAGAAAGAATGTTTGATAAAGTTAACATTAGTCTTTCATTGTGTCCGTTTTAAAGCATTGAAGTCCTGAACGCAGAAGAATTGCTTTCAGTGAAAAGAAATTCACTGATCCATCAGGATTTTGTAGAAAGACCACACAGAAACAAGAGATCCATCTGCACGGGGGAGCTAATCAGATTAAGGAGCCCACCGCGTCCTCCATAGACAACTCCAGCCTGTTTGTGTCCTGTTTGGTAGTCCTGATATGATACAATATGACAGGCCTGGGCTGGTCTACAACCCCATCAGAATATAAGGCCTCATGGTGGGTTTGTATTTGTGTGGTTGTCAGTCATTAATATTATGCTTGTGAAATTGTATGCATGTTAACGCAGAATCATTTAATCAGTATCAGTTTTAAATTTATTAATTTTGTTGCAGCACAGCCCATCAGCATTCCCCACGTTGCCAACCTTGGCCAATCACAGAGGATCATTGCAGTTCTATGAAGTTAATCTGATCAATTTTACCAGAATTAACAATCACCTTTACTGTTTACTTAAGCTTAATTCTTTTTAATCACAGTGAATCAGTTAAGCTTGCTAATGAAAATAAATCTGCACATTTTCTGAAGCACTACCCTAACGAAACAAAAATATATTGCAGTATATTGGAAAATATCATGTAATATATTAGTGTCACGTACACACAAAGGAAATGGTGCGAGGACTCAAGTGCAGAAAAGGATATATTTATTTATAACAAATAAAACAAACTCAAAACAAAACCCACGAGGGGGAAAAACACACAATAGAATAATAAAATATAAACTTAAACAAACCAACAGAATCACAGGGAGAACGGGAGACGCAGACATTACACAAGGATCCAACACAGACTGACAAACACAAGGAGAATATAAAGGGAACAAACAAGGCAGATAATGAGGGAGAACAAGTGGGGCAAATAAACCAATAATCAGATAACAAGAAGGGTGGGGTTGACAGTAGCACATGCAAGACATGACAAAACCCACATGTGCACACAAGACAGGACAGGCATGTGACATTACCCCCTCCTTAAGGAGCGGCTACCAGACGCTCCACTAGGGACGGGCGGGACAGACCAGGGAGGGACGGGAGGGACAGACCAGGGCGGGACGGGAGGGACAGACCAGGGCGGGGCGGGAGGGACAGACCAGGGCGGGGCGGGAGGGACAGGGGAAACAGACAAGGAAGGAACAGACAAGGGAGGGGTCAACAAGGGACACATGAGGAAAACAAAAAGTTCAGGCACCCAGGGCGGCGCAGGGAGAGCAGGACGCCTCAGCGGCGCACGGAGAGCAGGACGCCTCAGCGACGCACGGAGAGCAGGACGCCTCAGCGGCGCACGGAGAGCAGGACGCCTCCGCGGCGCACGGAGAGCAGGACGCCTCAGCGGCGCACGGCGAGCAGGACGCCTCAGCGGCGCACGGCGAGCAGGACGCCTCAGCGGCGCACGGAGAGCAGGACGCCTCAGCGGCGCACGGAGAGCTGGACGCCTGGGAGGCGCGGCGAGAGCTGGACGCCTCAGCGCCGCAGGCAGAGCTGGACGCCTGGGAGGCGCGGCGAGAGCTGGACGCCTGGGAGGCGCGGTGAGAGCTGGACGCCTGGGAGGCGCGGTGAGAGCTGGACGCCTGGGAGGCGCGGTGAGAGCTGGACGCCTGGGAGGCGCGGTGAGAGCTGGACGCCTGGGAGGCGCGGTGAGAGCAGGACGCCTGGGAGGCGCGGTGAGAGCAGGACGCCTGGGAGGCATCTCCGGCCCAGCGGCGTCCACCGGAATGCGATCCACCAGCACAGGGACCACCGGAACACTATCCACCGGAACAGAGACCACCGGCATCGGGACCACCGGAACACGATCCACCGGAATAGAGACCACCGGAACACAATCTACCGGTACAGGGACCTCCGGAACACGATCCACCGGAATAGGGACCACCAGAACACGATCCACCGGAAAAGGGACCACCGGAACACAGTCCACCGGCATTGGGACCACCGGAACACGATCCGCTGGCACTGGGACCACCGGCACAGGGACCACCGGCACAGGCACGGAGGGAGACTTCCTTCTCCTCCTCCGTTTCAGGACCACTGGAACACGATCTACTGGTATCGGGACCACCGGAACACGATCCACCGGCATCGGGACCACCGGAACACGTTCCACCGGCAGCGGGACCACCGGAACAGGGTGCGCTAGAACTGGGGCCACCAGAACTGGGACCACTGGAGTGGGGGCAGAGGAAGCCTTTCTCCTCCTACGCCTCGGGGCCACTGGAGCAGGGACCACCGATCTTGGGACTGCCAGGGCAGGGGCCATCTCCCTGGCAGCTCTCTCCTGCTGGCAGGCGATAGCTTCCACCATTGCCTCAAATGTGCCTCCGTCATATGCCCTTCTGAGCCACCACTCCATGGGCTCATCTAGGGCATAATTAAAAAGGTCCTTGAGTGCAGAGTCACTGAGCCTCAGCCCCTTGGCTGTCTCCAGGAACTTCTTTGCAAAATTCCTAATCTCCATTCCCTCCTGGTGAAGTAAGTGGAGGACTCGAAACCGTAGAATCCGCTCATAGTGAGGACAGGTGGTGAGCGATTCCGGGATCGAGTCCTCTCTCTGCTGAGTCCTCAACATGGTTGGATCCTTCTGTCACGTACACACAAAGGAAATGGTGCGAGGACTCAAGTGCAGAAAAGGATATATTTATTTATAACAAATAAAACATAAACTCAAAACAAAACCCACGAGGGGGAAAAACACACAATAGAATAATAAAATATAAACTTAAACAAACCAACAGAATCACAGGGAGAACGGGAGACGCAGACATTACACAAGGATCCAACACAGACTGACAAACACAAGGAGAATATAAAGGGAACAAACAAGGCAGATAATGAGGGAGAACAGGTGGGGCAAATAAACCAATAATCAGATAACAAGAAGGGTGGGGTTGACAGTAGCACATGCAAGACATGACAAAACCCACATGTGCACACAAGACAGGACAGGCATGTGACAATTAGGCAATATATTCACATATATGGGATTTAATATTTATATTCACCAATATATTGCAATATATGAAAGCGGCAATAATTTGTATATTTTGCAGTATATTACAGGAATATATAATATATTGTATAATACCATCAATATATTATTCCATGTATATACAATGCTAGGATGTTTTGGGTGATTGCTAAAATGACGCTAAGGTGTTTCTTAGCATGATGCTTGGGTATTTTGGATGGTTGCTTACTGGCTCAAGTCAGAAGAGCTCAATAGCTACATTCCGGTATCTAGATATGATAGAACAGTGTTGGATCAATTACACAGGAAAGCTTATAATACTTTGGGTTGTGTTTTCTTTAATAACACTAAGGCCTGGTTTCACAGACATTGTTTAGATTAAACCAGGATTAGGCCTTAGTTCAATTAGAACCAGAGATGGACAGTTACTAAGTACATTTACTTGAGTACTGTACAGTCCCTGACAAAAGTCTTGTCGCTTGTGTACAAATTGACCTAAAGTGCCGCTGAAATATATTGCTAATCAAGATTTTTTTTTACAAGAAATGGCTCATTTTAATCCCACCAGCTTTTGTGATAATGTTTAAGTGAAAAACTAAACTTTCAAAAAGTATTCTAATATTCACAGCTTGGTAAAGCCCATTGAGTCAATTTTTGCAAAGACATAAGTTTTGTCACCTTGTCATATGAGCTTCACCTGTGACTAATATTGGATCAATTAGGTCTCAAGTGTGTATAAAAAGAACCCCAGTACGCTAGACCTTCACATCAACTGCAACTAGACCTCTGCAAACATGCCTAAGATTCACCCAGAGACTAAAGTTTTGATTATCAAGAGGCTGAAGACCAGATCCACTGCTGATGTGGCAGACACCTTCAATGTGTCTCAGTGTCAAGTACAGCGGATAAAAAAAAGATTTGAAGAGACTGGAGACGTTTTTGACAAGCCCAGGTCAGGCAGACCCCGCAAGACAACTGCTCGAGAGGACCGTTTGTTGGCTCGAAAATCCAAGGCCAGCCCATTTTCCACTGCAGCAGAGCTCCACGAGACCTGGTCACCTGAAGTCCCTGTGTCAACCAGAACAGTTTGTCGGATTTTGTCTCGAAATGGCCTCCATGTGCCCAGAAGCCAGCACTAAACAAAAGACAATTGAAAAACCGTGTGGCATTTGCCAAGGCCCACAGCCTGCTAAAAGGATGGACGCTGGAAAAGTGGTAGAAGGTGGATTTTTCAGATGAATCTTCTGTTGAATTACACCACAGTCGCTGCAAATATTGCAGGAGACCTACTGGAGCCAGAATGGATCCGAGATTCACCCAGAAAACAGTGAAGTTTGGTGGCGGAAAAATCATGGTCTGGGGTTACATCCAGTATGGGGGTGTGCAAGAGATCTGCAGGGTGGAAGGCAACATCAATAGTCTAAAATACCAAGATATCTTAGCTACCTTATTATATTCCCAACCATAAAAGAGGCCAAATTCTGCAGCAGGATGGTGCTCCATCGCATACTTCCATCTCCACATCAAAGTTCCTCAAGGCGAAGAAGATCAAGATGCTCCAGGATTGGCCAGCCCAGTCACCAGACATGAACATCATTGAGCATATGTGGGGTAGGATGAAAGAGGACGCATGGAAGACGAAACCAAAGAATATTGATGAACTCTGGGATGCATGCAAGACTGCTTTCTTAGCTATTCCTGATGACTTCATCAATAAATTGTATGAATCCTTGCCAAACCGCATGGATACAGTCCTTCAAGCTCATGGAAGTCATACAAGATATTAAATTTGGATCTCACAGCACCACAACTTAATTTGCTGACATATTTTTGTATTTGCTGTAAATTTGTTCAATTTCTGTATAGGCGACAAAACTTTTGTCTTGCCAAAATTTGACCTTTCCGTCTTGATTAAATGATTAATATTTTTTCTGTGAACATTATTTATTTCAGTGCATTAAACATCATTTGGGAGGGTTTTAGCTTTTCATATGAGCTTTTTCTAACATTAATTAATTAATTAAAAGTCAGGTTAATATCAGGTATTTCTAGAAAATAGATAAGCGACAAGACTTTTGTCAGGGACTGTACTTAAGTACACTTTTTGAGTATCTGTACTTTACTTGAGTATTAATTTTTCTGGAAACTTATGACTTTTACAAATTATTGAAATTAGTTTAAGTTAGTCGTATGCTAGTATGTTGGATGGAGCATCACTGACTGGCTTAAACCATGATGGCATAGTGAGCATTTATACAACAATAATAAAATAATGCGTTGACATAAAAAAGGAATTTACTTTTAATACTTAAGTACTTTTGAAAACAAATACTTCTGTACTTTTACTTAAGTAAAAATCTGTTTTTACAACTTTCACTTAATGTAATGGAGTAATATTTGACTAGTATACTAGTCAAATATTACTCTATTACATTAAGTCAATGGACAAAGTACACAACTTCATTACTTGAGTAAGAGTAAAATTACTAGTAATTTTACTTTTACTCAAGTAATGAAGTTGTGTACTTTGTCCACCTCTGATTAGAACATAGAAGTTGCTTTTATAAACGGGCCTTAGAATAATAAACATTACTGGTGTGCATACAACAATAGTACCCAAATATTTTAAGATATGTCAGTGCAGTGCAAGTTGTTTTCAGTTAAAACAGCTCTGTAATATTATTTTAGCCTGGGACTAGGCTTAAGCCTTGTCTGTGAAACTAGGGGTAAGGCCCTATGTTCTTTACCCATTACTGGTGTGCATGTTGAGACAAAACAATTGCACATATTTTAAGATACTTCAGGACAAGCTTTCAGTTAAAACAGCTCAAACTTGCATTTTAGTCTGGGACAAGTCTTAAAGGGATAGTTCACTCAAAATATTCTGTCATAATTTACTCGCCGTCTATTTGTTCCAAACCTGAATACATTTCTTTCTTCTGCTGAACACAAAATAACACATGAAGGAGGTTGGTAATCAAACAGGTGATGATGGTAGCAATTGGCTTCCTTAGTTTTTTTTTTCCAATGACTATAGTTACTCCATCTAACACTCTAAAAAATGCTGGGTTGTTTTAACCCAATGTTGGGTCAAATATGGACTAACCCAGCGGTTGGGTTGTTTTAACCCAGTGGTTGTGTTGTTTTAATCCTGGGGTTGGGTTAAATATTTGCTCAAGACAACCCAATCGCTGGGTTAAAACAACCCAACTGCTGGGTTAGTCCATTTTTGACCAAACATTGGGTTGTTTTTTACTCAGACTTTTTTTAGAGTGTACCATCAACTGTTTGATTACTAACAACTTTTGTGTTCAACAGAAGAAAGAAATTCATACAGATTTTGAACAACTTGAGGTTGAGGAAATGATGACAAAATGTTCATTTTTGGGCGAACTCTCCCTTTAAGGCTATAAAAGAAATGATCTGATTAAGAATTGTGCACCTCCCTCTAGTGGATCTGTGAGGAAAGGCAGCATTTTGTTTAGTCACACATGTTGTTGCCCCCTTGTGGTGGGATTTAAACATTTATCAAAAGAGTAGTCTCTGTTCATGAAGTTTGTCAATTGAATTTGGCTGGCTTTTCTGAAAGGACAGTTAAGCTGTTTGAATCCAGTTTGTTATGTCTACGTTTATGTGTGTGTCGTCAGGGGGTACTGGGGTCTACGTGGTTATTAATATCCTCTGTATCTTGCAACAGCTGTTATCCCCCCTCCCAAGGCTGAACTCCGGCTCAACATCTCTGTCGTAACGTCCTGTCCCACGTTGAGCTTCGCTCAAGACGTCTGCCCATGGATGCCTACCTGACTAACTGGTTAACATAACAGAGGGAATCCGATGTGTCAGCTTTGTGTGTGACAGGTATAAGAATCAGGGTTTAAAGCCTGCGGAACAGCCGTGTGTGTGTGTGTGTGTGCTGGTCATGTCACATTGTGGACTTTTCACATGTGCTCTATTTATAGTGACTGTTCTGGTCTGTCATGAGGCTCCTGTTGCCTTAAATTGCACTTTCACTTTCAGACCGGTTTGTTTTTGCATTACAAATGTGTGTTTGTTTTTTTTGAAGCTTGATTCACATGGACTTAGATCTTTGTTTGTCCAACTGTCATAATTTACTCACCCTCATGTTCTAAATAATAATATAAATTTCAATTTTTCAGAGTCATTTGATTGAGTCTAGACATGAACTGTGTCATTTTTGAGAACGACAGCCCTCATTCACATTCATTATATTGAAAGGAGTGACTATATTATTTCAAAAAATCACGCATTGAAAGGCCAACACGTTGAACATCATGAGAATTCAGCAATGGAAAGCTTCATCATTGATCTCTTGCCTTGCTGTTTGACTAACCGAGTGTCATTCTATAAGTCTAAATGATCCTTCTTCTTTAACTTTACTCCATCTAACAG